>NC_029787.2:92130022-92148849 GCF_000816755.2 Arachis ipaensis | reverse complement strand
CTCTCTCTCTCTCTCTCTCTCTCCTTTGCCTCCTCTCAAGCACAGTGATGCCGGTAGTAGTGACTTCCACTGGCACCACCTCTCTCTTCCCCTCTACTCTTCTTCCTTCCTCCTTCGCTCTCCCTCTCTCAGATTCTGTCTTCTTTTTCTTCTTCATTCAATGAGTGTATGGTGGTTGAGAGATGTGTGAGAAAGTGTGTGTGTTAATTTGGGAATTAGATTTAGGATTTGGTTAAAAGAATAAGGAGTAGAATATGTATTTGGATAAAATTAGGGGGGTAAGATAGTAATTGAAAACTAAATGTATTCTAATATAATTATTTTAAGCACACTATTTACTTATGAACTTACTAATTAGTTTTGAATAGGTATTCTAATTTTAAATTAGAGATAATTCAATTGAATTCCTTTTGGTTCATAAAGTTAAACTAAAAATCCCAATTATTCAAGTTAAATTATCAAATCTTCTTTATTTTCCAACTCCTAAAACTTTAAATCTTAAATAAAAAGATGCCCAACTATTATAAAAATTGTAACACCTTAATTAGCCTAAGTTTTACTTTGCGTCGTAAAGTAAAGGTTAACCAGAGATTACGACAGTTCTAAAGCTCATACGTATAATATATAGAAAGAATAATATAATCTAGAAGCCCGATAAAAGATATAGCTCAAATTTTTGGATTTTGAAAAGCGCAAAACGTACTAACGAAGCTACTAGCTTAAGGCACAAGAAACATATAAGATATAGCAAAAGATAGGTATATAATATCATAGGAAACTAGCCACGGCTCATGGAGTTTAAACCGGCTAGCCATATACAAGTATACAGAACCATACAAAAACCTGACAGTTTAAAAACAGCTTATACAAATTTTTTTTCTCATAATACAAGCCTCTAGGCAAAGACAAAATACAAAAGGAGAGATGTATAAACAAGATATACCAAAAAGACTCCAAAAGAATCCAAGATCCTCCGCTTCTGTCACCATCAACTCACCGAGGTGGGTTGTAACCTGCATTTGAAAAATACAACAGAAATATGGTATGAGAACCGGGGGTTCTCAGTATGGTAACAGTGCCTAGTGATGTAGGATATAAGACCCCGGGACGCCAAAGGCAATCCTAGCTCCATATCCATCATAAGATTCAACTTAAAGCATTCTAAAACAAATAAGCATAATTATATGAAACATTAACATAACTAAACAGGGTACTCTATCTTAGGGGAATACTATTCTAACCAAACACCGCTGTCCCACAGCCTTCACCAACCTATCTTCCATGTGATCCCATCGCCACCGCCTTCCGAACCTCCTCAATCCTAGCACAATTAATAACAATGCAAGTAATTCACAAGTAAAAGAATACAAGGCAAGTAGATCAAGTAAACAAATAGGCATGTTATTCAATTAGACATACAATTATAAGTCGGCAAAGCAAACAAACAGATAAAAAATGTATATGATGAATGCCTGCCCTACTGGCTGTGATATCACATTGTCGGTTCAACTGCCAACCCAACACATCTCCATGGAGACGCCGCCCTTCGGATTTTCTCATATGGGAACCCCTGATAAACCCCAATTTTGTGGTTTATCTTGTGCTTAATTTAGGGGATTTTATCAACTTTTCTCACATTTATTCAATGAAATAGCATGGTTTTGTAATTCTCCCTTAATTTGTGCTTAAGTGTAAAAATATGCCTTTTAGGCCTTAAAATAGCTAAATTTAATTCACTTTAATTCCATTCGATATCTTGATATGTTTGTTAACTGATTTTAGGTACATAAGACAAGTATTGGATGGAAGGAATGAAGGAAAAGCATGCAAAGTGGGAGAACTCATGAAGAAATGAAGGAATCACAAAGCTATCAATCCTGACATATTCGCACTCAATCGATCATAACTTGAGCTACAGAGGTCCAAATGAGGCGGTTTTAGTTGCGTTGGAAAGATAACATCCGAGGCTTCAAAATGATATAAAATTTGCTATAGTTGCCTGGCGTCTAGAGATGCGTTCGCGTGCATCACGCGCACGTGTCGTAGGATCAGCGTGGGTCCATTTTAGTAACTCGTGGCCAGCGATTTTTGAAGCATTTTGGGCCCAATCTAACTCATTTCTGATGCTATTGAACCCAAGGATTGAAGGGGAATGAACCAAGTAGTCATAGTTTAGTTTTTATCATGGTTTAGGTTAGAATTCTAGAGAGAGAAGCTCTCCCTTCTCTCTAGAATTTAGGATAGTTTAGGTTTAATTCTCTCAAATTTCTCTTTTAATTCTTGTTTTGATTTCAATTCTCTTTATATTTTAGTGTTTTATTGTCTTTGATCTTCTAGGTCAAAATTTTTACAGGGTGTGCGTCCGCACAAGGGTGTGCGCTCGCACATATCAGAAATCATGAAATTCTGCAACCTTGCAGAATTTCAGATTTTTAACACCAACTTTGAATGATCATAACTTCCTCTACAGAATTCCAATTTTCACAAACTTTATATCGATATAAAGGTTTTTCAAAGATCTTTAATTCTAAACAAATTTTAATCAATTTCAAAAACCGAGACAAAAGTTATGATCGAACAAAGTTCACCAAAATTTCTTTTTTACCCAATTTTCACATGTACCCAAATTTACCAAATTCACAAGCCACACCCAACTAGATCAATAGCAAACTTCTATTTCTAGCACAATCTACCCTTTTAAATCACATTGCACCATTCTCAATCATCGAACACAAAATATGTGACACTAAGCTTAATTATTCCACCAACACATTTACCAACCATCAATTTATTCCTATCAATTCTCATAATCAATTTCATTCATACTTATATCAATATCCCACCACATACAATCATTCAAATCATCAATTATCTGAACTCAACATCGTCATTTCCCAACAAAATAACATCAATTTAGTATACAACTTCAACCAACTATCATCAACAACCATATAAATCCAACCTATCCTATAGGTCACTAGCCTAAGTGTCCATGAATATTATATACTACATAGAGGAAACCGAAACCATACCTTGGCCAATTCCCTATATGCACCAAAAACTCCAATATGCACAAACAAGCTCCCAACCACAATCCAAGCTTTCAATTCCCCTCCAATAGGCACAATTAAGTTCCAATCAAACTATATGCATATAAATCACCTCAAATCAACCTAGGATTCCAATTAAACATAAATTCACAAGGGTTTAGTGGCTCTTACCTTTTCCAACTAATTTGGATGTCAAAACCCAAAGCTAAGCAAAGATTATAGTGAACCTAAACATCCAAAATCACAAAAACTCACTTAATCACAAACCCTATGAACCAAAATTTTGGAGAGAATAATAGAAAAGATTTCGTGGTTACCTCTCCAGTTTCTTGTATGGGTTTTGTAGAGCTCTTCATGAGGAACGCGTAGCCGCAAACGATGCGACGATCGGAGCTCTATAGCTCAAAATATGAGCTTGTGAAGATGGTAATGAATAGTAACCATGGGGTTTCTCTCTTCTTCTCTTTTTAGCATGTATGAGTGTGTTTGTTTGTGTGTTATGCTGAGATGGGTTCACTTATGAACCCTTTTATATGTTGGGCTTGGGCCCAACTTGGGCCCGATCCAACCCGTTAGCGTTTTTAGCCCGTTTGACCCAACTTCGGGCCAAACCTTTAAAATTAACGCCCGGTTTTCCATTTCTAATATTTTTCTAAGGTTTTTGACTGTTTTCACTTTTTCTCGTGCGGTACTGGGCAGACTTGAACCGGGTCAACTGTCGGTTTGTGATTTTTTCACGGTTTTTCGCAGAAGGCACATTTTCTGACTCAGAAAAATCCACTGACTTTTCGAAATCTAATTTGGGCAATATTAATTACTTAATTAACCGGTTGATTAGTTGCGGTTCTTACAAAAATTATATATAAAATAAAGTCCTAATTAATTTTAAACTCAAATTATCATAAAATTTGATTTAATTACTAAGAATAAAATAATTTTTTGAAAATAAAATCCTAAACAATAATAATAAATCATGAATAACTCATTATTTAATTTTTAAAACCTCGTAGTGTTACAATATATTTTATTTTAGGTTTTTCTAACTATGAAATTATTTTTTTACTCTCCCTTACATTTAGGCTAGCTCTGCCTCTGGAGGAAATAATAATGATACTATAAAAATCAAAGTCCATTCAAGGAACAAATAAATTGGGATTTGAAAAGTTAGGAAGTATGAACACGAAGTCTCTAATGCCTTTGGGAGGTGAGATTTGAGTAGAGGATGTTTTTGTAAATATTTTGATGATAAAAGCAATCAATTTGACTACTACCTATTAAGTATTAATGCTGTTGCTTCCGATGTCAATATTTCGGGTCAAAGCCGAATGTTGATGGGTACTTAATACGTTAAGTTTCCTAGAACTAAAGAAGGTATGCGTAAGTTAAAATTTTTTAAGAAATTATATAGAGAATCAAAGCTTTATTATAAAAAAAATACATTTTTATCTTAATAAGAAAACATATCATCCTAGAATGAATTCTCTCAATTTTTTGTTTTAATTGAAAAAGTAAAGTGTGAACTCTAACTTTTCAATGCTTTCTCTCTCATGTTTGCTCTTAGTCCCTGTTCGTACCAAGAGTGGAGAACCCGAATTGAATTATTGAAGAGATCGGAGATCCTAACTTCAGCAAAGAGGAAGTCAGACCGGGAGGACAACCTGCAAGACACTCTGATACTTAAGTTAGCAATGTATTGTGATTAGGTGTTATATTCCGAGTTTACCTGCCGATTTTCTTCTCATTTTATCCTTCTATTCTGGGATTACCATTTTTCGGGCATTTACTGCCTTTGGAGTATGCTCTTAATGCCATGATTTAGCAGTTTCATAACTTTATGACATGGTTGTTACGTAGCATCCGCTGTCATCTTGTAACGTCAGATTCTTAGTTAATTATCATTATGTTACATCATTATTTTCCTAGAACAATGCCCCTAACTCGGGCCTTTTGGCTTTATTGTTTGGTCAAAAGCACCCAAGTTTTTGAGGTCTACTTTAAGGAGTTTTCTTTTATTGAAGTTGTCGATTAAGGGATTTCCCTTTAATTGAAGTTGTAAATGAAGGAGTTCCCTTCAACTGAAGTCGTAAGGAAACTGAATAGTTTTCTTCAGCCTTTTTTACACGGTTATAATTCCCTTTGGTTTACAAACCAGCAAGTAATTTATGGTTTCTCTCTCCATCAATCAATGCTATATTACCTTCCAGTTAAATAATCTTTACTTAACTTTTGCTTTCCAAAAATACTCTTTCTTCTCTCTCCAAGGGATCCTCTTTCTTTCACCATTTCTTCTTCCTCCTTCTTCCATTTTCCATTTCAGAAGTAAAGTATTAGCTTTCTGCAAGTGTTTTCAGGACCATGCATTTCCAATTTTTGATAAGCACATTCTAGTAAGGGTTCTTCTTCCTTTTCCCTTCTTCTTCTTCTTCAATCATTTCCTTTTTACTATTTTGTGCACTTATTTTATGCTCCTGGTCCTTTTCCATGCATCTTTTGTGATGTTTCTGGTCATTTGTCCATGCATCTTTTGCTATATTTCTAGTCATTTTCCATGCATTTTGTACTATATCTCTATATCTGTTACCGTAGGTTAACATAGCAGGGAAACAAATGTTTTAAGTTTCCTATTTTGATAGCGATGGTTTTATATTTGTCCCCCATTTCAATATTTTTATGAGTTTTCTAGAATTGTGGTGAGGTTTTTGAATTTTCTAAGTAGATTTTAGAGTTTTCCAATCCTTCGTAAGATAGTGGTGGTGCCCCCTTAGGTTTTTTCTGAGACGCTGAGGAGAAAGGTTATTACGAATCATGAACGAGGTGGTGCTGCTAACCATTTGAGACCCCGACCTACTCCCGTTCCTCCAATGAACAGTGAACTCGAAGTAGATATCTATTCCTGGTTATCTGAGGAGGTCAAGGCCACTCCTTCTACCATCGCACAAGAGGAACTTGATAACTTGCGAGAAGCTAGGGTTATTTTTAGTTCTGATCTGAGCAATATGTATGTTTTTTCTATTCCTAGATCTGGGAATTGGTTGTGCCATATTAACGAGCATGCCGGTACTGCCCCCGATTGGTTATGGATGTATGAGACTTTATTCTCCTGAGTTGGGATTTGACTTTCTTTTTTTGATTTCCAAGTGACCGTTCTATCTCACACTAGATGCACTTGATAAACCCCATTTTAGGGTTTATCTTGTGTTGAATTTAGAGGATTTTGTCAACTTTTCTCCCATTTATTCACTAAGATAGCATGCTTTTGTAAATTCTCCTTTAATTGTGCTTAAGAGTGAAAACATGCTTTTTAGGTCTTAAAATAACTAAATTTAATTCACCTTGATTCCATTAGATGCTTTGATGTGTTTGCTAAGTGATTTCAGATTTAGGAGGCAAGGATTGGATTGAGGAAATGAAGAAAAAGCATGTAGAAATGGAGAACTCATGAAGAAATGAAGGAATCGCAAAGTTGTCAAGCCCGACCTCTACACACTTAATCGACCATACCTTGAGCTACAGAGGTTCAAATGATGCGGTTCTAATTGCGTTGGAAATCTAACATTCGGGGCTTCGAAATGATATAAGATTTGCCATAGTTGTATCACGTATAGGGATGCGTACACGCACTGTACGCATACACGCCGATGTTGCACGTGATTCACTAAATGCAAACTCGTGGCCAGTGATTTTAGGAGCATTTTGGGCCCAATCCAACTCATTTATAATGCTATTTAACCCAAGGATTGAAGAGGGATGAGACATCTAGTTAGTTAGTGAGTTTTATTTTAGTTTTATCATGCTTTAGTTAGTTTCTAGAGAGAGAAGCTCCCTCTTCTTTCTAGAATTAGGAGTAGGTTAGATCTAGATTAGGAATTCTTAGATCTAGGTTAATTTCATACTTTGATTTACTTTTTCTTTTGTAATTCTTCTTCTTCTACATCTCTTCTCTCTAGTTTAGCATTTAGTTCTTGTAATTCTCTACTTTTATGTTGATGCACTTTTGTTCTTTCCTTTTCTCTTTTAATGTAATTTATGTTTTCATGTTCCTTTATTGTTCATTTGATTTGTTGTTGTTAATTCTTTGCAATTGAGTAGTGTAGATTTACTTTCCTTGCAATTTTACTATGCTTTCCTTTTATGCCTTCCAAGTGTTTGATGAAATTCTTTGAAGGATGTTAGAGTAGAATTTTATGCTCTTGGCTTGGAAAGGTAACTTAGGAACTCTTGAGTTACTAATGTCCAAGTGATTGATGATTGGGAGCCATTAACTCTAGGTCTCACTAATTGAATTGGTGGAGAGCTAGGACTTATGGACTTGGATTGATATAGCTCACTTGACTTTCCTTTACTACTAGTTAGAGGATGACTTAGTGGGATTGATCCTTGCCAATTCTCATGTTGTGGTTAGTGATAGGGATAGAGATCCTTGACCACCAAACCTTGCCAAGATCTTGTTAGTTGTTAGTTTATTTTTATTGCCATTTACACTTCATGTCTCTTACCCCAAAAACCGCAAAATATACCTCATAACCAATAACAAGACACCTTATTGCAATTCCTAGGGAGAACGACCCGAGGTTCCAATACTTCGGTTTATAAATTTAAGGGTTTGTACTTGTGACAAACAAAATTTTTGTATGAAAGGATTATTGATTGGTTTAGAAACTATACTTTACAACGAGACTTCATTAGTGAAATTCTAAATCGTCAATTTTCCATTCATCAAAATGGCGCCGTTGCCGGGGAATTACAATGGTGTTATGTTATTGGTTATTGTATATATGTGAATATTGTGAATAGCTTGATTTTTGGACTGTTTGTTAGTTTTTGCTAGTTTTAAGATTTTGTTTCATTCTTCCTTATTAGCTTTTGTTTCTTATTTTCTCTTTTCATTATGAATTCTCACTTTGGCTATGAGTTTGGTTCCAACTATGTTGTAGGAAATGAGAGCTTCAATGAAGATGTGTATCAAGGATGGGACAATCAAAGGTGGGAGGAGCCATATGCATATGATCAATCTTCATGGCAACAACCTCCACCAATACACTATGAACAAGAGTCATTCTATGATGCATATCAATCCAATGGCTATGGTGAATCTCCTTGTGATTTTCAAGAACCACCACCATATGCCTATGAACCATACCATCAACATAACCCTCAACCATACTCACAAGCCACTTTTCACCAATCACCTTCATATGACCCTAATCCATATCCACCATTCCAACAACCATATGAGCCATATGAGCCACCACCCTTCCAACATCAATCTTTTCAAGAACCACCCCCTCCATATTATTATCAAGATGAACCACCTCCAATGTATGAAAATTTTCAACCACAAGATGAATACTACTTTCCATCACAACCTCCCATGGAAGAATGCTCATGTCCATCGATCCAAGAGCCATATGATCCTAATCATATTATCCAAGAGGAACAAGAGTCAAGAGATCGTCTCAAGGAAACATTGAATTAACTTCAAGCAACCATGGAGCGTGTTGTGCAACAAGTGGAAAGAGCAGAAAGTATTGAACCACCACAACTCTACCAAGAGGAACTACCTTCCTACTACGAGTCCTTCCTTCAAAATGATGAACCCTTCCATCCACCCCAACCTCCAATGGATGACATCCTTGATGTTCTTGTTCAAGGACAAGAGGAGATGAAAAGGGATGTGGAACAATTCACGGCCGCCTTGGACGAGGTGGTAAACCGGTTAGCATCCCAATGCTTGAACACTCAAGGAACTCCCATGGCAACATGTGGAGAATTAAATGAAGAGCATAACATGAAGGAGAGATTGGTAGAGAATGAGGGATGTTGCTTTGTATTGGAACAATTGGAGGAAGCTTTAATTGTTGAAGACAAGGAAGAAGTGGTTGAAGACTTAGGAGATGCAGAACCACCTTGGGAATCTAGAATTGGAGAAAACCCCTCCAAGATGATTGAATTTGATGCTAAGGAGGAATGTGCACAACCTCCAAGGCATATCTCTTATTAAGACTTGGATAGGATAGAGCAAGAATTGAGTTCCCTTGGAATTGAAGATCAAGCATCAAGTCTTAGTGGTGAAGAATCCTTTGAGCATGAAGAACCTTCTCCCGTTGGATTTGAAAACGTTGTGGAGGTAAATCTCTCTCATCCTCCCATTTATGATTTGAGTAAGGGAAAAGGCTTAGATAGAATTGTTGAACAAAGGATTGCATTTGAGAAAACTTGTGAAGAGGTGGAAGTCCTTAGAAAGAGAAGGATGGGAGTTGGATACACTTTGTCAAAACCCTTGGAATCGTCTTTGCCTAGGTTGCCATCTACTCCTTCATTTGAGTGGGTGAAATTTATTTCTATTAGCTTTATTATCCCACTTGAATATGGTTTGCTTGAAACGGATGGCCAACTTAGGAAACTTTGTGGGATGAAGCGTAAGCGAAAAAGGTTTTGTGGTTGGCATTGCAAATCAAGGCTCATTAGGGTTGAGACATCAAACATGAAATATAAAGATTGGAGTAGTGCTCAAATAGATGGTCTAGAAGGATTGTTGGTCACTTTATTGAGAATTCACCTTACTTGCCACCCGGATGGAATAATGATGATCAACTTGAAGATGGGTGTGGCAACAAGATATGGGATCCGAGAATACATGAGGATCAATTTTGGGAGCCCATAATCTATGAAGAACTCCATCAAAGCTTGGGAAAATTGAACTTGAAGAATGGAGCTTATTGGAAATGCAAGCATTGGTGGGTGTTCAAGGATGGTTTCAAGCACAAGCCACCTTGAGAGGAGCTCCCCATAAGTCCAACTTAAGGACAATAAACAAAAGTGCTAGGTGGGAGACACTCCACTATGGTAAACTCTTTTCATTTTTCTCTTTTGTAAATATTGGTAGAATAGGTTTGATTTCATGTTTTGTTTTGTTTGTTGAGTTTATTTGGTAGTATAATATGTTAAATAAGGTTTTAGAGTGTTTTGGTAGCTGTTTGGAGGTTTGGAAGGCTTGGTTTGGTGCAAGAACTTGAAAAAAAATTATGAAAAACAGAGCACCAATCCACGCGTGCGCGCACTTGGCGCGTACGCGTGACCCAAGCATTTTCGACCATCCATGCGCACGTGTACATGGCGCGTACGCGTGGATGCAAAAATTCCATCCCCAGTCAAAAACCCGAGAGTTAGGCCTCCATTGTTGATGAGCGGATAATTTATACGCTTTTTGGCATTGTTTTTAGTATATTTTTAGTATATTTTAGTTAGTTTTTATTATATTTTTATTAGTTTTTAAATAAAAATCACATTTCTGGACTTTACTATGAGTTTGTGTGTTTTTCTATGATTTCATGTATTTTCTGGCTGAAATTGAGGGACCTGAGCAAAAATCTTATTCAGAGGCTGAAAAAGGACTGAAGATGCTGTTGGATTATGACCTCTCTGCATTCGAAGTGAATTTTCTAGAGCTACTGAAGCTCAATTAGCGCGCTCTTAATTGCGTTGAAAAGTAGACATCCTGGGCTTTCCAGTAATATATAATAGTTTATACTTTGCCCGAGATTTGATGGCCCAAACTGGCGTTCCAAGTCAGCATAGAAATTCTAGCGACAAAATGCCAGAACTGGCATAAAAGCTGGAGTTAAATGCCCAAACTGGCACAAAAGCTGGCGTTTAACTCCAAGAAAAGTCTCTACATATGAAAGCTTCAATGCTCAGTCCAAGCACACACCAAGTGGGCCCCGGAAGTAGATTTCTACACTAACTATTCTAGCTTACTCATTTGTTGTAACCTTAGGTCACTAGTTTATTATAAAAACTACTTTTAGTGATTCATTTTGTACCTCATGACACTCTACACATTTTATATTGTATCTTCTATGGCATGAGTCTCTAAACCCCATGGTTGGGGGTGAGGAGCTCTGCTGTGTTTTGCTGAATTAATGCAATTACTACTGTTTTCCATTCAATCACGCTTGTTTCTATTCTAAGATATTCACTCGCACTTCAACTTGATGAATGTGATGATCCGTGACACTCATCACCATTCTCAACCTATGAACGCGTGCCTGACAACCACCTCCGTTCTACCTTAGGCTGAGTGCTTATCTCTTAGCCTCCTGATTCAGATCAAAGTCTTCGTGGTATAAGCTAGAATTATTGGCAGCCATTCTTGAGATCCGGAAAGTCTAAACCTTGTCTGTGGTATTCCGAGTAGGATCTGGGAAGGGATGACTGTGACGAGCTTCAAACTCGCAAGTGCTGGGTGTAGTGACAGACGCAAAAGGATCAATGGATCCTATTCCAGCATGAGTGAGAACTGACAGATGATTATCCGTGCGGTGACAGCGCATTTGGACCATTTTCACTGAGAGGACGGATGGTAGCCATTGACAACGGTGATCCACAACATACAGCTTGCCATGGAAGGAGCCTTGCGTGCATGAAGAAGAAGACAGTAGGAAATCAGAGATTCAGATGACAGAGCATCTCCAAAACCTCAACCTGTTCTCCATTACTACATAACAAGTATTTATTTCATGTTCTTTTACTTTTTAAAATTAAATCTGAGAATTATTGATATCCTGACTAAGAGTTACAAGATAACCATAGCTTGCTTCAAGCCAACAATCTCCGTGGGATCGACCCGTACTCACGTAAGGTATTACTTGGACGACCCAGTGCACTTGCTGGTTAGTTGTGCGGAGTTGCAAAAGTGTGATTGTAATTTCGTGCACCAAGTTTTTGGCACCGTTGCCGGGGATTGTTCGAGTTTGGACAACTGACGGTTTATCTTGTTGCTTAGATTATGAATAATTTATTTTTGTTGGTTTGGAGTCACTAAATTTGAGTATTTTATTTGAGTTAGTTTCATATTTTAAGTTTGGTGTCAATTGCATGCTTTTATTTTCTTTTCATTTTTCAAATTTGCATGTTCTTAGTTCTTTCTTGATCTTTAAAAAATTCTAAGTTTGGTGTCTTCTTTGTGTTTTCCTTTAAATTTTCAAAAATTTGTGTTTGATTTTCTAAAAATTTTAAGTTTGGTGTCCCTTGTGCTTATTTACTTAAAAATTTTTCAAAAATTTGTTCTTGGTGTTCATCTTGATCTTCAAAGTGTTCTTGGTGTTCATCTTGACACTCAAAGTTTTCTTGTTTGTTCTCTTTGTTTTGATCTAAAATTTCTAAGTTTAGTGTCATTTTGTTATTTTTCTCTTTCCTCATTAAAATTCAAAAATTAAAAAAAAATATCTTTTCCTTATTTTACTCATAAATTTCGAAAGTTTGCATTAAATTAGTCAAAGATTTTCAAAATCATATCATTTTTTTAGTCAAGTCAAAATCCTAATTTCAAAAATTGATCTTTTCAAATCTTTTTCAAAAATCAAATCTTTTTAATTTCTTCAATCATATCTTTTCAATCATATCTTTTTTTTAATTGCAATCATATCTTCTCAATCATATCTTTTTCAAAATAATTTTTAATCATATCTTTTTTATTGCTAATTTCAAAATCTTTTCAAAAAAAATAAAAAATATAATTTAATTGCAATTCATATCAATTCCCTTTTCTCCATCATGGACATAAGTGGGAACGAACAGTCCAAAAGGACTCTGGGGTCATATGCTAACCCCATTACAGCTGCATATGGGAGTAGCATCTGTATACCTCCCATCAAAGCAAGCAGTTTTGAGCTAAATCCTCAGCTCATTATCATGGTGCAGCAAAATTGCCAGTATTCCGGTCTTCCACAGGAAGAACCTACTGAGTTTCTGGCACAGTTCTTACAAATTGCTGACACAGTACGTGATAAAGAAGTAGATCAGGATGTCTACAGATTATTACTGTTTCCATTTGCTGTAAAAGATCAAGCTAAGAGGTGGTTAAATAACTAACCCACAGCAAGCATAAAAACATGGAGACAGTTATCCGACAAATTTCTGAATCAATTTTACCCTCCAAAAAGGATGACACAACTGAGGCTGGACATCCAAGGCTTTAAACAAGAGGATCATGAATCCCTTTATGATGCCTGGGAGAGGTACAGAGGGATACTAAGGAAATGCCCCTCTGAAATGTTTTTAGAGTGGGTACAGTTAGACATCTTCTACTATGGGCTTACAGAAAGAGCTCAAATGTCTCTAGATTACTCAGCTGGTGGATCTATACACATGAGAAAGACGATTGAAGAAGCTCAATAACTCATAGATACGGTTGCTAGAAATCAATATCTGTACTCAAACAGTGAGTCCTCTATAAAAGAAGAGGCTAGGACAGTAACTACTGATCCTAATCCTCAAGAAAAGATTGTTGAACTTAATCAGCAATTACTCCTTATGACAAAATAATTAGCAGAATTTAAAGAGATGCTCCAAGACACTAAAAATGCTAACAAGAATATGGAAGCACAATTGAATCAGACAAGACAGCAGCTATCTAAACAGATAACAGAAGAATGCCAAGCTGTCCAACTAAGGAGCGGGAAGACATTGAATAATTCAGCTCAAAGTAGCAAAAAGCAAAGAAAGGAACAACTGACAGAGGATGACCAAACCACTGCCCAAAATCCCTCTGAGGACAGCAAGAGCCCAGAGAGGAGTAATTCTGCCATTCAAACGCCAGAAAAGGGTGAAAGATTGGCATCAAACGCCCAGTGGATGCCCACTTCTGGCGTTCAAACGCCAGAAAAGGGAGAAAAATTGGCGTTGAATGCCCATTCCTTGCCCACTTCTGGCGTTCAAACCCATCCAGCACCCAATCCTGGCATTCAAATACCAATGAGGGATCAGACACCTGCAAGTGCTAATAGTAACCCCTCTAAGAAAGCTTCTCCAACCACCTCTGTAGGGAATAAACCTGCAGCAACTAAGGTTGAAGAATATAAATCCAAGATGTCTTATCCTCAAAAACTCTGCCAAGCGAAACAGGATAAATAATTTGCCCGCTTTGCAGACTATCTCAGGACCCTTGAGATAAAGATCCCGTTTGTAGAGGCACTTGAGCAAATACCCTCTTATGCTAAGTTCATGAAAGAGATCTTAAGTCATAAGAAGGATTGGAGAGAAACTGAAAAGGTGTTTCTCTCTGAAGAATACAGTGCAGTCATTCTGAAAAGCTTAACAGAGAAGCTTAAAGATCCGGGAAGCTTTATGATACCATGCACATTAGAGGGTGCTTGCACCAAGACAGCTCTATGTGACCTTGGAGCAAGTATCAACCTAATACCTGCATCCACTATCAGAAAGCTTGGCTTGACTGAAGAATTCAAACCAACCCGGATATGTCTTCAACTTGCTGATGGCTCCATTAAATATCCATCAGGCATAATTGAGGACATGATCGTCAAGGTTGGGCCATTTGCCTTTCCCACTGACTTTGTAGTGCTGGAAATAGAGGAGCACAAGAGTGCAACTCTCATTTTAGGAAGACCTTTCCTAGCAACTGGACGAACTCTTATTGATGTACAAAAAGGAGAAGTGACCCTGAGAGTCAATGAGGAAGAGTTCAAGTTAAATGCTGTCAAAGCTATGCAGCATCCAGACACATCAAACGACTACATGAGCGATGATATTATTGACTCTTTGGTGGAAGAGATCAATATGACTGAAAGTCTTGAATCAAAGCTAGATGACATCTTTAAAGATGTTCATTCTGATCTGGAGGAATCAGAGGAAATAAAAGAACCTCTGAAAATTCCTCAGGAAGAGGAAAAACCTCCTAAGTCCGAGCTCAAACCATTACCAGCATCCCTGAAATATGCGTTTCTGGGGAAGGGTGACACTTTTCCGGTGATCATAAGCTCTGCTTTAAATCCACAGGAACAGAAAGCACTAATTCAAGTGCTAAGGACACACAAGACAGCTCTTGGGTGGTCCATAAGTGATCTTAAGGGCATTAGCCCAGCAAGATGCATGCACAAGATCCTATTGGAGGATGATGCTAAGCCAGTGGTTCAACCACAGAGGCGGCTAAATCCAGCCATGAAGGAGGTGGTGCAGGGCTGGGATTATTTATCCTATTTCTGATAGCCCCTGGGTAAGCCCTGTCCAAGTTGTACCCAAAAAGGGAGGCATGACAGTGGTCCACAATGAAAAGAATGAACTGGTTCCTACAAGAACAATTACAGGGTGGTGTATGTGTATTGACTACAGAAGGCTCAATACATCCACCAGAAAGGATCATTTTCCTTTACCATTCATAGACCAGATACTAGAGAGACTAGCAAGTCATGACTATTACTGCTTTTTGGATGGCTATTCAGGTTACAACCAAATTACAGTAGATCCTCAAGACCAAGAGAAAACAGCATTCACATGTTCATATGGAGTATTTGCCTACAGAAGGATGCCTTTTGGTCTGTGCAATGCACCTGCAACCTTTCAGAGGTGCATGCTCTCTATCTTCTCTGATATGGTAGAGAAATTTTTGGAAGTCTTTATGGATGACTTTTCAGTATTTGGTGACTCCTTCAGCTCCTGTCTTGAATATTTAGCACTTGTTCTGAAAAGATGCCAAGAGACCAACCTAGTTTTAAACTGGGAAAAATGTCACTTTATGGTGACTGAAGGAATTGTCCTTGGGCATAAAATTTCAAACAAGGGAATAGAGGTGGATCAAGCTAAGATAGAGGTAATTAAAAAATTACCACCACCTGCCAATGTAAAGGCAATCAGAAGCTTTCTGGGACATGCAGGATTCTACAGGAGGTTTATAAAGGATTTTTCAAAAATCGCAAAACCTCTGAGTAATCTGCAAGCTGCTGATACACCATTTGTCTTTGACACAAAGTGTCTGTAGGCGTTTGAAGCCCTGAAAGCTAAGCTGGTCACAGCACCAGTCATCTTTGCACCAGACTGGACATTACCATTCAAATTAATGTGTGATGCGAGTGATCATGCCATTGGTACAGTGTTGGGACAGAGGCATAACAAGCTTCTGCACGTCATTTACTATGCTAGCCGTGTTTTAAATGATGCACAGAAGAATTACACAACCACAGAAAAAGAGTTGCTTGCAGTGGTTATGCCATTGACAAGTTTCGATCCTATTTAGTAGGTTCAAAGGTGATTGTGTATACTAACCATACTGCTCTTAAATATCTATTCACAAAGCAGGATTCAAAACCTAGGCTCATAAGATGGGTGTTGCATCTGCGAGAGTTTGATATAGAAATAAGAGACAGAAAAGGGACAGAGAACCAGGTAGCTGATCACCTGTCCCGAATAGAACCAGTAGCAGGGGCGTCCCTCCCTCCTACTGAGATCTCTGAGACCTTTCCGGATGAGAAACTCTTCGCCATTCAGGAAGCACCATGGTTTGCAAACATTGCAAATTATAAAGCTGTGAGGTTCATACCCAAGGAGTACAGCAGGGTGCAAACGAAAAAACTAATTTCTGATGCAAAATACTACTTATGGGATGAACCATATCTCTTTAAGAGATGTTGATGAGCGGATATTTTATACGCTTTTTGGGGTTAATTTCATATAGTTTTGAGCATGTTTTAGTTAGTTTTTAGTCTATTTTCATTAGTTTTTAGGAAAAATTTATATTTCTGGACTTTACTATGAGTTGTGTATTTTTCTGTAATTTCAGGTATTTTTCTGGCTAAAATTGAAGGAGCTAAGCAAAAATCTGATTCAGGCTGAAAAAGGACTGCTGATGCTGTTGGATTCTGACCTCCCTGCACTCAAAGTAGATTTTCTGGAGCTACAGAACTTGAAATGGCATGCTTCCAATTGCGTTGGAAAGTCGACATCCAGGGCTTTCCATCAATATATAATAGTCCATACTTTGCACAAGGATAGATGACATAAACTGTCGTTCAACGCTAGTTCTCTGCCCAATTCTGGCGTCCAGCGCCAGAAAAGGATCAAAAGCTGGAGTTGAACGCCCAAACTGGCACAAAAACTGGCGTTCAACTCCACAAATGGCCTCTTGACAGGCACAAAAGGATGAAGAATCCTATTCCAGTATGATCGAGAACCGACAGATGATTAGCCGTGCTGTGACAGAGCATGTGAGCATATTCTTCACTGAGAGGATGGGATGTAGCCATTGACGATGGTGATCCCCTACATACAGCTTGCCATAGGAGGACGTGTGTGCGTGAATTAGAGGACAGAGGAAAGCAGAGATTTAGAAGACAAAGCATCTCCAAAACTCCAACATATTCTCCATTACTGCATAACAAGTAACCTTTAATTTATGCTCTCTTGGTTATTCACAATTCAACTGATAAACACATTTGACTTCCTGACTAAGATTTACAAGATATCCATAGATTTCTTCAAACCAACAATCTCCGTGGGATTCGACCCTTACTCACGTAAGGTATTACTTGGACGACCCAGTGCACTTGCTGGTTAGTGGTACGAGTTGTGAAAAGTGTGATTCACAATTCGTGCACCAAGTTTTTGGCACTGTTGCCGGGGAAAGAAAGAGCGATGAATTTTACATAATCAAAGTGTAATCACAATTTCTGCGCACCAAGTTTTTGGCGCCGTTGCCGGGGATTGTTCGAGTTTGGACAACTAACGGTTTATTTTGTTGCTTAGATTAGGAAAAATTTCTCTTTTTTGTTTAGAGTCTCTTTTTATTGTTGTGTTAGAATCTCAGAATCCTTATTTTCTTTTTAAAAAAATATTTTTCAAAAAACAAAAAATAATAATTTTTCTATTAAATCCTGTGTCAAACTTTAAGTTTGGTGTTTTCTTGTTGATTTTTCTGAGCTTTTCGAAAATTTATTTTGGTTTTCTAAAAATTTTAAGTTTGGTGTTCTTCCTTAGTGTTCTTAAGTTTTCCTTGTGTCTTGATCTTAAAATTTTTAAGTTTGGTGTTCCTTGGTGTTTTTCCCCCCAAAATTTTCGAAAATAAGGAATCTCAGATCTAAAAATTTTAAATCCTGTGTTATCTTGTTGTTTTTCTCTCTCCTTTAAAAATTCAGATTTTTATTTCAAAATTTAAAACCTTTTTCAAAAATCATCATATCTTTTTCAAAATCTCCTAACCACTCTCTTTCTCCTCACTTTTTCGAAAATCTTTTACTCATTTTTTATTTTGTTTTGATTTATTTTCTTTTCAAAATAAATTAATAAATAAAATAAATAAAAAAATATTTTTTCTATTTTACATCATCTCCCTTTCTCCATCATGGACCTAAGCAGAAATGAATAGTCCAGGAGGACTCTGGGGTCATATTCTAACCCCTCTACTGCTTCATATGGGAGTAGTATCTGCATACCCTCCATTGGAGTCAGTAGCTTTGAGTTGAATCCTTAGCTCATTATCATGGTGCAGCAAAGCTGCCAGTATTCCGGTCTTCCACAGGAAGAACCTACAGAGTTTCTGGCACAATTTTTACAAATTGCTGACACAGTACATGATAAGAAAATAGATCAGGATGTCTACAGACTATTACTGTTTCCATTTGCTGTAAAAGATCAAGCTAAGAGGTGGTTAAATAACCAACCTAAAGCCAGCATAAGGACATGGAAACAGCTGACAAAAAAATTCCTGAATCAGTATTTTCCTCCAAAAAGGATGACACAGCTAAGGCTGGACATCCAAGGCTTTAAGCAAGGAGATAATGAATCTCTTTATGATGCCTGGGAGAGATACAGAGAGATGCTACGAAAATGCCCCTTTGAAATGTTTTCAGAGTGGGTTCAGTTAGACATCTTCTGCTATGGGCTTGTAGAAGGAGCGCAGATGTCTCAAGATTACTCAGCTGGTGGATCTATCCACATGAAAAAGACAATTGAAGAGGCTCAAGAGCTCATTGATACAGTTGCCAGGAA
>NC_029787.2:92112613-92129998 GCF_000816755.2 Arachis ipaensis | reverse complement strand
AAACAAAGCAGGACTGGCGTTCAACGCCAAAAATGGGCAAGGATCTGGCGTTGAACGCCCAAAATGGGCACAATTCCGGCGCTGAACGCCCAAAATGGGCACAATTCTGGCGTTCAAACGCCAGGAACAGACAAGGAGTTGGCTTCTCACGTCACTCCAGCTTCTAACTCTGGCACTCAATTGCCGGTGAGGGATCAGACACACACAAATGCTGATAACAACCCCTCTAAAAAGGCTTCTTCAACCACTTGATGGGTATTGCTTCTGCAATAGTTTGATATAGAAATAAGAGACAGAAAAGGGACAAAGAACCAAGTGGCTGATCATCTGTCCCGGATAGAGCCAGTGAAAGGGAAGTCCCTCCCCTTCCTTGAGATCTCTGAGACGTTTCCTGATGAGCATTTATTTGCCATTCAGGAAGCACCATGGTTTGCCGATATTGCAAACTATAAAGCTGCAAGGTTCATACCCAAGGAGTACAACAGGATACAAAAGAAGAAATTAATTACTGATGCAAAGTATTACTTGTGGGATGAACCTTATCTCTTTAAGAGATGTGCAGACGGAATAATCCGTAGGTGCGTGCCTAGAGAAGAAGCACAGAGGATCCTGTGGCATTGCCATGGATCTCAATATGGAGGCCATTTCGGAGGTGAGCGAACAGCCACCAAGGTCCTCCAATGTGGCTTCTATTGGCCCACACTCTATAAAGATTCCCGAGAGTTTGTACGTAACTGTGACAGTTGCCAAAGAGCTGGCAATCTGCCTCATGGTTACGCCATGCCTCAACAAGGAATCTTGGAGATTGAGTTGTTTGACGTAAGGGGAATTGACTTCATGGGACCTTTCCCACCATCATACTCAAACACTTATATTCTGGTGGCAGTTGATTATGTATCAAAATGGGTTGAGGCCATTGCCACACCCACCAATGATACTAAGACAGTGCTGAAATTCCTCCAGAAACATATCTTTAGCAGATTTGGTGTCCCTAGAATACTAATCAGTGATGGGTGATGCGCATAAACTAGTTATGCCACGATTTAGAAAATTGCACGATCGGCAAAATTCCTTCCGGCAAGTGCACCGGTTATCGTCAAGTAAAAAAACTCACAATAGAGTGAGGTCGAATCCCACAAGGATTGGTTGAATGAGCAATTCGGATTAGAAGTGTGTCTAGTTGAGCGGAATCAAGACTTAGATGAGAATTGCGGAATGTAAAATTGGCGGGAAACGTAAATCGGTTTCCCCTTGTTAGGGTGGATTGTAGTGCTTGATGTCTTCTCCTCTCACTATGAAAACGTCCCCATTTGATTCCTTCATGACTTCTAAATGTTCCATAGAAAGAACTTTCCTGATTGTGAACACTTGAGGGAGCTGGGAAGGAATGGTTTTGAGGCCAGGTGGGATTGGCAGATAATGACTTGATATCACTTTATCTCCCGGAGAGAAACCTTCAGTGGGAATTTTCTTGTTTCTCCACCCTCTTGGCAATTTCTTTACAATTCTTCCCTTTCTCTTGAGGATTTCTTCATTGACCCTTATGTCAGGAGGATCCTTCTAATCTGTTTCTATTGATTCTTGTGGCTTTAACTCTTGCAATTCTTGTTTGCCTTCCAAGGACTGTTTCAGAATTTCAGCTGCTGGATTGCTTTCCTCCAAACACAGATGGCTACTATCATCCTTAGGCTTTTCAGGTTCTGGTTCAGGCTCAGATGCAGGTTTGAAAGCATTGAAAATGAGTTGTTCATCATGTATTCTCAAAATTAGCTCTCCTTGTTCTACATCTATGAGCGCTCTAGCAGTGGCTAGAAATGGCCTTCCCAGAATGATAGGGTGTAGGTGGCTTTCTTCCATGTCCAAAATGACAAAGTCTGTGGGGAAGAAATAATTTCCCACTTTCACCAGCACATTCTCAACTACCCCTTCAGCTTGCTTCTGAGTTTTGTCAGCCAGTTGTATGATTACATCAGTAGATCTCACCTCATTCAGTTGTAGCCTCTTCATAAGAGTCAGAGGCATCACATTTATGCTAGCTCCTAGATCACAAAATCCTCTGCCAATTTTTGTTTCTCCTATGATGCAGGGGATATGAAAACCTCCTGGGTCTGTTTTCTTAGAGACTATGTCCTTCTTGATGAGGGCACTGCATTCTTTGTTCATTATTACAGTTTGTCCTCCCTTCAAAACTCTTCGATATTAGCTGTGGTTTGAGCTCAAAATTGTTGGCCTGAATGGGTGGTTTCTGAATGCTGCTACCACAATTCCCAGAGGTTGGGTTTATGTATGAACCAAGAAAGGTCCTCCTTTCCTAACTTAAATTCTATCCTATTTATACACTTTCTATATTGAGCTTCTGTTGTGTTTCTTGGGCTTTGAGGCCTCTCCCTGCTTTCCTTTTGCTTTGGGTTTATGATCCATAATCTTGATGAGGCTGCTGATCCAAATTCTGTAACATTCATTGAGCCAACTTAGTGATAATCAAGTAATGACACATGACTCAACAAATTGAAATTCCAGACTCATCAATCCTTCAGGCCCAATCCCATAAACCATGATATTCAATTGGGTTTCATACCAGAGTAAGTTTAAGTTAATGTTTGTGCTCAAATGCTAACTTAAACTGCAATATTTTTGGCCCAGAAACCTTTTCTAATAGTGGCGTTTAAGTTGCAGTTTAAGCTTAAACTACAGCTTAAACGCCAGACACTTCCAGTGATGCCTTTTGTGGAAGCACGTTTAAGCTTCAGTTTTAGGTTAAACTGAAGCTTAAACGTGGAAATGGAAGAAGGCAGCCCTGGAGGGTCACTTAGTCGAACACGTTTAACCTTCAGTTTAAGGTTAAACTGAAGCTTAAACGTGGAGATAGGAAAGGCAGCCCTGGAGGTCGAACACGTTTAAGCTCCAGTTTAAGGTTAAACTGGAGCTTAAACGTGGAAGAGGGGAAAGGTAGCCCTGGAGGTGTCGAACACGTTTAAGCTCCAGTTGGGCACTCACTTCTGCAATAAACAGCTTTACTCTGCCATGGTTCGGTATGGAATTCGCCACAAGGTGGCCACTTCATATCATCCACAAACCAATGGGCAAGCTGAAGTCTCTAATAGAGAATTAAAGAGAATCCTGGAACGGACAGTAAATACCCGTAGAAAGGATTGGGCACGGAGCTTGGATGATGCTCTGTGGGCTTACAAGACAGCATTCAAGACCCCTATAGGGACCTCTCCATACCAACTCGTGTATGGTAAGGCATGTCACCTGCCCGTGGAACTAGAACATAAGGCCTACTGGGCAACCAGATTCCTAAACTTTGATGCCAAACTAGCAGGAGAAAAACGATTACTCCAGCTAAATGAGCTAGAGGAATTCAGATTCACAGCTTTCGAAAACGCCAAGCTTTATAAAGAAAAATAAAAAAAGTAGCATGACAGAAAGCTGTCATCTAGAATCTTTGAACCAGGACAGAAGGTTCTGTTGTTTAACTCTAGACTCAGGCTATTCCCCGGGAAACTGAAATCCCGGTGGAGGGGACCATACGTGATTACAAGTGTATCACCATATGGTTATGTGGAGCTTCAAGATATTGATTCTGATAAGAAATTCATTGTCAATGGACAGAGAATCAAGCATTATCTTGAAGGCAACATTGAGCAAGAATGCTCAAGGCTGAAGCTAGATTAAAAGCTCAGCAAGGTCCAGCTAAAGACAATAAAGAAGCGCTTGCTGGGAGGCAACCCAGCCATGGGGCAACAATCCTCTAAGCATTTTGCCCTATTTTTTATTTTTATTTTTAAAGTTCACTGACACTAAGGTGAGGAATCATTTACAGAAGACCTCAGCACACAAAACAGAGAAAAAGAGCTCACTGGCAAGAAAACGCCAGTAAAAGTGTATTTTGGGCGTTCAACGCCCAAAATGGGCATCCACTGGGCGTTGAACGCCATTAATGGTAGCATTCTGGGCGTTCAACGCCAAAAATGGGCACCCACTGGGCGTTGAACGCCAGTAATGGTAGCAGCTGGGCGTTGAACGCCCAGGAGAGCAGCATTTGGGCGCTGAACGCCCAAAACAGGCAGTGTTTGGGCGTTCAAACGCCAGGATAGCAAGGAGGAGCCAAATCCATTTTTCCACACGTATTTCCATTCTAATTTCAAATTTTATGTTTCAATGCATGATTTTTACATGAACATTTTAAGAACCCTGATTTCTAAAATCCTTAATTTCTAAAAATCCCTCTTTCCAAATTCAATCCAACTCTTTTCAAATCTTTTCTGAAAACAAATCTATCTTTTTCACTCTAAAATCTTTTCAACTAATCCATATCTTTTTCAAATCTCCATATTATCTTTTTCAAAATTCAGATTTATCTTTTTCAAAAATCTATCATATCTTTTCAAAATTAAACTATATCTTGTCCTATTCCAGTATGATCGAGAACCGACAGATGATTAGCCGTGCTGTGACAGAGCATGTGAGCATATTCTTCACTGAGAGGATGGGATGTAGCCATTGACGACGGTGATCCCCTACATACAGCTTGCCATAGGAGGACGTGCGTGCATGAATTAGAGGACAGAGGAAAGCAGAGATTTAGAAGACAAAGCATCTCCAAAACTTCAACATATTCTCCATTACTGCATAACAAGTAACCTTTAATTTATGCTCTCTTGGTTATTCACAATTCAACTGATAAACATATTTGACTTCCTGACTAAGATTTACAAGATATCCATAGATTGCTTCAAACCAACAATCTCCGTGGGATTCGACCCTTACTCACGTAAGGTATTACTTGGACGACCCAGTGCACTTGCTGGTTAGTGGTACAAGTTGTGAAAAGTGTGATTCACAATTCGTGCACCAGATGTACAGATGGAATGATCCGCAGATGCGTACCTAGAGAGGAGGCACAGAAGATCCTATGGCATTGCCATGGATCACAGTAAGGAGGACATTTCAGAGGTGAGCGAACAGCCACTAAAGTCCTCCAATGTGGCTTCTACTGGCCTACTCTCTATAGAGATGCATGAGAGTTTGTGCGTAACTGTGACAGTTGCCAAAGAGCTGGCAGCTTGCCCCATGGTTATGCCATGCCTCAACAAGGGATCTTAGAGATTGAGTTGTTTGATGTATGGGGTATTGACTTCATGGGTCCTTTCCCACCATCATACTCAAACACTTACATTCTGGTGGCAGTAGACTATGTATCTAAATGGGTAGAAGCAATTGCCACACCCACTAATGATACTAAGACCGTGCTAAAATTCCTCCAGAAACATATCTTCAGCAGATTTGGCGTCTCCAGAGTATTAATCAGTGACGGGGGCACTCATTTCTGCAATAAATAGCTTTACTCTGCTATGGTCCGATATGGAATTAGCCACAAAGTAGCAACTCCATATCATCCACAGACAAATGGGCAGGCTGAAGTCTCTAATAGAGAACTAAAAAGAATCCTAGAACGGACTGTAATTGCCTGTAGAAAGGATTGGGCAAAAAGCTTGGATGATGCTCCGTGGGCATACAGAACATCATTCAAGACTCCTATAGGAACCTCTCCATACCAGCTTGTGTATGGCAAGGCCTATCATCTGCCCGTAGAATTGGAACATAAAGCCTACTGGGCAACCAGATTCCTAAACCTGGATGCTAAGTTAGCTGGAAAAAAAAAAGATTGCTCCAACTGAATGAGCTAGAGGAATTCAGACTCAATGCTTTTGAAAATGCAAAAATTTATAAGGAGAAAGCAAAAAGGTGGCATGACAAGAAACTGTCATCTAGAGTCTTTGAACCAGGACAGAAAGTTCTGCTATTTAATTCTAGGCTCAGATTATTCCCCGAAAAATTGAAATCCCGGTGGAGGGGACCATATGTGATTACAAGTGTGTCACCATATGGATATGTTGAGCTTCAGGATATTGACTCTGACAAAAAGTTCATTGTTAATGGACAGAGAATCAAACATTATCTTGAAAGCAATTTTGAGCAAGAATGCTCAAAACTGAGGCTTGAATAAAGCTCAGTCAAGGTCCAGCTAAAGACAATAAAGAAGTGCTTGCTGGGAGGTAACCCAGCCATTAGCAAGTTATTTGTTTTAATTAATGCTTATAGAAGTTTGATATAAATTTTCTTCAAGATTAATCATCAAATTGTAGGAATTCACAGAGTTACAGAAGGATTCAGCGCAAAAAGCAGAGAAAAGGAGCTCACTGGCAAGAAAACACCAGTAAAGATACCATTTTGGGCATTAAACCCATTCTGGGCGTTTAACGCCAGAATTACAGCATCCTGGGCGTTCAGAAAAATGCCCAGTAACAAAAGATTTCTGGCATTTAACGCCAGTCAGGGTACCTGGCTGGGCATTAAACGCCCACAATGGCCAACATATGGGCGTTAAACGCCAGAATAGATACCATTCTGGGCGTTTAACGCCAGAAAGATAGGGGGAGAGGATTTTGTTCTCCACTTCAAAATTTTTCAAATTTCCATGTTTTGACTCATAATTTTCTGCATAAACATGTTTCAAACTTTCATCATTCACCCTCAATTTTCAAAAATTCAACAATTTCCTAAAATCTCTTTTCAAATTTCTTTCAAATCCTTCCCAAATCTTCTTCAAAAGCTCAAGTATCTTTTCAATTTCTTTCAAAATCTTTTCCAACTCATCATATCATCTCTTAATTCTTAGATGCATAAACAAATTTTCAGATTTAACCTCTTTATATCTTTTCCATTTAAAAATCTCATCTTTTTTATATCATGATTCTATTTTCTTCCACCAATCATATCTTTATGTCATATCTTTTACAAAATTTTCGAAATCCCTCCCCTCCACTTATAAATACACATTTGGTCATCCCCACCTCTCCACTATTCGAATTTGCCTGTCCTCCTCTCTCTCCCCTTTCCTTTCTTTTGTTTGAGGGCAAGCAAACCTCTAAGTTTGGTGTGTTTTTTCGTGATTACCGAGCTAAGACTCATTAAGATCATGGATCCTAAGGGAAAACAAACTAATTCAAGAGGTAAGAAAGAGAATACTCCAAAGAGTCTTTGGAATCAAGAGAGGTTCTTCACCAAAGAACATGCAGACCATTACCATAAAATAATGGGTCTAAGATCAGTGATCCCGGAAGTTAAATTCGATCTGAAAGAAGACGAATATCCAGAGATCCAAGAGAAAATTTGAAACAGAGGATGGGAAATTCTAGCTAATCCTGAAACAAGGGTTGGAAGAAACATGGTTCAGGAATTCTATTCAAATCTGTGGCTGACGGATAAGCAGAGAATAACTAGAACTGCCTTTCATACCTACTGAACCATGGTTAGAGGGAGGATTATTTACTTCCATCTGGACAAAATAAGAGAGGTCTTCAAACTGCCTCAACTACAAGATGATCCAGAATCCTTTAATAGGAGAATGGTGAGAGAAGATAAGGGGTTGGACCAAGTTCTAGAGGACATATACCTCCCTGGAACTAAGTGGATAACCAATTCAAAAGGTGTCCCAAACCAACTCAAGAGAGGAGATCTCAAACCAGTCGCAAGAGGCTGGTTGGACTTCATTGGGCATTCTATACTCCCCACTAGCAACCACTCTGAGGTCACTGTCAAAAGATCAGTGATAATTCATTGTATTATGCTGGAAAACAAAGTGAAGATTCATCATCTGATTTCTTGTGAGATTTACACAATTGCAAAAAAAAACTCCACTGAAGCCAAACTGGCATACCCAAGCTTAATTTCTCTGCTATGTAAAGATGTTGGGGTGAGGATGGGAGTAGATGAATTCATCCCAATCGAACACCCAATCACCAAGAAGTCAATGGAAGGACAACAAGTGCAAGATAACTCCATCAAAAGGAGGGTGCAGGAGTTCTTCCCAGAAATCCCTGAAATTGACTACTGGACCCGCCTAGAAGCATCTGTCACCAAGCTGCAAGAAGCTGTGGATCAACTTAAGGAAGAACAGCAGAATCAAAACTGCATGCTCTGCAAGCTGCTTAAGGAACAAGAGAGGCAGGGGCGTGAGCTACAGGAGCTGAAGCACCAGAAGCTCTCCCTTGAAGGACCAAACACCCCACAAATTGAAGGAGCTTCCACTTCTCAAAATCAAGGTTGTTGAGTCCTAACTCTGTGATAACCTTTATTATTAGGAATCTATTTTAAGAGTCATTTATTTTTCTGTTTTTAATTTTCTGTCTTCTATTATTATTGATCTGCTCTTATATTTATTTTTGAGTCTTATTTTTAATCCATGATTAATAAAATTTAAAGTTTATGTCTTAAAGCTATGAATATCCTATGAATCCATCACCCTTCTTAAAGGAAAAATATTTTAAATCACAAAAGAACAAGAAGTACATGATTTCGAATTCATCCTTGAAATTAGTTTAATTATTTTGATGTGGTGACAATACTTTTTGTTTTCTGAATGAATGCTTGAACAGTGCACATGTCTTTTGAATTTATTGTTTATGAATGTTAAAATTGTTAGCTCTTGAAAGAATGATGGAAAAGGAGAAATGTTATTGATAATCTGAAAAATCAAAAAATTTGATTCTTGAAGCAAGAAAAAGTAGTAAAAAGCTTGCGAAAAAAAAATGGCGAAAAAAATTAAAAGAAAAAGAAAGAAAAAGAAAAAGCAAGCAGAAAAAGCCAATAACCCTTTAAACCAAAAGGCAAGGGTAATAAAAAGGATCCAAGGCTTTGAGCATCAGTGGATAGGAGGGCCCACAGGAATAAAATCCTGGCTTAAGCGGCTAAACCAAGCTGTCCCTAACCATGTGCTTGTGGCATGAAGGTGTCAAGTAAAAACTTGAGACTGAGCGGTTAAAGTCGTGGTCCAAAGCAAAAAGAGTGTGCTTAAGAGCTCTGGACACTTCTAATTGGGGACTCTAGCAAAGCTGAGTCACAATCTAAAAAGGTTCACCTAGTTATGTGTCTGTGGCATTTATGTATCCGGTGGTAATACTGGAAAACAAAAATGCTTAGGGTCACGGCCAAGACTCATAAAGTAACTGTGTTCAAGAATCAACAATACCAAACTAGGAGAATCAATAACACTATCTAAATTCTGAGTTCCTAAAGATGCCAATCCTTCTAAACTTCAAAGGATAAAGTGAGATGCCAAAACTGTTCGGAAGCAAAAAGCTACTAGTCCCGCTCATCTAATTGGAGCTAAGTTTCATTGATATTTTGGAATTTATAGTATATTCCCTTCTTTTATCCTATTTGATTTTCAGTTGCCTGGGGACAAGCAACAATTTAAGTTTGGTGTTGTGATGAGCGGATAATTTATACGCTTTTTGGCATTGTTTTTAGTATGTTTTAGTATATTTTAGTTAGTTTTTATTATATTTTTATTAGTTTTTAAATAAAAATCATATTTCTGGACTTTACTATGATTTTGTGTATTTTTCTGTGATTTCAGGTATTTTCTGGCTGAAATTGAGGGACCTAAGCAAAAATCTTATTCAGAGGCTGAAAAAGGACTGAAGATGCTGTTGGATTATGACCTCCCTGCATTCGAAGTATATTTTATGGAGCTACAGAAGCCCAATTGGCGCTCTCTCAATTGCGTTGGAAAGTAGACATCCTGGGCTTTCTAGAAATATATAATAGTTCATACTTTGCCCGAGATTTGATGGCCCAAACTGGCGTGCCAAGTCAGCATAGAAATTCTGGCGTCAAAAGGCCAGAACTGGCATAAAAGCTGGAGTTAAACACCCAAACTGGCACAAAAGTTGGAGTTTAACTCCAAGAAAAGTCTCTACATGTGAAAGCTTCAATGCTCAGCCCAAGCACACACCAAGTGGGCCCCAGAAGTGGATTTCTACAGTAACTATTCTAGCTTACTCATTTGTTGTAACCCTTGGTCACTAGTTTATTATAAAAACTACTTTTAGTGATTCATTTTGTACCTCATGACACTCTACACATTTCATATTGTATCTTCTACGGCATGAGTCTCTAAACCCTATGGTTAGGGGTGAGGAGCTCTGCTGTGTTTTGATGAATTAATGCAATTACTACTGTTTTCCATTCAATCACGCTTATTTCTATTCTAAGATATTCACTCGCACTTCAACTTGATGAATGTGATGATCCATGACACTCATCACCATTCTCAACCTATGAACGTGTTCCTGACAACCACCTCCGTTCTACCTTAGGCTGAGTGCTTATCTCTTAGCCTCCTGATTCAGATCAAAGTCTTCGTGGTATAAGCTAGAATTATTGGCAGCCATTCTTGAGATCCGGAAAGTCTAAACCTTGTCTGTGGTATTCCGAGTAGGATCTGGGAAGGGATGACTGTGACGAGCTTCAAACTCGCAAGTGCTGGGCGTAGTGATAGACGCAAAAGGATCAATGGATCCTATTCCAGCATGAGTGAGAACCGACAGATGATTAGCCGTGCGGTGACAACGCATTTGGACCATTTTCACTGAGAGGACGGATGGTAGCCATTGACAACGGTGATCCACCAACATACAGCCTGCCATGGAAGAAGCCTTGCGTGCATGAAGAAGAAGACAGTAGGAAAGCAGAGATTCAGATGACAGAGCATCTCCAAAACCTCAACCTGTTCTCCATTACTGCATAACAAGTATTTATTTCATGTTCTTTTACTTTTTACAATTAAATCTGAGAATTATTGATATCCTGACTAAGAGTTACAAGATAACCATAGCTTGCTTCAAGCCAACAATCTCTGTGGGATCGACCCTTACTCACATAAGGTATTACTTGGACGACCCAGTGCACTTGCTGGTTAGTTGTGCGGAGTTGCAAAAGTGTGATTGTAATTTCGTGCACCAACTGTGCGTACATTGGGCCTAAGGCACAAACCAACCCGCGCATACGCGTCCCTAATGCTAATTGCACAATGCACGCGTATGCACGCTGTGTGCGCGCGCGTCGATTGCGCCACTTGCCCTCCTGGTACATTTTTCAGAGAGTTGGGCAAAACCTGAGCTAACACTGTGCCCTGCGCCTAACCTAACCCACGCGTGCGCGCACCTGGCGCGTACGCGTCCTTCGGCTAAACTGCACATTGACGCGTGGGCGTGCATGACGCGTCCGCGTCCGTTAAAAAAAAGTTTTTTTTTCCTCTTCCATTTTCTTTTGTTTATCACATTCGTATACTTCTATTCTTTACATTTCAATTTTGTTTTTATAGCCTGTTTTCATTTTTTTCTAAGTTTCTCATTTTAATAATGGTGTTGCATTTTCCTACTCAATTGTTGAGAATTTCTTGCATTATTTTGGTGCTTCTTGACTTGTTTGATATTGATGGGTGATGAAACTTTTAAATCAATGATTCATCTTTTATGACACTTGTATGTGCATTGATATGAACTCATATTGTTTTTCATGGTCCACTTTTTCTTATTTGAACTTGATGCTCAATATGCTCTTCATGCTTTGACTTTACTCTTGCATCAAGTATTAGTTGATATGCCATTAGCTCATACTGTTTTCTCACTCACATGTTGTAGCTACCATGTAATAGAGAACCATATTCTTACTTGGCATTAGCTCCCGCCTATGTTCTATTTGCTTTGATATCTTTATCATAGGCTTAATTTTCTTTCTTTTTCTCTCCCTTTAGGTCGGCCACCAAAAGAAGGAAAAAGGAAAGTTTCTAAATGGAGCAACAAACAAGTCATCCGCACAACCTTTTGAAGGAGCTCATCAGTTGTTTCCACCCATCCACCTTGCTCTTCTTTCCATGCACCGAGGACGGTGCAATCTTCAAGTGTAGGGATGTCGTTCGACCGATCTCCATGGGTAACGATTTCCTTTCAACACCAAATCTTAGTTTTCTTTGTTAGATTAGTTATTAAATTGCATGATAGGTTGCATGTTAGTTAGAATTTGTACATATTTTTGCCACTTCTTTTTATATTAGGACTACTTGGTTAGGGTGATGATTTCTTTTCCAAGAAAATTGTTTTAGGGAACCCTACCAATTTGAAAATTTTTTTGTTAAACTTGCTTGAAAGAATTTATTTTGGAACATGGTTTTTTAGCTAAGAACACAAGCTTGTGATATTTGAGTCTAATGGTGTGGTTACATTTTATAACCACTTATTTTTCTTCTTGTGTGCATTATTCTCTTTCTATGATTGTAATCTTTGATTTGTTTGATTCTCTATGTCCATTATTTTGTGTATTCATGCATTTATATGATTGAGGCCATCATTTCATGTAGCTCACTTACCCAAATAGCCTACCTTTTATCAACCGTTGTTAGCCAACTTTGAGCCTACGATTAACCCACTTTGTTCTTTAATTTAGCACATTACAAGCCTTAAAGCGAAAAACAATAAATATCCTTTACTTGGATCTTTGATTAGCTTAGGCTAGTGAGTGTGAGTATCATTCAAGTGTGGAAAAACTTGGGATATTAATTGGGATAAAAGGGTGTTTTTGTTTCGTATTTCTATATTTGAGAATTGGGTCCATACTCATGTGTTAATTAAATGTAAAACCATATGCATTGATGCTTTTGTATATACTTTATTACAAAAAGAAAAAAAATGAGAAAATAAAAAAATGTATATATGTAGATATCAAAAGAAAAAGAAGAAAAAATAGAAAAAGAAAAAATAAAAAAAATAAAAAAAGGGACAAAATACCCCAAGTGAAGCTCAATAATAATCAATGCATATGTGTTGTGATCAAGGAAAAAAATGCATGAGTATGTGAAAAAGTGAAGAATGGGTAGTTAGGTTTGTTTAGAATTGTATAGGTTGCTATATAGGTTCGGTGGAAAGTTTAAGGTGATCAAATATTCAAATTTCAAGTCTACTTGACCAAATATGCATCCTTACCTTGACCCTATCCCCATTACAACCTATGGAAAGACCTCATGATGAATGTATGCATGCATTGAATAATTATTGATTGTTAGATGAAAAACAAATCTTGGAAAGCATGATTAGGGGAGAATTGAGAGAATCGACCCTATACACTTGAGCGACTAGAGTGCAAACACTTCCGGTGAGGGTTCGATGCTCAATTCCTTGTTCCCGGCTTTCATGAGCTTTCTTCTTGCAAGTCTACTTGAACTTCATTTTTTATACTTGAATTGGTAGGATTCATGAGTCGTCATATGACCTTAGCCCTACCCGTTTATACATGCTCTTAGAGGATTGATTTATTTTTAAGCAAGTAGGTAGAATTATTTTGCATTTAGTTGCATTCATATAGATAGATGCATTTAGGTTATTTGCATTGAATAAATGTCCATACCCCTTCTCTTATCCTTCTTGATTTAGCATGAGGACATGCTATTGTTTAAGTGTGGGGAGGTTGATAAACCCCATTTTTAGGGTTTATCTTGTGTTGAATTTAGAGGGTTTTGTCAACTTTTCTCCCATTTATTCACTAAGATAGCATGGTTTTGTAAATTCTCCTTTAATTGTGCTTAAGAGTGAAAACATGCTTTTTAGGTCTTAAAATAACTAAATTTAATTCAACTTGATTCCATTAGATGCCTTGATGTGTTTGCTAAGTGATTTCAGATTTAGGAGGCAAGGATTAGATTGAGGGAATGAAGAAAAAGCATGTAGAAATGGAGAACTCATGAAGAAATGAAGGAATCGCAAAGCTGTCAAGCCCAACCTCTTTGCACTTAATTGACTATAACTTGAGCTACAGAGGTCCAAATGATGCAGTTCCAGTTGCGTTGGAAAGCTAACATTCGGGGCTTCGAAATGATATAAGATTTGCCATAGTTGCATTATGTATAGGGACGCGAACACGCACTATATGCGTACATGCCGATGTTGCACGTGATTCACTAAATGCAAACTTGTGGCCAGCGATTTTAGGAGCATTTTGGGCCCAATCCAACTCATTTCTAATGCTATTTAATCCAATGATTGAAGAGGGATGAGACATCTAGTTAGTTAGTGAGTTTTACTTTAGTTTTATCATGCTTTAGTTAGTTTCTAGAGAGAGAAGCTCCCTCTTCTCTCTAGAATTAGGAGTAGGTTAGATCTAGATTAGGAATTCTTAGATCTAGGTTAATTTCATGCTTTGATTTACTTTTCCTTTTGTAATTCTTCTTCTTCTACATCACTTCTCTCTAGTTTAGCATTTAGTTCTTGTAATTCTCTACTTTTATGTTGATGCACTTTTGTTCTTTCCTTTTCTCTTTTAATGCAATTTATGTTTTCATGTTCCTTTATTGTTCATTTGATTTGTTGTTGTTAATTCTTTGCAATTGAGTAGTGTAGATTTACTTTCCTTGTAATTTTACTATGCTTTCCTTTTATACCTTCCAAGTGTTTGATGAAATGCTTGGAAGGATGTCAGAGTAGAATTTTATGCTCTTGGCTTGGGAAGGTAACTTAGGAACTCTTGAGTTTCTAATGTCCAAGTGATTGATGATTGGGAGCCATTAACTCTAGGTCTCACTAATTGAATTGGTGGAGAGCTAGGACTTATGGACTTGGATTGATATAGCTCACTTGACTTTCCTTTACTACTAGTTAGAGGATGACTTAGTGGGATTGATCCTTGCCAATTCTCATGTTGTGGTTAGTGATAGGGATAGAGATCTTTGACCACCAAACCTTGCCAAGACCTTGTTAGTTGTTAGTTTATTTTCATTGCCATTTATATTTCATGTCTCTTACCCCAAAAACCCCATAACATACCTCATAACCAATAACAAGACACTTTATTGCAATTCATAGGGAGAACGACCCGAGGTTCCAATACTTCGGTTTATAAATTTAGGGGTTTGTATTTGTGACAAAAAAAAATTTTGTATGAAAGGATTATTGATTGGTTTAGAAACTATACTTTACAACGAGACTTCATTAGTGAAATTCTAAACCTTCAATTTTCCGTTCATCAGCGCTCCTTCTCAGCTCCATTTGAATAGCTAGGCTATTGTTCGTTGTTTTGAACTTTTATGTTCGTTTTTAGACCTCCAACTTTCTCTTAGGGTTTTCTTTTATTTCTTTACTCTGACAGTTCCTTTTAGATCCCAAGGTCATAGGTTTATTTCTTTCTAGGGTGTTCTAAATAGGAGAATTTTAAATTTATTTGAAGAGTTCTACCATGAATTTAAAGAGAAGTTTTTCAAAATTGAAGGGGTTGAAGGTACGACCCCTTTTTCCTGACCTTGGAAGGTGCAAAGAAATTCAACTTATTCTAGAATTTCAATGTGTCCTCTCCGAAAACCCAAGTTAATGGGGTTGGTGCTTCGGAGCTTGTGAGTATTAACATGTTAATGCTGCTATAGACTGAACTTCCTCTTAGTTTGAGAGACATTATAATAACCGAGTAAGCAGCTCGGAATGCTATTAGTAAGCTTTTTCCCTTTTCCTTTTCCTCTTAATACGCCCTTTTACATATTTCTTATTAACTTGTACTTTTTATCCCAGTTAATATGGACAGAGGTTTGGCTGCCATTACTGCTATGAAGAAGAGATTGGAAGCTTAACCCGTTTTACCAATTAACACGAGTGGTGATCGGGCTTCTTCTTCTGCCACCATTAGCCGTCAACCATTATCTCGAAGGGGAAAAGAGAGTGGGTAAAGGCAATGCCTCGAGGTTCAAATCTTGGAAGAAGACTCCCCCATTAATTTTCCAAAGAAGAAAAAATCGAAAAGTACGAGAAATGGGAATGTCGATGTTTTGGCTTCGCCCTCATTTGGCCAAGTGTTACATAAGGTATTCCGGGCTCTGACTTCGTGGACCATCACCTTATGAGTGAGGAAACCAAATTAGTACTTGCTAAGATGCCTTTTGAGGACACCCTGCCCCGAGTTCAAAGAATGCTTTTCCGTTCAGCCACGTACATCCAAGATGCGGAGCTTGAGATCTTCAATCTTTGCTCTGGTTTTTTGTCAAAGGACAAAGAGATTGCTGGTGCTAATGCTCAAATTCTGAACTTAAAAATTCAGTCACTACTTTTCAAGAGAGACAAATTACTCTCGAAAATGAGGTGAAGGGTCTGAAGTAAGTGAAGACTTCCACCGACTCGAAGGCCGAGAATCTAAAGAAGCAAGTTTCTGAGTTTGTTGCGAAGATTGAGCAACTTAAGCTCTCAGTACAGAAAGCTGAGCGTGCTGTCGTGGATGGGATTTTTGACGCTGAACGGAACATCCTTAATCAGATCAAACTGATTGCTTCCAACTTAGACGTCTTCAAAGTCAATGCTTTCAAGAAAGTGGTGGATGGGAAAGTCGTTTCTATCATGTAATATTATTTTTTTATTCAGTAATATATTTTAAGACATTTTATGACTTTGCCTTTGGCCTTGGCCTTTGACTATTTGCAATACTTTTGGACAAGAAAACAAAAACTGATTAACTTATGCAACCTTTATTGTTTTTGTTTGAACTTGATTGCTACACTTTAAGTTTATTGCCATTTTTCAGTGTTGTCTTTTAATGCACTTGGAACATTTTAATTTTGTTTGCATATTATTTGTTCGTGCTTGTACTTTGATTTTAAGAACGTGCTATCTCGTTTAAAACAATTTGCACGTATAATAGAAATTTTGACAAGGAAAAGAGACAAAGAAATTTATTGATGAAAAGAAATACAAGATTTTAAAAGGGTGTTTCGAGGTCCCGGCATCAGCCTATTTTGGTACTAAATCAACAGCCCAAAAATTCCTAGGTCGAACTTTAGTGTTATATCTCGTAGCTACCCTTTGCTTCAGGGCTTGTTCAACTAAGTTAGCTGAAGCTCTTATCTCATCAGTTAAATCCATGTTTTCATGGGTTCCAAACTTCCTAAGAGCAATCTCGGACTAGGTTCACCAACAACTGGGATTACTAGTTCTTCGCCATAGGTGAGTCTAAAGGGTGTCTCTTTGGTAGAGGATTGTATTGTGGTTCGATATGACTACAATACTGACCATAACTCATCGGCCGATGAACCCAGAGATGCATCTAGTTGTTTTTTAAACCCTTTTAAGATGATTTTGTTAGCCACTTCAGCCTGCCCATTCGCCTTAGGTGCTCAACCGAGGTGAATACTTGCCAAATTCCTAACCCGGATAAGAGTTCTCGAAACTTAGAATCTGTAAACTGGGTTCCATTATCCATGACCACGACCTCCAGAATTCCAAACCTCGTGATAGCCAACTGATACTTGATATTGGCATGGCCTCAATTCATTTTTTAAAATAACCAATAGCCACTATGAGATACTTCACTTGGCCAGGTCCCTGTGGGAAGGGTCCCAATAAATCCATGCCCCATTTGGCAAATGGCCTTGTCGGGATCACAGATACTAGCTTGTGAGGGGATGCCTGATGAAGGTTCCCATGTAGCTGACATTTTCCACATCTCTTCACGTATTCAATGACATCCTTGATAAGGGTAGGTCAATAATATTTTGTTCGAATTACTTTT
>NC_029787.2:92107614-92112599 GCF_000816755.2 Arachis ipaensis | reverse complement strand
GAATTTCCTGTAATACATACGTCATTTTTTGAGGAATTAAACATTTTAACAATGGCTGGGACACGCCCCTTTTGTACAATTGTCCATTTATCATAGTATACTTGGCTGCTTTAAGTCGCAATTTTTTAGCTTCCTTAACGTTATCAAGCAAAATTTCATGTTCTAAATATGTGCAAATAGGATCCATCCAAGTACTAATGCTGGAATAGTGTGAAACTATTATATCGGGTTTTGTTACAGAAGGCTCTGTGAGAACTTCTTATACCAAACTCTGTCCCACTCCTAGACTTAGTACTTGCCAGTTTTGATAACACATCAACTCGTGTGTTTTGTTCCCTTGGCACATGTTTGATAAGAAAGGAATCAAAGGTTGTACCTCCTGTTGGTTCTTTAAGTACTGTTGTAGCAATGGACCTCTCGCCTGATATTCTCCATTAACGTGGGACATTTCGAGTTGTGAATCGCTGAACACAATAACTGTTGTTACCCCGACATCTCGAGCTAATGCCAATCCTGCAATTAAAGCTTCATACTCAGCTTGATTATTGGAAATGGAAAAATCAAATTTGATCGATGCTTCGATCACCATATCATTACCCTTAGTTAGGATAAGACTGGCTTTTCCATTTTTCATATTAGAATTCCCATCCACATGGAGTGTCCATTCCGGTACATCGAGAACGGGGTGGGTCATTTCGGCCAAAAAATCAACCATTGCCTCGGCTTTAATGGTTGAACGTGACTCATATTGTATATCAAATTGAGATAAATCTATAGACCAGCTTACCATTCGACCTGCTAAGTCAGGCTTTTGCAATATCTTTTTAATCGGGTGGTCAGTTTGTACTATAATTGTATAACTTTGAAAATATTAACGCAACCAACGTGATGAAGTAAGCAAAGAAAAAGCCAGCTTTTCTAATTTCGAATACCTTAACTCAGGCACTTGGAGTACTTTACTAATGAAGTAGACAGGTCATTGGTGTTTATTCTCATTTTCTACAACTAGAATTGAAGCTATCGTTTCTTCAATGACAGACAAGTAAAGATATAAAGGCCTTTCGGATTCAAGTTTTACTAGAATAGGAGGGGATGAAAGCAAAGTTTTGAAATACTGAAAAGCTTTCTTGCACTTTTCTGTCCATGCAAAATCAACACCCTTCTTCATTAAGTTAAAAAATGGTTTTGCCTTTTCAGCCAAAGCTCCTAAGAATCGAGATAAAGTAGTTAGCCGACCTGTGAGCCTTTGTATCTCTTTGAGGTTTGAGGGCTCGACATGTCTAAGATAGCTTGACATTTCTCAAGATTGGCCTCTATTCCCCTATGAGTAACCATAAATCCTAAGAACTTACCTTGTCAAACTCCAAATGCACATTTCGTTCAGTTCAATTGCATCTGATGAAGTTGGAGGCATCTAAAAATTTTTTGTTGATCGGTAATCAGGTCAGAATCTTGTTTGACCTTTATCAACATATCATCGATGTAGACCTCCATGTTCCTTTCGATTTGCTGCTTGAAGACCTTAGGCATCAGCCTTTAGTATGTAGCCCCCTGCATTTTTCAAACCAAATGGTATTACAGTATAACAATAGATCCCTTTAGGGGTGATGAAGGTTGTTTTCTCCTTATTAGGCTTATGCATGGGTATTTGATTATACCCACTATCGACATCTAGGAAACTCAAAATACGATAACCTAATGCCGAGTTGATCATATTATCTATGTTAGGTAAAGGAAAAGAATCTTTTGGGCAAGCTTTATTTAAATCTATATAATCTATGCACATGTGCTATTTTTCATTAGATTTTTTTACCATCACCACATTAGATAACCGTGTCGAATATGTTAGTTCTCCGATGAAACCAGCATCTAACAGCCCTTGAACTTGCCTTTTGACCTCGGTAGCTTGGTCGGAAAACATCTTGCGATGTCGTTGCGCAACCGGCATAAAGGTAGGGTCAATAACGAGTTGATGGAACATGAATGTGGAATCAATCCCCAGCATATCGAAGGTTCCCAAGCAAATAAATCGACATTACCTCTTAGGAAATCTTATAACTCCGACTTTAAGGGATAGGGTAAGTCCTTGTTGATCAAGGTGTATTTTTCTGGTACATCACCAATCTGAAACTTTTCCAGATTCCCATTTGGTTCGGCCTCAATTTTTCTTGAATTCGGGAATCTAGGTCGACTAGAAATACTCTAGTAGAATTCTTGGCCTTATCTCTCAAAGTCAAACTTGCCTTGTTGCATTTTAGAGCTGATGCCCGATCTCCCGGAATGGTTGCCACTCACGATTCAGAGGTTAAAACTTAATGACGGAGAACTTGATTGATATAGGCACAAAGGTCGTTTAAAGTCTTCCTTTCCAGGATAATATTGTAAGCCGTTGAATCTTTGAGAACCACGAATTCAGCTTGTACAGCTCGGACATCGGAACCTTCCCCCACAGTGAACAATAGATCGATTGCGCCATCGGGCTTAATGTAGTGATCTCCAAATCCACTACTTCGGGAAGATGTAGCTTCAGGTGTTGATCCCTTAAACCCAATGCGTCAAAAGCATTCCTGAAAAGTCAATCAGAATTCTCTTTACAATACCATTTCCCAGTTTTCCTGTGAATTACTAACAGTTCGTCATCATTCATCGTGGAATACTGAAAATCTTTTGCTATGAACTGCATAATTGGGATGCTAGTGATCTTTAGGTAATCATGAATGCTTTTCCCGGGCCACTGCTCAATGCCAAGCAACAAAATTGGGTGCCTAGCTTGGGTTCTCGTCGTAATGAAGCGTGCCAAAAACTTTATTTTGATGTTAACAAATGAGGAAATAGACCCGGAAGGGAGGGCATTAAACCACGCCGTGGCTAGACCGGATAACATTACCAGAAAAGCTTTACATCAAATAGCATCACCAATACCTTCTAGATTCATCCGAGTTTCAAAGACATCTATATGCTCCTGAGGATCCGACATCCCTTCTTACTTCAAATCAGTCAACTTGTCGAAGTGTTTTAGCAAGCAAACTTGAAGGACGTGGGATGCAAATGGGGTTTAACCCATTATAACATGTTTTCGAGATTCCCTATGCCTTTTAAGACTAGACTCCTCTGCAGAGTCCATCGCCATTTAGTCTGGCCAAATCGGGACTTGTCTCTTGCCCACCTCTCATGCTTCCGAGGGTTGGCGTTACGTTGTGGTGACCTCCGTTGTCGTCGTAGCAAGCGTGCATCCTACTGATTATGATCTTGTTGTTGTTCTGGAATTCCGTGATTATGATCATCATATTCCCTGAGTGGGCGACTTCGGAAACGAGATTGTTTAGACTGTGAATGTACGGACAGCCGCCTTTCCAGCTCTAGGCAATGACGTTCTAATTTTTGTACCCGGTGTCGCATTTCTTGCATGGTGTGATGGTAATCATCACCTAACCCCGCAAAGCATCGAGTTCTGGCATTATGAGTTTCTGGGTTGGGTACCTCTTGATTTTTATATCCAGGAGGTACTTGATGCTCCTCAGGGGGAGGAGTGACATCAGTCTCGTACCCTTTTTCTTGGTGTTGCTCCTTCAATGAAGTGTCCAAGTTGATCGTTGAATAATGGATTTTGTGCTCAGCCATAATCCCTAGCAAAGTAAGATCCCCACAGACGGCGCCAGATGTTCGTACCAAGAGTGGAGAACCCAAATTGGATGGTTGAAGAGATCAGAGATCCTAACTTCGGCAAAGAGGGAGTCAGGCCAGGAGAACAATCTGCAAGACACTCCAATGCTTAAGTTAGCAATGTATTGTGGTAAGATGTTATATTCTGAGTATACCTACCGGTTTTCTTCTCCTTTTATCCCTCTATTCTGAGATTACCATTTTTCGGACATTTACTGCCTTTGGAGTATGCTCTTAATGTCATGATTTGGCGGTTTCATAACTTTATGATATAGTTGTTATGTAGTACCCGCTATCATTTTATAACATCAGATTCTTAGTTAATTAATTATCATTCTGTTATGTTATTATTTGTCTAGAATAGTATCACTTATAAAATTAATTATAAAATCATCACACTTTACTCTCTCAAATAAAAAAAAATTGAGAGAATTTATTTTTTATGGTAGAAACTCAAATGCAGTTGACTTCACGTGAAGTTGATAATTGAGAGCCGTTAGATGATTTGACTGATTTGACTAAATTTTCATCTAACGATTCTCGACTATCAATTTCACATAAAATCGACCACATTTGAGTTTCCACCATTTTTTTATATCATCCAACTACTCTACAATAAATTTGTCTTCTTTAAATGGCAATTTATAAATTTTTAAGCAAATAAATTAATGTTTCGCATTAGAATCCCCCTATCCTAAACCTTACTGCTTGTGTAATAACAATACTACGATAATGATAATCTAAAAAGGAGTATAAGTTTCGGGGATGCGTATACTTTCCACTCAAAACTTCATATAAATTCCTGAGCATTCACGAAATCATCCTTGTATCACTGGATGTACTTCATATATCAGCAAATGAAAGTGCCTTTTTTTAAATATACGATTTAGTAGTATTTATATTAAATAAGTGGTAGTCAAATTAGTTTGCTTAAAATTGGATTACGTAAGCGACCCTCTAGGCTTTTGCCACCACCATAACAATTAACAATACACTGAAACTGGAAACGCTAAATCGAGTACCGTAATTCCAAAGCTATATACAATTGTGATCAGCATGTGAATAATAATAATAATAATAATAATAACTCATTAGTACTATTCGTTTCATAGTTGTTAGGACTCCGGATTATTATACTACCGGTATATTCATAAACGTTCATCATTTCAATTTCAAATTTTAGTGTCCAAATTCTAAATTTAAGATTGTCTTGTTAGTTTTCACTTGAGTTTATAATTAATAGATCTATTAGAATAGTTAATATTAGAATCGTTAATATATATCTGTATATTTCTTAGTATGATATTATTGTTAATTATAAA
>NC_029787.2:92106975-92107608 GCF_000816755.2 Arachis ipaensis | reverse complement strand
GTCTTTTAGTGGCATCATTTACAATACCTCACATATATCATGTTTCATCTTAGAGTTGTTTTATTGATTCGAGTGTAGTGCTAATTATATAAATATAAGAGTTTAGCATAGTAAAAAAAGTGAACTTCATTTTGCTAAAAGATGGTTGGATCTTCTTATATACTATAAGCAATCTAATAGAATGTAGGTGATGTTATCTTTCATATGGAAACTGACACTACAAGAAAAAAGCTGAATACTATCGGATTTAGTGTCGGACATTAGCCACAGGTTTACCGGCGGATTTGACAATAAATTTGTTGGGTAAACAAATTACCGTCGAATTTAGTTTTTCGATAGTAAATTTACTAGTAATAATTGGAGAAAAAAATTGGTGTGATCATTACCACGGGATTTAAATCCAATGCTAATCCGAATTAGTGCAACGCTGCGTTTTGGTCATTCGCAAAGTATTACCATTAGATTTATTCGTCGGTAAATCCGACAGAAATCTTGCCCTAAATTCGAATCGCAAACCCTCTTCTCCTCATTTTTGAACCCCACTCTCTCTCTCTCTCTCTCTCTCTCTCTCAAACCACCTCCGACAGCCCCTCCACCAGCGTTGACCACTACCAACAGCGTTCAAGCGTTCAA
>NC_029787.2:92082588-92106966 GCF_000816755.2 Arachis ipaensis | reverse complement strand
GCCATTTTCGCCGCTCCTGCCACTGTTGCGCCGCCACGGCTGCCGTTGCCACCGCTGTCGGCACTGCTCCCTGTGTCGCCAGAGCTGCTTCTTTCCTCCCCTCTGGGTATGTTTTCCTCCTCCTTCTTCTTATTATTTTTTTCAATTTATTTAAAAAAAAACCCTAATGCAGCCTTGTCAGTTAGTCACTGCCACCGCCACTTTGTCGTCTGGGTTGCCACCACACCAGTAAAGTCCTCTGCATCGTCATTGTCTCCAAGTAACTCAATAATTAGTTTTGAGTAGTTAAACCATAAATCCTAATTTATCTGGTTTTAATTTGTTATATATTAGAAAATTTACAACTAGGATGTTTGTATTAGAGATTTAATTATTTTTCATATTTAGTTCATGTATTAGTTTAAATTTAGGATTTTTTGATTCTATTTTTATTTAGGATTTTTTTAATTCTATTTTGATGATTCTGTGTTTAAAATCTGCATTATTCTGAGTAGTTGATTATTGTTTGAATCTGCGAGTGTAAGATCCTCAACTGTAGTTCTAATTTCTGTTCTAATGTTGTTTGAGTTAATTATTTTCTGAGTTACTTAGTTAATTATTGTTAATCATCTGAGTTAATCTTAATTTGTTTATTTTCTGAGTTAATTATTGGTTTATTGATTATAGTTGTTAATTTTCTAAGTTTATTATTATCTGAATTAATTATTTTATGAGTTAATTAGTTCATTGTTGTTAATTGTCTGAATTAATCTTAACTTGTTCATTTTCTGAGTTAATTATTGGCTTATTATTTATTGTTGTTAATTTTCTAAGATTATTATTATCTGAGTTAATTATTTTCTGAGTTACTTAGTTAATTATCTGAGTTAATCTTAACTTGTTTATTTCTGAGTTAATTATTAGCTTATTATTTATTGTTGTTAATTTTTTAAGTTTATTATTATCTGAGTTAATTATTTTCTGAGTTAGTTAGTTGATTGTTGTTAATTGTCTGAGTTAATTAATTTTAACTTGTTTATTTTTTAAATTCATTATTGACTCATGTTGTTAATTTTCTAAGTTTATTATTATTTGAGTCAATTAGTTTATTGTTGTTAATTGTCTGAGTTAATATTACTTTGTTTATTTTTTGAATTCATTATTGACTTATTGTTTATTGTTGTTAATTTTTAAGTTTATTATTATCCGAGTTAATTATTTTTTGAGTTAATTAGTGTTGTATTTTTTGATTTAATAGTTTAAAAATTATTGAATTTAAATATTTAAAATTATATATTAATTTTTAAACAAAATTTAAAAAATTTAAAATTTAAATTTACCTCGAATTTACTGAAAAAAAATCAGACAGTAAAAATTACATGCGTAAATTTTTCGACAGTAATTAGTGGCAGATAAAAAAATCTGCTGATAAATAATTACCAGTAAGGTTTATACTGTCGGATTTATGCCGACGATAAACATATTACCGGGCGATTTTTTTTGGTAAATCCAAAAGTATTCGACGAATTTCTTGTAGTGTGAATTTATCATTGAGCTAAATGTGGTTATTCTTAACTTGCCGTATTATATGAATAACTGATGATAGAGCTTATTTAACAAAAGGATGATTTAAATTTGCATAAATTCTAAATATTTAATCTAGTCAAACTATTTTTATTAGTTGTTACAAAAATAATTTTAATATATATGTATCTAAGCTAATTTATCCCTATAAAATTTGACCGAGTCTTGGGGGCATGTTATATTGTTATCCAAAGGATATTCAAGTGTAATAGATTGTTTTGCAACATATATAGCATTTGAATGTAGGGGGTGGCAAACGGTCTAAATCTGCTGGGTCGACCTGTGTAATCTGTTAAAAAAGATGGGTTGTGCTGAAAATTTGAAATCGTCAAATAGTAAAATTCTGTCTAACTTGTACCGCTTAAATTGCGAGTTTTGGTGGGGCAGAGTGGATTTTTTCGCCGGATTTAGTATTTTTTTGACAAAGGATATTTTTATAATTTTTTTTTGCCAAAATCCAACTTCCCCAACCCAACTTACAAAAGAATGAAGAAGAAAATTGAGTGTTTTGGATTATGTTTATTTTGTTTTAGAGACAATATTTATAATTATGTTTTGGATTATGTTTATTTTGCTTTGGGAACAATATTTATAATTATGTTTTGAATGAAAACTTGGTTTATAATTATGTTTATTAGATATTTATAATTACAAAGATTTTAATGTTTGTGAATATAAAAATTATAATTTATTTATACTTTTAGAAATTATAATAGTTAAAAATAAAAAATAGAAGAAATTTTTTTATACCTTTATATATATTATTTAATAGTTAAAAATAAAAAAAAAAGAGGATATTTGGCGGGTTTAACCCGCCGTTAAGAGGGATGGACTGAGATTCTGAAATCGCCTCACTAGATGAAGCGGAACGAGTCAGCCCGTCAAAGAACGAGCTTCTGACGGGATGGGGCAGGACGGGATGAGCTTCCCCACTTGCAACCCCTATTTTGAATGAATAATTTTCCAATCTCATTACAAAGGATAATTCATTATTCTCTTCCATTGCCACTTAGAAGGGATATTCTTATTATAAAAATGATATCAATTAATTATTTAATCATGTTATATATATACAAAAGTCAACTACTAATTCAGTCTATTAAATTATGGTAAGATACTAAAACTATGATAATAATTATTTAATAGAGACAAGAGAAACAGCTCACAAGCTGAATAAACTTTTTTAGCCGTAACCACCCAACCAACAAACACAAAACTCCAAGACACACTCCAGTAAGTGTAACTGTCATAAACTTTTTTTTTAATCAGCCAATCATTGAACCAGTAAATTGTCCCTTAAAAAAATTATATAGAAATCATTGGAAATTATGTGACTACCGTGGAAAGAATAAGAAAATGCCAAAGAATTCTTCAGAACCATACGCACTGGAAATCCACGTGGATGATCTGTAGTTTCCCACTATAAATATTCAATGAAAACATTAAGCTTCTCCAAATAAAGCAAACTTTAATTTAATCCCAAAACAAATAAAATAGAATTTAAAAGCGAATATTCAATTTGCCGGTTTAAAATGTGTTTTAGTTTCTTAATTAGAGATCTCTATTTTACTTCATGATTCTTTAATATTCTAAAATCTAAAGTTAGTAAAAGAAAAAAAAAAGTTTATCATTAACGAACGTGTCACAAAAATTAGGCCTTTGGCCCTTTGCCGAGAAAACGTCCAGGGCGCGTAACAAACTTTCGGGGTGTTGGCAGTGGCACCCTATATAACTCTCCCTTCCCTTTCTGCTTTCTGTTACGATTTCATTACTATCATTAAAGCTTACGCTTTCGCTTCTTCTCCTCTCTTTTCTCTCATCTCGCCATAATGGCCGCCAAAACCATCCTCGTCACCGGTGGGGCTGGCTACATCGGCAGCCACACCGTTCTCCAGCTCCTCAATGGCGGTTTCAAGGCCGTCATCGTCGACAACTACGACAATTCTTCCGAAATCGCCGTCGAGAGGGTCAAGGGACTAGCTGGACAATTCGCCTCCAACCTCTCATGCCATAAGGTTTTCGCCGCCGCCACTCTTTCTCTCTGATTGGTTGCTCTGACTTTTGATTTCTTGTTGCATTGTGTTTCCCAGGGGACGATAATTCTGGTTTTGGGGTGTTTTTTATTTATTAATTTTTTTGGGTTTGGATTTGTTTATTTTGGTTTTATGTTAGATGCCGAGCATATTTCACCTTGAAAATTGTGGTGGGTCCGACTGGGAAATTAAAAGTGAAAAAGTTTGTTTTGGTGCTTTATTCCGTGCCTTAGTAGATAGAAGGACGGTGACAGCTTCGAATTTTCGAAATTATGTGTTTATTTTGGAATAACTTGTCCCAAGTCTGTTTCACAATTGAATTTCATGATGTACTTTTGTTTATTTCGTTATTGGATCCCGTCATACTCTGTTGCTTTCTATTACGTCCAATTTTATTTACAAACACTATTCAATTTTGATTTTATTCCCCCTCCCCCCTCTTTCTCTTTTATATCCAATTCCAGTCATGAACTTTTTCTTTGTTGAGCTATCTTTACTCTTTTTTTTTTATCCCTCTGAAGTTGTAGACACTGGTTCTGAGATATTACACATAAATAAAGTTCGGTGTGCGTGGGTGGTTTATATGGGCAATTTCGTATCTAGTTCGTTATGATTATGATAAAAATAAATTTCAATTATTTTTCTCACTGCAGTTAGACCTCCGGGACAGAGAAGGACTTGAGAAAATTTTTGCTTCCACAAAGTAAGGACCTTTTTAAATTTTCTCCAGTATAAGAATTTTATTTACTCCTTCATTCTGTGCTTCATGTTCTCTTATTGATTTACTTGATCACTTATCCTACACTTTTAACTGTTTCTGGTATTGATATCTATTTCTTCAGGTTTGATGCTGTGATACATTTTGCTGGACTGAAAGCAGTAGGTGAAAGTGTGGAGAAACCACTGTACTACTTTAATAACAACTTGATTGGGACAATTGTGCTACTTGAAGTCATGGCTGCCCATGGATGCAAGAAGGTAAGCTTTTGGTCTTTAATTATTGGCTTCAACTCTGTGAAGGGACATGAATTATAGCCACCTTGTTTAGTCCTGTTAATGAGAAAGTATCAAGCCATTAATTTAGTTCAAGATGAACAGGGCAAAGTGATTATATACTGATTTTTTCTTTCTTGAATGGTTCCAGCTCGTGTTCTCATCTTCAGCCACTGTATATGGTTGGCCAAAGCAGGTCCCATGTACAGAAGAGTTCCCTTTGTCAGCAGCGAATCCATATGGACGAACCAAGGTATAGCTAACTGGCTCAGAAAGTGTTAAGGCATTTGTTAGTAGTGATACTGGAAATATGGGAAGCTTGGGAAAAAATTGATTTTGATTTAAATTTAACTTTTATGCCAGGGTCTTGTACAAAACATGTTTGTAATTTGCTTTACAGTACTGATAGTAGTGTTGGCTTGGAATTGAGCAATGATATCTGATAAGAGTTTTGTCTTTCAGCTTATGATCGAAGAAATTTGCCGTGATCTCTATCAATCAGATCATGGATGGAAAATAATATTGTTGAGATACTTCAACCCAGTGGGTGCACATCCTAGTGGAAATATTGGTGAGGATCCTCGTGGAATTCCAAACAATCTCATGCCATTTGTTCAGCAAGTAGCTGTCGGCAGACGCCCTGCACTGACAATTTTTGGAACTGACTATAAAACAAGCGATGGCACTGGAGTATGTCTCACTATCTTTGGCTTGTTTTACTAATCTTCTCCCTTGAAAATTGCGAGCAGAGCTCATTGCATGAGGCCTGTTAGGCATGCATTTCCATTCCTGCCCTTTGATTTCTTCCTAGGATCTTACATATTGATCGTATCTTTTTCTCAGGTTCGCGATTACATTCATGTTGTTGATTTAGCAGATGGCCACATAGCTGCATTGAATAAACTAGAGGATCCTAAAATAGGTACTTTTCTTGTTTCATCATTTGGTTCTATATTAAGTGTATTGGCTTTGTTAAACTCTGCCAGTAGCAATGGTTGGGAACTGATCTTCACTAGAATCCAGTTTTATTTATTTATTATATTTTCATTTTATGAAATGATACCGTGGATTGTGGTTAAATTTTTTACCGTGCATTCACAGGTTGTGAAGTTTATAACTTGGGAACTGGAAAGGGGACGTCGGTTTTGGAGATGGTCAAAGCTTTTGAAAATGCCTCTGGAAAGGTAACAGGCTATTGTTCTGTTTCTCCTCTATGATCTGTTGTTAACTTGTTACTCTTTTTGTCTTGTGAAATTTCCAACTTGAATTCGGTGCCACTGAGCGGTGCATGCTCATTTATTTAATCATTTTCTCCCTTCGGTGTTTGGGATCTCAAAAACAAGCACATTCATAAGATGCAGGAAATGAAAAACCTGTGAATAACGCTGCAACTTGGTAGCTTCATTGATTGCCTTGTCATGCATATATATCCAATATCCTTGATGCATTGCTGAAATAAATTTGTTTGGATTATATGGCGAATCCTTGAGACCTTGACTTGCATGACTAAAATAATTGTTGTCTTACTGTTCAGAAAATTCCACTTAAAATGGCTGATCGGAGACCTGGTGATGCTGAAATCGTTTATGCATCAACAGATAAAGCATCAAAAGAACTCAATTGGAAGTAAGTATTTTATTTTAAGCCTCTCTATGAGTAACATTTTTTTAAAAAATATATTACTTCTCTAACAAATATATTTCCCGTGCAGGGCAAAATATGGCATTGACGAGATGTGCCGTGATCAATGGAATTGGGCTAGCAAAAATCCTTATGGATACGGATCTGCAGACTCTAAGAATTGATCCTATTGCGAACCCTGTGACACCATAGGACCCTGCCTAATTCAGCTTTTTTTTTCATAATAATTTTTTTTCCTTTTCCCATAGCCATTATAAAGGTGGAAAGTACATTCATAAATATAATTTCTAGTTGCGTAGTAAATAAGTAGTGGTTTATTTCACAATAATTTAAAGTTTCTATAGGTTCCGGCTTACAGGCATTTATTGATTGAGGATTCTCTCATGTCCTTCAGCGTGATTGCATCCTTTTTTTTTAATCTTTTTGTAAATCTAAACCACACATTTTAAAGTGTGACTAACAAGCTATAATTTAATCTTACCTCATTATTTCATTCTAAAGTTATTCTGAGAGCATCGTATGTTTCGAATCACCTTCCCTTTATGTTTCTCTCTGATTTCCTTTAAGCCGTCGGTGCGCGAAGAAGACAATCTCACAATTCGGTACTCTCCATTTTAAATTCAGTCAGGATGAATATAATGGAATCAATTACTAATAATTGAGCATTATCATTCCAAAAATGTTGAATTTCAGTAAATCTAAAATCCATGTACCCGCCGACAGTCGCATATGATTGATAGGTAATTCATTCCATAGTTACATTTGCGGTCATGCAAATAAAACTAAGAGAAAGTATGGGAAACAAGTTCATGGACAATGTGAACAATAGAGAAAAATATGGAAAAATAATGCTAATGAATAATGTGAACAATAAATTAAAAAAAAGGTAAAATTAAAATTAAAAATCAGATCATTAATTAATTATTTAATTTTAAATTTTAAAATTTGAAAAATTAGGATTAGCATTTAAATTCATTCACACTACATACGGCTATTCCTAATCTCATCGTAACCTCCAATACACGTCTAATACACTCCCCGCCAGCCATACCGACGCAGCCTCCCGTCGACACTGCCTCCACCTCCGCCGGTCAACCTGACGTGCCTCGCTTTTTGGCGCTCAGCCCAACACTGCTGCCGCTGTTTTCGCGCCACTCTCCCGGCAACTATCATTGCGAACGGCAAGTCCTCCCCGTCGTGCGTCTGTTGTGCGCCAACCTCGGGGTCGTTTTCAACCTTTGAGGCACATTGTGGTTTTATTTATTTCAGAAAAAAATTTAGGCTAGTTTGACAGAGTTCGTGCAGAAGAAAAATGAGAAAATTTGACTCTGATGAGCTGGCGCCAAATGCCGCTACCTAGCGTTTAGCGCCATGCACCTTGTGCTGTGCAAGCCTTTTGTTGAGTTGGCGTTTAGCGCCAGGTGCTTCGTAAAATATGTCAAGACCACATGCTAGTGGCCCTAAATGCCGAGCTTGGCGTTTAGCATCAGAAAATCAGAAACCGCACAATTCTTCTCAGCCTCAGCGGCGCTAAACGCCGAGCCTAATGTTTAGTGCTAGTAGCGCATATTTGGATTACACAGAAGGGATTTGTTAGCTTAGCTTTAGTTATTATTTATTTTCTTTTCTTTTCTTTTTATTATTATTAAAACAAAACACAAACTTTTAGGGTTTAGATTTTATTATTTTATTTTTAAATCAATTAGGTTAGATATAAAAGGAGAAAAGATTCAACCCTTTGGGCTTTTCTCTTCTCTCTCTTCCTAATTCCACACTTTACACACTTTTGAAACCCTAGCTTTTTTCTGAGTCATGAGCAACTAAACCTCCTCTATTAAGGTTAGGAGTTCTGTTTATTTTGATGGATTAACATTATTGTCATTCTATTTTGATTAATGTATTGATTTAAATGCAAGGATTACTTTCGTTCTTCATCCTAGGAATTAGAGTATATTAGAAGATAACTCTTTTTTCTACTTGAATTCTTATTGAATCTTGGAAAAGTTAACTCACTTGAATAACAGCTTGAAATGAACTCATCATAATTCTCTAATTAATTGGACTCAACGTGATATGTGACATATAATCACCTTATCTTCGGGTATTTAGGGTTTGTGTGGCTAATTTAAACCTTTAATCTAAATTAAGTAACCAAGGAATTGGCGGTTGGTTAGGTTAGAGGAGATTAAATTACTAAGAAATTAGGGTTTAATCAATTAAAGCTTGCCATGAATTAAATCTTGCATGATTAAAGTAGTTGGTAAGAATTGTTAATCCGGAGAAATAAATATCTCTAAAACCATAACTGTTTCCCCATATAATCTCCACAACCCGTTTACTGTTTGCTTTTTTAATTTCTCTGAGTACTGTTTAATGCATTTGAACCCAAAACACTCCTTTGTACTTGTTTGACCAAGTAAATAATTCAATTATTGTTGCTTGGTCCATCAATTCTCGTGGGATCGACCTTCACTCACCTGAGGTATTATTTGGTACGATCCGGTGCACTTGCAGGTAAGTTGTGGATTGTAAATTCCACACCAGAAGGCCCAACCCATGAGGAAAAAACAACACCTTCCCCTATTTCTCATTCATAGTTGTAAAAACCAGACACTCTCGGTCGGTCGGATAAAAAATTAGTGAACCGGCTAAGAGACCGGTCCGAATAGAGCATAGGACCAGATAAGGAGAAGAAATAGTAAAAGTTTGACCCGACCGATTTTGATACAAACCGACAGGTTTAAAAAATCCAGACTAGTTCCATTTTTTTATAACCACCCTTCAAAACTGAAGGATCCCCTCCCCAACCCACTCTCTCACTTTGTCACTTTTCTACTCTGAAGTCTAAAATGAGCAAAGGAGAGAACAGAGCGCCTCAACATTCTCCCTCTCATTGCATGGTCGTCGTCTCATTGGCGGCTCGTCTGCATCCACCAGCTCCTGCGCCTTCAGCTTCAATATTGTCGCTTCCATGTTTGTCACTTCCGTTCGCATCACGTCGTCCTTGCGCCTTCATTGCGTCCGCCAGCTCCCGTACCTTCACTGCAACCAGATCCAGAACCGACTTAGGATGGAACAAGAAGAAGGTCAAGCAAGTAGAAAAAAAGGAGCATGAAGTAGATGGCATCGACTTTCCCTATTTTCCAAGTCAGTTCCCCCTTCTTTATTCAATTGGAGCTTGATGCATACTTCTGATTATTATGTTAGAAAGGAATCATCATAATTAGAACCATTTGAGATTAGAGAATAAATGATTTTAGGGTTTGAAAGCTTAATTTGTTCATTTGTTTGTTATCAGGCTATTACTAATTGCAATATTTTTTAATTGTTTCAGTTTGTTGTCTCATGATTTTTATTCTATTTTTTTATGATTGTGGCTATAGTTGGATAATCAAGTAAATGTGTGTTTCTGATTGTTCAGAATATTATACATATGGTTCAAGATCTATTAATAGTTCTTAAGTTTGAAATTTGAATGCAATTATTCAGTCTACTTAGAGTGTTATTGTTTGTCCATGTGTTTTGTCAATTTTTAGCAAATCGATGGTGGTTCGATATCTAGTGGTCTGGGAGCGAAACCTATTCCTCTGTGCAAGTACCAGTTTTCTAGAAGTGCATCAAAAGCGTTTTCGATTAGACCAAATTTGAAAATAAAAATAAAGTAAATCTGTAAATTAATAAATATGACTTAGAAATTGAAGTTTCGAAAACCAAATAGATAACAAATAGAAAGGTTTGCAGTGAAATTAAAGAGACACAATAAAAATGCCTTTAATTTGATTCAACGACTTCAACATAAAAGATTTAAAGGGCAGAAGGATAAATTGATTAAAGAAAATAAAGAACACTTGATGAGTAAAAGTAAAATTAATTGAAATGATAAGTTTACAGAAAGAATAAATTGAAAGAAAGAAGAAGATGAAAGAAACCTTAAAGAAAATGTAACTCGATTGCAAACTCAGAAATTCGCTGGGATGTGAGAGTGCTAGAGTGTTTTTTCTGAGTAAAAGTTCCAACCCTTATTCACTAAGATTTCCTAATATTTATAGGCTAATCTTACATAACTGCTCATTAATTTACAATTAATTATAATTAAATATGGCATTTCAAATTTTGAAACGCAGTCTCTCTTGGTAACCGTTCCCGCCGCATAATTGAAGATATTCTCCATGATCTCCTCGTGCAATAAAAGCCATTAACTTTCCACTTCCACAACTAATCGATCAGCTCTTTCGAAAAGCCTAACTCAATTCTTCGAATCGAATCTCCTACTCGATTTGGCTTACTCGATCAACAAAATAATCAAAATCCACATCAACACTGATTACCTCCAACTTCAGACTTACAAGCGTACCTTCTCGAGAAACCATACTATACTCATTTTGATTCAACTCACTGTTATCGAAAATATTTTTTCGATCAACAAATTGCCCCCTTGGATTAATATGGTTGCTTTCGATATTATTATCGAACAATAAAACACTTAATCCAAAAGACATTACTTTTCAAAACCAGTAATAATTGTCATTTAAGACTCCCCATTACCACTAAGCTACTCAACACGTCTCCCGAGACTTGCGCTTTCTCTTTTTACCACTTCATCTTCTTTACGAAGTTACCTCTATTTGCATTCCTTTCACAGTAACAGCTACAGTGATACTTTTAAATTTCACCCTTTCTTCTTTATTCGAATCTCTTGAACTCCTCATTCTCTGAACTCCCTTCGCATCAATAATTCCCCACAAAATCCCCAACCTTCAATTTTCCTTGACAATGGCTGGTTCTTCCTCTCGTGCCGTTACTCAAGATAAGGGTAAAGGTCATGCAACAGCACCACCATCTCCACCAGCTCTTCGCATTCTTAATCAAATCAATGATAAAATCATTTATGACCCCCATCTACAAGTCAATGATACCAGGATTCTAATTCCCTTCACAATCGGTGCAGATACACATTGCTTCCTTGGGCCGATTGAAACTCTTGAAAGGGCAAACAAAAGATTTATTGATAAACCAAAATTTTAACATTTCTCACTTCATCAACCAAAAACCTTTTCGAAACAATCCAAAAATTAAACCTCGAGGGTTTGATTTTACAACTTGGTACCAACGCCTCGAACCTACAAAGGGTGCTACTTGGGGAGCCCTAGGAATACATGAACTGTTAAGACTCTCCCACTTTTCACTCACTACACATCTTTGGATGATTGGAGCAGTGACCTGTTTCTAGAACAGGACTACCAATAACTTCTACCTTCCCTGTGAAATGATCGGAATGTCTCCCATTGACGTAGCTGCTATTACAGGGCTCCTCATAAATTCTCCAGACTATACCCCTGACATGCAGTCTCAGCATCAATACAACATCACCTTCAACACCCCATACAGTGACTTCATTGCCCATAACATGGGTGCAAATGGTACAGAAATCACCGATGATGAACATGTTGCCTTCTTGTTTTACTGGCTAAATGCAGTTCTGTTCTGTTCCCGAAGCGTACAGATGTCAAAACTTTTCCTTCCCCTAGTTGCTCTTTTACATGAGAGAAAAATTTTCAACTTGGCCAAGCTTCTTCTCAGACACATTTTCGAAGAACTTAGCCTACTTGTCTCTGACCTCCGGGACAACAAAATAATCAACATAGGAGGTCCACTTTGGCTTCTTCAATTATGGCTGAATGCCATTTTCGAAAACTACATGATAAAACCTGTAGGGGGCCACACTGATAAACAGCACATCGAGGATTTTCGTTTGTCTAATTACAAACCCAACTTTCCAAACGCCCAATCGGATGAAGACAAATTTTGGACTATTTTTTCTCTTTTCCATTCTTGCAGAAATTTTAATAATGATCAACTCAATTTCACTCCTTTTTTGCGTCGCAACTGCGGTCCTGCCTGGCTCGATCGTTTGCTCTTTCCTAACATTAATGAGGAAAGAGAACTTACAAATCGAACTTGGGCTCACTTATTGGCTGTTCAAGTAATACCAATAGGGCTGCCATAATATAAGAAGGAAAGGTCAAAATAACCTTGTACGCCCCTCATTTGATTGCAAGACAATTGGGATTCTCTCAGGCTATCCCAACTTCTCAACCTCGACACAGTGAACCATTCTGTCAAATTACTCTAACCTCACAAGAAGATTTCAATACTTGTCTCTTAAAAAATAAAAAACGAAGAGACCGCTTCAACTTCTTGATTTATGAACGCAGTTCATTTATCACCAAATCCTGTCTCGAATGGTGACTTGCTTATTACTCAAAGTATACCCATACCTTAGAAGAAATCCATCAAACTGCTATTCGAGCAGTTGTTACTGAAAGCTCTCCAAAAAGGACACACAAAAGGAAAATTGAAGCTGCTCGGCCACCACCGCATAAGATCAGAAGGACTCCTACTAGAACTTATCGCAGAGTAATTTCCCTTATTCATAACTCTATTTCCAAATTTGAAATATCCTTCGAATATCACTGTTATACATTTTTGAAACATAATTGATCCTGGACTTTTAATAGCTAGTTTTGCAATCATCAAGTGAAAGTGCTGATGAAAGTGAACCAACCAACAAGGATTCTCTTGCTGCTTCCTCTCAATCGAAAGATGCAGCCGATTCTGATCCCAGCACTCAATTAATACTAAGATCTAGAATTACTCAGGTAACACATTCATCACTAACCACTTCTTTCTTAGTTTAAAAATAAATCTTAAACTCATAATTGTGTACCTTTTAAAGGTTCAGATGGGCAAACAGTCGCCATAATTGGAGCTTTTAATGAATATAATTAAATCGAATCAAACGCCGATTGATGTTCTGTAGTCCATTCGAATTTTGAACCATTTTTTAATTTCACCAAAGGCGCGAATACCCTAGTTCGATATGAAAGATTCGAGATGAATCTTCGAAGGTAATTTACTTTTCCCAAAAACGATTGCACTTCTTTCTTTGTTTTGGGTGCAGATAATGCTAATATCGCATCTGTTTTATTTTTATCAATAGCTATCCCCTTTTTATGAACAACAAAGCCTAAGAAGTTTCCAGCCGATACCCAGAAAGCACATTTCAAAGGATTCATTTTTAATCCTTTCTTCCTCATAGTGAGGAATGCTTTTCTTAAATAGTCTATATGCTGACTCACAGAAATCGATTTTACCATTACATCATCGATATACACCTCCATAAACTTCCCAATAAACTCATGAAAAATAGCATTCATGGCACGCTGATATGTCACCCCAGCATTCTTCAAGCCGAAAGGCATAACCACCCACTCATACGTACCTAACGTCCCAGGACAACGAAAAGCAGTTTTTGCCACGTCATCTTCCGCAATAAAGATGTGGTTATATCTAGAATAACCGTCCATAAAGCTAAGAACTTCATTTCCTGCTGCAAAATCGATTAACATGTCTGCGATCGGCATAAAATATTCATCCTTTGGGGTGACATTATTTAAATCTTGAAAATCGATACACACCCTTAACTTCCCATTTTTCTTTATCACAGGGACAATATTCGACACCCACTCCACATAACGTGTAGTTCGAATAAATTTTGCTTTGATCAAACGTTCTATTTCTTCTTTTATTTTGACATTGATTTTAGGAGCAAAACGTCTTGGGGTTTGCTTCACAGGTCAAGCGTTGGGCTTTAATACTAATCGATGTTCTATTAATGAACGATCGAGACCAGGCATCTCATGGTAATCCCACGCAAAGCAATCTTTAAACTCATGCAACAAATTGAAAAGGTCAGTTCGAAAAGAATCAACAAGATCTTTACATATATATGTAATTTGAACATCATCATGAGTCCCCAAATTAATTTCTTCTAAAGGATCTTGAGATTCGAACCCTTTATAGTGATCATCCTCTTTTATTGAATATTTTTCAAATCCCTAAAGGCTCCAAATCGTAAATACAATCGAAAGTAAAATCAATAGAATCATGAGAAATAGAAGAAACTTGATTTTCGACTAAATCATTACTAATTTTATTTTCTACACAATGGGCCTCTGCTATTAAATCAGCATTCTGGCTCACATCATTAGTTTCATTACAAGAAGTAGGGAAATCATTACTAAATTCGATTGGAAGCGTCGAATAAAACATACTACCATCAACAATTTTACTAACCCTATCCGATTCAACTTCATCAGAAGAATCATCTTTATTTTCTAAAAACAGAAAATTATTTAAATAATTATGTAATGTTACCAGATAATCAGGAACCCCATCACCCTGACTCATAGTGCAGTCTTCAAAGTCTTCAAGAAAGACAGTCCCAACCAGTCGGTTCGAAACCCACGTCTGGATAACGCAACTTTACCGAAAGGCCTTCTGAAGTCAAATAAAAACCTTCACAATTATAAGGATTTAGAGATCGATCAACATTTAAAGGCTTTAATTTTTGATTATAAATCCGAAAATCGACATGCATGTGTTCGACATATAGACTCGAATCTGCTTTGACAATTTCAGGTTTGCCTTCCTTAGTCCATAGAAGCACGCTCTGATGCACTGTTGAGGGTACAACACCTACACCATGAATCCAATCTCTCCCCAGTAAGGCATTATAACTAGCCTTCGATGGCACCACTACAAACACAGAGTGTCTCTCTGAAGACCCCACTTTTACAGTCAAAGTAACCAGCCCTCTCGCTGGTGTAAAAGCCCCACTAAAGTCAGTCACAGCGATATTTGTAGGGACCAGATCATCAAGATGCTTTCCTATTTTTCCCAACATCCTTTCGAGCAAAAGACTAATTGCTGCCCCACTGTCAATCAACACCTTGTTTATTTTAAATCCATTCAATATTGCAATAACATGAAAGGGATGCAGATGAGACATCTGTCTTTCAGTAGGACGAGGAAAGAAACCTGGCTCATCTTCCATGAGAATGAAAGAGAAAGTCCCTTCATCTTCTTGATCATAATCGTCATCCGAATTACTCTCGCATTCCCCAAGGTACTAAGTCGGAATGATCGAAATCGTTCCTACCATATCATCATCTCCTTCATCAAAACATTCCTCATCAACATCAACGTCCTTATGTTTGTCGATTCCAGAGGATTGAGCCACTGCCTTACCCTTTTCCATCTTTGCTGGTGATGGAATTTCCTTAGGGTAAGTCTCTCCATCAGAAGGAAAGACAATCCGTGAATGCACAGAAGGCGTTTTCCCCTTTTTCACCTCTTTTCCTGTCTCCATTTGAAGTTTTTTATTCCGATTGAAACTTCTTCCTCCACCTCTGCCTCTTGGATAACCTCTGGTTCGACCCCGATAGAAGGCATACTGATTCTGAGAAGGTGCCTGATGCCCCAACTGAGGGTTACGTCGATACATATGATCACGCCTTTGGAATTCTTGACAGTTTCTAATCCACTGAACACCTACAGCCTGGGATCGACTTAAAGGTGCAGTGACATCATGTTGAGAGATTTTTGAACTAGAACCTTCGACACATCGAATTGGCTGTCTTTGGCGTGCTTGCTCCTCCCTTTGAGCCAATTCTTTTTTCATCCTTTCCTTCTCAAAGATTGCTGCCACTTCAGCATCAAACACAACATTACACTACAAACACAGACCTTACCTGTGACTCAAAATCATCAAGAGCCACATCGAAATCATAAGCCATTTCGACCATATTCACCCCCAAGTAGGGTTCAACACAACTGGCATCAACCTCGAAAAGATCTACATCAACCTTCATCTCCTTTTTACCATCATCAAATTTCAAACGTCCTTCCATGATTGCCTCTTGAATCAAATCCCTGAAACGTACACAACTGTTAGTCTAATGACTAGTTGCTTGATGAAATTTACAATAAGGCTTTCCTTTCAAATCTTTTATGGAAAGTAAATTTCTACCCTCAGGCAAAACTAATTATTTATCCTTAAGCAATACGTCGAAAATCTGATTAGATTTTGAGATATCAAAACTATACTTCTTTCCACTTTTAAGTTTTGAATCATTCGACTTTTCATTACTAGGAAGTTTTTTCAGTAAAGAGCAAATATATGGAGGACCTTTCTTAAGTTCAGCCAAATCGACTTCTGTTTCGAAGTCGAATTCCTCTTCTGAGGATTCCATAGTTACATATGCCACCTTTTCTTTACGAGTAAATGGTTTACTCTTCGACCTCTGTTCACTCCTATATTTTTCTTTTTCTTTTTTCATAAGTTCAGTCTGTCGAACTTTTTCAGCCAGATAGGCTAAATCGGGAATATGCACATTAAGTAGTTTTCTACGCATATAGAATCCCAACCCCATAGTTGCTATTTTCACTATCTCATTCTCAGGTAATGACACATAGCATCTACTTCTAGCGTTTTTGAAACGTATTGAATAATCATCAATGGTTTTACTATCTTCACGTTTCAAAGCCACCAAATCAGTAACTGCTACATTCATTTCACCTCGATAAAATTGAGCGTGAAAAGCAGTTTCTAACTGATTCGATGTTGTGATCAAATTTGGTCTAAGATTCGAGAACCAAGTAAATGCATTCTTCGTTAATGACGAAGGGAAAATTTTTATTTTTAAATTTTCATCATTAGCTAAATTCCCGATCTCGACCAAATATCGAGCAACATGTTCAGTAGTTGATTCTCCAACTTCTCCAGCAAATTTTGTGGTTATTTCCGGATTCTTTACCCCTCTTGGTACTTCTTCCATTTGAACTACTTGGGGAAAAGTAGACACAAAATGAGGTTGATTCATAAAATCAACATTTAGCCCTACCCAATAATTCATCAGCCATGTGAATGATTTTCCCACTTTGCAATCGCATACACTAAAAATTACTGGAAAAATATTTATTTGACACACTTCGATTTAAAACTGTCCCACCAGGTGTGCCAATTTGTTTTGTCAATTTTTAGCAAATCGATGGTGGTTTGATATCTAGTGGTCTGGGAGCGAAACCTACTCCTCTGTGCGAGTACTAGTTTTCTAGAAGTGCATCAAAAGCATCTTTGATTAGACCAAATTTGAAAATAAAAATAAAGTAAATCTGTAAATTAATAAATACGACTTAGAAATTGAAGTTTCGAAAACCAAATAGATAACAAATAGAAAGGATTGCAGTAAAATTAAAGAGACACAATAAAAATGCCTTCGATTTGATCCAAGGACTTCAACATAAAAGATTTAAAGGGCAGAAGGATAAATTGATTAAAGAAAATAAAGAACACTTGATGAGTAAAAGTAAAATTAATTGAAATGATAAGTTTACAGAAAGAATAAATTGAAAGAAAGAAGAAGATGGAAGGAACCCTACAAAAAATGTAACTCGATTGCAAACTCAGAAATTTGCTGGGATGTGAGAGTGTTAGAGTATTTTTTCTGAGTAAAAGTTCCAACCCTTATTCACTAAGATTTCCTAATATTTATAGGCTAATCTTACATAACTTCTCATTAATTTACAATTAATTATAATTAAATATGGCATTTCAAATTTTGAAACGCAGTCTCTCTTGGTAACCGTTCCCGCTGCATAATTGAAGATATTCTCCATGATCTCCTCTTGCAATTAAAGCCATTAACTTCCCACTTCCACAACTAATCGATCAGCTTTTTCGAAAAGCCTAACTCAATTCTTCGAATCGAATCTCCTACTCGATTTGGCTTACTCGATCAACAAAACAATCGAAATCCACATCAGCACTGATTACCTCCAACTTTAGACTTACAAGCGTACCTTCTCGAGAAACAATACTCTACTCATTTCAATTCAACTCACTATTATCGAAAATATTTTTTCGATCAACACCATGTTTAGGTAGATTCTATTGAGTATTTTATATTTTTATTTATGTGACACAGAATCAACTGGTTCAACCAGTATTCCACTAATTAAATCATTGATTCAGTGATCCAGTAGTTTGATCGGTTTGATCACTAATTCGGTTATGACAATTATGTTCTCGTTCATGTTCTTGCACAAAAAGATCTGCATCCTTGTTGCCAGTCTCTCAACCACCCTTGCCACCATTTGAAAGCTCACAACCGCATCGAGAAAGCAGAGGATATGTTGCCGGCGATGGTTCCTTCCCATGCGTCGGATCTTGCATTGCTGCCGAACCCCTATCACGATCTCAAGGAAGCACCACCACCATGAGTGGTGGTGGATTAACCATGATTGGAAGGACGCCGTGGATCCCACAAGTTCGGAGATCTCTGCCTTCCATCGTCACTGCTTTGTCTTTCACCATCTCGGCTCCATCTTCCGCCTTTCCCTTCGCAACGACGTTGTCCTCAGCGCCGTTATTGGCCGTGTTTCTTATGCCATTGTTGTTCTCAGGTGTTCTGCCACTGCCATTGTCCTACTATATAACAAATTCACAAATTGAGTCAGTAGACACTACAAGAAAATAGAACATTTGTAACAAAAAATTTGTATCAAATTTAAAATTGTTACAAATTATAGTTTTTTTTGTAACAATAATTAGTTATTATTACAAAATAAGAATATTTTGTAACAATAAGAAAATTTGTTACAAAATATTGAAATATTTTGTAACAACTTGATTTCTTTTGTTACAAATTATGTTGGCTTTCGTATCGAATTGTTGTTTTGTTACAAAATGTTATAATGCTTTGTAACAAAAGATTATATTGTTGCAAAAATTTAAAATATTTTGTAACAAAAAATTAATTTGTCATAAAATACAATATTTTTGTAACAAGTTATTTATTTGTCACAAAATTCAAAGATTTTTTGTAACTAATAAAAAATTTTGTTTCAACATACTAAATGTAAGACTTTGAATTTTTAAAAATTAACATAATAAGTTATTTATAATTTATTATATTTATTTAAGATTTTATATTCAAAAATTTATTTTACTAAAAATATTTAAGTCAAATTAATGATAGTTTGATTTTAAAATTATTTTAAAAATTAAATAATAAATTATTTATAATTTATTATATTTATTCAAAATAAATTTTTAGAAATTTATATATTAGAAAGAATATTTTTTATTTATAATTTAAAATTTTAGTAATTAAAAAAATATAAAAATTTTATATCATTTAATTTAAATATTTAAGATTTTTAAATTTAATATTTTAAATTTTATGAATAAAAAAATTAACTTGATTATCTCCAATTTTATCTTAATTAATATTTGTTTAAAAATAATTATAAAATAATAATAAAATAATATTTTAAGAATAATTAATTTAATTACTGTAAGACCCATAATTTTTGAAAAAATATTATTATGAGTTAATTTTAATTTAATTATTCATAAGGAGTTTATTTTCAGAAATTATTTTATTAAAAGTAATTAAATCAAGTTTTGATAATTAAATAATATTTTTAAAGTAAATTTGAAGGATTAAATTAGATTTCAAAATTAATACAATATAATCTAATTTGATTTAAAATTTGTCAAACTCCAATTAAACAAAATATCCCTAATTTCAAATTATCCCTAACCAAACCCTAATCTTAAAAATTAAACACAACACCCTAATCCCTTTTCCCTGTCAGCCGCCATCCCTAACACACAATATCCCCAACACTTGCAGCTTCAGCCAACCAAAGAGAGAAAGAAAGAAAGAAAAAAAAAGAAAGAAAAGAAGAGAGGGTTGCGTCGGGGAAGGAAAGGAGAGGGGAGGGAAGAAGGAGTCACGCGGCACTGATGGGTTTGCCGCCGTCGTCGAGTTGCCGTCAATGGAGAGAGAGAGGGCCGCCAGGAGCTGTTGCGTCGCCATCATCGTCGAAGAACCAGCTGAGGGAGAGCGGCGCCAAAGAGAGAAGAAGACGCGAGCAAGGGCAGAGAGAGATGGGGACCGCGTCAGCTCGCTGTCAAGCCGCTGCCGTCAAGGGTCCGAGTCGGCACTGTCGTCGCCGCCGCAGTTGGGTCACCGGCAGAAGGAGAACCTGACACGAAGTGGGTGAAGAGCCACTGTGGTTCATTGCTCCCAGCTCACTCTCACCACTGCCAGTGCGCCGTTCATGCTATCGCCGTTCTGTTCGCTACCACCGAGGATCCCGTCGCCGTCGGATCTGTCGTATCGCCGTTGAGGGAGCTTGTCACCACCGTTCTTCCATCAGCGCCATGGATCTGCTTCGTCGCCGAACTGAGCTATGTATGAAGGGTCAGAGCGCGACGGGAAAAGGAGACACCTTCCGCCGCTGCCTCGTCTCCAGGGTCATGTCACCGTTGCAAACTGCCGCCATTCTGACTATTGGAAGCTGCCATCGAGCCTTCGCCTTCTTGGTAAGAGTTTTTATTTCCAGAACCTTTGAAAATTAGTATTTCAATATAAGTTGTTAGAGATTCTGAGCTGTTGGTACCTTAGGGATTCGGTTTCGGTGATTGCATGTCAAAATTGGGGTTGCTGCCACTCTTTCTGGTTTTGTTCCTCTGTCATATTTTCATCCTAATTATGTTAGCATATTTTATTCTAGTGTTGCTAATTTATCTCTTAAACAATTATGATTGGTACTGAGATCATTGTTGCTGCTGCTCCAAGAGAAAAGTTGTTGCTACTAGGATTTAAAAACAAACGAAGGGTTTGTTGCGTTTAATTACCGAGTTTCGGCTAATTGAGGTAGGAAATTTTATTTTGAAATTAACTATTTTAATTTATGAATGTCATGGAAGTCTAGGGTTTAATTTATTAGAACTTCTGATTAGGGATATTGTTTTTGATTATCAGAACTTGTGAATATTAGGGCTGTTGATTATTGTTCTGTGTAGTTTTTTTTCTGATTTGTTACTTGTTTTTTTTAATTGTTCTGATTAGTAATTTAGTATTATTGGAACTTCAAATTATTACTTGTTTTTGTTTTTAATTTGTTCTTAATTTAGTTGATGCTAGATTGATGCCCAACAAAATTCATTCATAATAATTATTTACATGTTCATACCATCGATTGAGTTGTTACTCTTGAGTTGTTACCCATGATTGAGTTCATATCACCATGAACTGTTGATGAATTCTAATAGAGCACAAAATAAAAACTGTTAGTGAAACCACCAAAGATATTTGCCTCTTTGTTGCCGGCATGAAACTTTATGCAGAGTCTAAAAAGGTATGTAATTTCCGTCATTCAGCTTGCTTCATGATCCTTGCGTTTGTTTTTGGAATTCACTCTGTGAGGTTTATGAATTATAAAATTGTGGCAAGTGGCAGAGAAAACCTAAAAAAGATAAAAATAAAAGATGTTTGTTGCAAACTACTTGAATGTTGTTTTTACTACCTAGGGTGTTATTATTTTATAAGCTTAACTATGTTATGATCTTGGTCAAGTCCCCTTGTTAATTTGACATATAGTCATAGAAATAAGGTGGCTAGTTCAATCTTTTGTACAGATTGTATAACTGAATTGCAAATTTGACCATTTGGATCTTAAATTCTATTCTCATTATCAGATTTTAGAATTTTGTTTTTACTGAATATTGTGTTCTTTCAAATGGCATTTTTTGCATTTTGAAGCTGTAATGATCTCATGGCTTTACTGAAAGCACCATCCTCACAACCTCCTTGGTGAAGGGAGGGGAATGAATCCTTTCACGTTAGAATTTTATATGATCTTATCATATAACTACACCCAGGGATGCAATTATCAAGTTATTTGGATGTTAGAAAAAACAAAAACTATTTTCCTTTTTTAACTTGAAGTGGAAGTTTATGTAGCAAGAGTGAATACAAGGTCAACAAGCAATTGAGACCATTCATGATGGGTTTAATTATTAACAATCATGTTGACATGTTGGGTTCAACTTTAATCTATCTATATTATTTTCTTCGAATGAGGCAACAGTCATCAAATGATAAGAAGACAACTGAATAAATCAGTGTCAAGATTATATATTTCCAGAACTACTCCAAATGTTTCACATTATATTTGTCACTTTGCCTTTCATTACATGATCATCACTCATTTGAACATCATTCAGTGTTGTGTAAATATCAGATTAACAACAATTTTATACTAACAACAATTTTATACTAACTATATTTTAACAACAAATCTTGTTTTTTAAGCTAGTGTTTTTTGTTTGGTGGACTTTTCAGGTGTGTGCCACTTTTTAGAACTTCTCCATGAGAAATGAGAAAGGAGCTGTATGAACATGATGGAGTTTGTAATTTGTAGTTTATATTTTGGAGATTTATAATTCCTTATTTTTCTTGTCCTATGTATCTATCTAGTTTATTAGGGTTCTTAAATGTGTCTTGTTAGTTTGTACTTTAAAGTTTATATGTTGAAGATTTATAAAACAATCTTAGTTAATGAAAGATATTTGAACTATCTATGTTATTATGTATTATATAAATGTTGACTTGTTGAGTAAATTAGTTAATATATTAATTAATTAAAAAATAATATAATTTGATAAATTATGTGTGTAATTTGTATTAAAAAAAATTATTACAAAATAAATAGTATTTTGTAACTAAAGAAAAAAATGTTACAAAATCAAGTTACATTTTGTAACAAAATTTTATGATAGGAAAAAATAGATTGTCACCAAAAATACTTTGAAGATCAAAATTTGTTACCACTTTTGTAACGACTTTTGGTTTTTTGTATCAGAAAAATTTGTTACAAAATATCACTTTGAATTGTAACAGTTCCGTTTTTTGTTACAAAAACTTTTTGTAACGGGATATACTGCAACGGCCCCTTTTTTTGTTACAAAATCCTTTTGTTTCAAAATTTTGATTTTTTGTAACAATTTTTTTTTGTTACAAATATTACTTTTTCTTGTTGTGAGGAGACGAAGCAGACGTCATGATGCTTGTCGCTACTGCAATCTCCACTTTGACATCCGGTGTGTTTGCTTTTGCTGAGGTCTTCTCAGTTGCAACGTCGCTCAAGACCACCGTATGTGAGTTTAGATATGGTTGCTTTGGTGGTGGCCTTCACACGATTGCCACCCTTGCCCAGTTAAGATTTGCATCCTCCCCCGTTGCTGGAATTTAGTTCTTGACTTCTTGCGTTGCAATTTTTGTGTTTTCTCTTCTAGTTTAGATTCTGGATATCTAATTGATCTTTAATCGGATTTTTTGGAGTTCCATTGTTGATCTGTGAATCTTGTATCTGAGCCTGGATCTACAATTTTTTGTTAGATTATATTATGCAATTTTGCTTGATTTGGTTGCTCTGGATGCCTTAATTTTGTTGTTGAATCTAGAATGATATGATTATATGGATACATTTTTCTTTGAATTTGAGGATGAAATTTTGGATTTAAATGCTCTTCCTCTTTAAAACTTATTTCACAAATCATTCTACTTAGCCAAACATTTAGAAGAGAATTGTAATTTTTTTAAAAAAATTCACTATGAATATAAATTTTTAATCCATTGATAAAATAAATAATTAAAATTTTAGGATCCTTCACATCAACACTGCTAGCATAAATCATAAAATCATCATAATATTTGCTAATAGTATCAATTTAAATATTTGATCTCAAATTAAATTTGACAGACCTATTTTATCTATTTATAGAATTTTATTAATTAATAAAACTATCCTATTTGAACTATTGAGTCCATTTTTATTCACTATAATTAACTATTCTTAAATTAAGATAATATGACTTATATATGATAGAAGTTACAAATTTAATAGTGATTAATTTCACACTTTATCAATCTCCTTATTTTAAAAGATTTTTTTCACCCTTCCTGACCGAACATAACTCAAAATTTTCTATCACATCTCTAATTCCAAACCGCTTTCCAAAAGAAAAAATTTCCAACCTTTACCCCATCCCAACTCACCCTACTATACCCCACCTGCAGTCACTGCAATTTTATCTCTCTCCACCCCACATGTAACCACTGTCATCTCACCCCATTTCACCCTAACTCAATTTTTTTTCACACGCACCCTTTGCCTCATTTCTTTTTCTCTGCCTTCGTTGCTGCCATTAGCGGATGGAAGTGATTCAGGTTATCCAATAAAAATTCGTGATTCGGCTCACTTTAGACTCAGTGCACCTTAGTTCGTTTTATTAAACAAGTTGAGTTTGAGCTTTTTGTAAAACCCATTAATTAAAAAGGTTAGGTTATAGATTTTAAAAATAACCTATAAATTTCGTTGAGTTGATTTATTAAAATATTATTTTTATAAAAATAAATTATTTTTATTTTGAATTTTTAATTATTCACTC
>NC_029787.2:92080541-92082506 GCF_000816755.2 Arachis ipaensis | reverse complement strand
TAAGACCAAAACAAAACAAATAAAAATGAATACTTAATACTAGTGAATATTGTAGGTTTTTTTATCTTTTGTTGAAATAAAGGTTTATGTATATGTATTGTAAGTATGGTTATGATATGTGACTAATGATTAATATATAAATGAATTATAAATTCCAGAATCCATCTAATGTCAATTTAGATTTTTTTTTAAGTTTATTATTTTGAATTATAATTTACAAAATAAGATTTTCAAATAAGTTTGTAGGCATATTGAGCTTTTAAACAAGCTGAGCTTGAATATAAGAAAAAGCCTATAGAAAGTAATAGACTTAGACTTGAGCCATATATATTCACAAGATGGGTTAAGCTCGTCTAAGTTAAAGCTAAGCTCTAATTGGCTCATTTTTACCCCTAGATGTCATTTCTACTTCATCTACTGTCTTTACCTATGTTATTATTCTCCTGTCTCTTGTTGTTCCTACTTCCTTTGCCACATCACTATTGCTAGGTTTGTGCTCTGTCAATGTTGCTACTTCCTCTACCATCATCACACCACTGCGCGCGACTTTCTCTATCTCCCATAATTGTTGTACCTCCACCTTTATCCTTGCAGTCGTCATCTCCAACCATTCATGTTTTTTCTCTCTCATTGGCATATCGTCTCCTTCTCCTGCACTAATTTCAATTTTGAAATGATTTTTTTTGTTATTGTTGTTGTTGTGGTGGTAACTATAGGTGAGGTAAAAGGTTCCATTGTTATACTATTGTTGTGAGAGTGATAGTGACATTATCGATGGTAATGAGGGTAAATGGCAGCAATAAGGTAAGGAAGGAGAGGCTCAGGTGTTGAAAGCGAGGGTGAAAGAGAAAGTGGTGGTAAAGAGATTGACGGAGGGCAAAAGTAACGATTAGGAGAATCAAAACAGGATAAACTAGTAAGGCCAATTTGTGTACCTAGTTAAATAGACAGGTTTTTACACTAAAATCAAGCGTGTTTAAATTTTGGATTAAATAGGTTAGCCTGTATAATCCGTAGATTTAAGTGGACTAAACTTAAACATGCATTTATTTACTTATTTGACAATCGTAGTAACAATAATGGTGAAACAAATGATGAACGGTAAAAGAGTAAGAATTTATGATGATAAAATAGGATCAACGGGGGGTGAGGGTTGGGAGTGAGATTGATCAGGCAAGGATTAATATGAAAAAAATAACTACTTATTGTTTCAAGAACCTGTAAATTAGGTTGATATTAGTTATTAGTGGTGGTGGTTAGGTTAGCTATACTAGTTGACTTACTTAAGATTAGTCAGTGATGCATGCAGATACTTTAGTGTGTATATAAGCATGCATCTATATGAGTAGTGTAGTCAAGGTTATATAGAATAATCAATAATCACATTGTTACATTTCTTAGTTTTGTTCAATTTTTTATTTCTCTGTTTTCTCTTCCTTAAGTGCGCATGTTATACTTATAAATAGAATGAATTCGAGAATGAAATTAAGATTAGAAAAAGTAATTTAATAATTTTAAATATTTTTTTAGTGTTTGAATAATTTTATTAATCAAAGTGTATTTTTTATGATGTTAGTTTTGTTTTTCATAAATAAAAATAGGAAAAGTATAATTAACCAACGATATTTTTGAATAATATGTGAACAATGTGAATTAATAGGGTTAAAAGAGTAAATTAATCTTAAATTTAATTAGTAACATTAAATTAAGATGTAGTGTATTTTTATTTGATTGGTGGTTGTTTATGTTGTTCAAGATGGTCATTGTTTACCTAACACTCCCCATAAAAATAATACTTTACTGTTAATTCAATCAAAAGAGGAAAGAGCGGCAAAAGAGTTAATATACACCCGTGACAGTGTGTTTGATTATAGAATATACTTTTAAGATTACCAATATATAGATCACATTTTGTACTATATAGTATATACCATTTGGTTTTTTAGTTCCGTATAACGGTCCAAA
>NC_029787.2:92028735-92080375 GCF_000816755.2 Arachis ipaensis | reverse complement strand
GTCCAAATTAACAGTCTTATAGTTTGTGTTATAATTATTATTTTATTATAGTATTAAATATGTTTATGAGAAGAAAAAATTAAATAACTGAATAATAATTTTTAACTCCTACAAGATGTTGAAATACTTAAAATTATTTATGGTAGGAAAAGAAGTCCTAAAAAATATTTAAAATGATGGACATTTACAATTGAGTTACACTAACTTTTCTCTAGAATAGAAATTACAAGAAAAAAGAAAAAAAATATCCATACATGAGATATTTAAAATAAAGAATCATATTATATTATATAAAAATTGTTTTTAGGGACTTAATGACTTAATAATGACATTCGGATATGAATATATCATATATTTTCTTGCTAATTATATTATGTTGTCTTGTAGCTATTGTTTAAAAAAAAGACAAAGATAATTTATTTATTTAAATTATTTGCACTCTAAAATTATTAAATTATCCTAAAATAAATTTTTCTACTATTCTGTCTATTCGTACTTGTAGCTAGATACGAGTTTATGCGATTTAGAGGCTAAAGTTAGACATATGACGTATCAACACCAAGTCAAGGGTAACCTACAAAACACTCTGATACTAAAATTAATAGTACTTTTAGGATAGATACAATGAGAAAAATGTACCCGATCTCTTGGTTCCCTTTTCCTTGTCTTATACCTTCTTAAGGTATCCATTATGCATTTATGCCTTTTGATTGTACGTTTTGATATTATAATTTGGTAACTTTCCGAGTTTAATAGCTTTGATTCGACAAATATTATTTTTAGTAACATTCCGATCTTGTCCAACCTTTTTGGACTCGTAGTGTGCTATCCTTATCCAAAACAGTGTCCTAACTTAAGTTTCTTGACATGTGATTTAGGTAAATTAACCCAAGTTTTACTGGACCAAGCCCATTTGAATTTTTGTTTTTTGTTTTTATTAATTTTTTGAGCGCCAAAAAAGGTACTTTGACGAACCTTTTCAGTTTTTTTAAGCAGTTGCATCTTCTCTTGATTTTCGAACCGTCAGGTTTAATTGCTTCCTTCTCTCCTCAGCAATTAATGTTGTACTTATTATTATTTAAAGAAAATCCCTCTTTACTTTACTCTTTTATTTCTGGAAAGAGAAGATATCCTCTTTCTCCAAGGACTTCCAAAATTCTTTCAAAGTGACCTTCGAACTCTCCTTTGATTTCTTTTCCTCTTCACGGTGCTTCTAGTACTTCTGATGGGTGGTCATGTTCGCCATTTATTCTGCACATTACGTGACAGTTCATCCTGTTCAAGTTCGAGCACTCATTTCCATTTCTTTTTTTCAAATAGTTTATTACTTGCCTCGGATTTTATTGAACAACTGAAAATTTTCATGTTCCTACTCCTATGGCTTTGAATGGTGTTTCTTTTGTTGGCAAGTTTACGCTTTAGTAGGGGTACCACTATTTAGATTTCCTTTATTTCGAATGTTAGGATTTTTTAGTTTCCCTTGAATTTCCGGGAAAAAAGCACTTTCTTTCAGATTCCTTTTTTTTTTAGAGAAATATATATTATCCTCTGGATTCCACGATCATTTTATGGGTCTTCCTTTTCATGATGTAGTGGTGGTGCCCCTATAGGTTTTAAACAAGATGCCGAAGAAGAAAGTAATTGCTACTCATGAATGGGTCGGCACGTCGTTCTCGAGACTTGGTACAAATCCTCTGTGCATGGATTCCTATTCCCGGGTTTCATCAGAGGTTAAGTCAACTCCATCTTCCATCACTCAGGACGAGTTGGACGCCTTTTGGGAAGCCGAGGTTATCTTCATTATGACATAGAAAATTTATACGTCCTATCTCCTCCATCTCCAAGTGATCATATCTGTCATTTTAACCACCATGCAGGCTCCCAACCTGACTGGTTGTGGATGTATGAGACGTTGTTCACCTGTTTCAGAGTTTGTCTCCCTTTCTCAGACTTCAAACAAGACATTTGAATTATACAGGATGCGCTCCATCGTAACTTCATCCCAATAGTTGGGCCATTATCCGAAGTTTCGAGCTCCTATGTTCTTTTTTAGGATTAGAACCTTTGTATAGGGTTTTCTTTTATTTCTTCAACTTGACCATGCCTTTTAGTTCTCAAGGTTGTGGTTTCATTTCTTTCTGAAGTAATTCAAACAGGAGAATTTTCAATGTCTTCGAAGAATCTTATCATGGTTTCAAGGATTTTATTTTAATATGAGAAAGTTGAAGGCACGACGCCCTTTCTTATGACTTTGGAGGATGATAAAAGATTTAATTTGTATTAGAATTTTAATATCTCATCTCCAAAGATTTACCTAGAAGGTGTTAATGCTTCTAAGTTTGCGAGTATTCACATGCTCTTAGAATTATGGAATGACTATCCCTAAGTTCCCTGACCATTTTGGCTGATGAGCATATTGCTCGGAATGCCATTGGTAAACACTTCCACTTTTGTTATATAGTTTCCAATTTAATTACCTTGTTGCTTATTGATTTAACTGTTTCATGGCTTCCTCTTACTTTTTGGCAGTTGATATGTGAAAGAGTATTATCCTCGGTTAGAAATTTTACACAAATAATTTCGCTGATAGTATAGTTCCTAACCAACAAATAATACTCAAGCAAAGTTTAATTTTGGTTGTCACAAGTCCAACCCAATAAAAATAACCGAGAGTATTAGTCCCAGGTCGTCTTCTCAAGAAATTTCAGTGAGGTATTCATATTATTGGTTATGGTATCCAAGGGGTTGGGTTGGTAAAAAAGGGCAAGAAAATAGATTCAAGTAAATAAAGCAAACAAACAAATAAAGCAAGTAATAAAGAGAGACATTCATGGCAAGGATTGAGAATATAGGATTTCTATCCTAGTCATTAATTATCATACAATGATTAACAAAAATTTATCCTATTTAGTCAACTCCAACATCGGAAGAAGGTACAATGTTATCTTCAACATAGCGAGAAAGTCAAATAAGACTAGTTAATCTCAATCCAAAAGTCGTAATTAACTTACTAATTGAATTAGCAAGAGATCAGAGTCAATGGAAATAATATTAACTAACAACTCTAGATCACCAATCTAAATTGGGCATTAATGACTTAAGATTGCCTAATTTCTCTTTCCAAGTCAAGAATGCTCAAAAACTACTCTAACATCCAACCAAGCATTTTGTCAAACACTTGGAAGGTATAAAAGGAAAGTATCATAAATTACAAGAATAATAAAATCTACAACTACCAATTGCAAGAAAATAACAATAACAACTCAAATCAACAATAAAAGAACATCAAACATCAAATTGCATTAAAGAAAATCCAAATCCAACAAGGGTGTTCATAAACATAAAAGAGGCACAAAAGAGAAATTAACAAGAAGAAACTAGAGAATTGAACTACTAGAGCATGAAAATATAAAAGAAACAAGATGAAAATAAGAAATTAAACCTAGATCTAAGGAGAAAATAAACCTAAGAACCCTAATTCTAGAGAGAAGAGGGAGCTTCTCTCTCTAGAAAACTAACCTACATGATTCCTAACCTAATCTAATTGCTCCCCTTTGACCCATCTTAAATTTTGCATGAAATAGCCTCAGAAATGAGTTGGATTTGGGCCTGGAAAGCTCAAAAATTGCCCCCAGTGAATTCACTTTAAGTGAGTCACGTGCCGCTCGTCAACCGTGCGCGTGGACGACGCGTGCGCGTCGCTGGCAAATTTCCTTCTCACAGGTACGCGTGGGTGACGCGTGCACGTTGCTTGCAGATCTTCTTCTCACGCGTACGCGTGAGTGACGCGTGCGTGTGGCCTTCAATTCTCCAAAAGCTCATTTCTTTATGAATTCTCCACTTTGCATGCTTTTCTCTTCATTTCTTCCATCCAATACTTGCCTTATGAATCTGAAATCACTTAACAAACATATCAAGGCATCGAATAGAATTAAGGTGAATTAAATTTAGCTATTTTAAGGCCTAAAAAGCATGTTTTCACAGTTAATCACAAATTTAGGGAGAATTACAAAACCATGCTATTTCATTGAATAAATGTGGGATAAGTTGATAAAATCCCCCAAATTAAGCACATGATAAACCACAAAATTGGGGTTTATCAATATGGCTGGTGATAAACCACTATTTTATGGTTTATCTTGTGCTTAATTGAGTGGATTTTATCAAGCCTTTGCACACTTATTCATACAATTTGCATGATTTTACAATTCCTTCCTAATTTTGTTCTATGGTTGAAAACTCACTTCCTAGGCCTTTAAATTGTGTATTTTAATTCCCCTTTATACCATTCGATGCTGTGATCCGTGCGTTAAGTGTTTTCAGGATATATAGGGTAGGAATGGCTTAGAGGATGGAGAGGGAGCTTGCAAAAATGGAAGGAGCACAAGAAATAAAGGAGATAACTAGCGAGGAGTGACGCGCACGCATGGCTCACGCGTGCGCGTACCTGACGCGTATGCGTGACACGCGAAGAAGACCATCGACGCGTACGCGTGAATGACGCATAAGCATGACGTGCCCCATGTGTAGAAATCGCAGAAGACGCTGGGGGCGATTTTGGGCTGAGTTTGGACTCAGTTTTCAGCCCAGAAACACAGACTAGAGCCAGGGGACAAGCAGAGACTCAACACACATTCTCATTCGCATAGTTTTTAGTTTTAGTTTTGGATCTTAGAGAGAAAACACTTCTTCCTCTAGGTTTTTCTTCACATTCATAGATTTAGAGTTTTATGCTTTTGATTTGGACATTAAGAAGAGTTACTACCTCCATTGAAGTTTCCATTATTCTAGTTTGTTTCTTTATTTCTTTACTCTTTTAATCACCCATTAACCCTGTTCAGATTTAAGTATGGATATCCTTGATTTTGGAATTTATTAATGCAAAGAATTATTTTTACCTTTAATTAATTTTCTGTTATTATTTTATTTGAATTTCCATGTCTACTTTTCTTCCCCAATTATCGTTTATGAAAATGGCATTCACGTCAATGGAGTAGACTCCCAACTTGACTTGGGAGTTGATTAAAAGGAGACCCTTGAGTTGGAATACTCAAGTGTAATTGGAGATTGGAAGTTGTTGGTTGGCTCTCTAGTCACTAACGCTAATCCTTCCATGGGAGAGGATTAGGACTTGTGAATTAGAGTTAGCTCAATTACTTGACTTTCCTTTATTCGGTAAAGGTTAACTAAGTAAAAACAACAACCTCTTACTATTACACTTGGGAGAATCCAACAAGGATAGAATTTCCGATTAATCTTCTCCCAGTCAAGGCTTTTAATTTAAATATATAAAACCTCTCATTAATCTTCATCGCTTTATTTTATAATCATTTATTTTTCTGTTCTCCAACTCTTAAATTTCTCGGGAAAAAAATTCCTAATCAATAACTTGCACTCTTGTGTCAACTCGTTGGGAGACGACCTGGGATTCATACTCCCAGTATTTTATTCTCAATTTGTGACAATTCTTTCTAAATTGATAAGCGGAGTTTTCGTCAGTTAAGAACTGTACTCGCAACGTTATTTCTATATTAATTTCTTAATCGGCAATTTTTCGCCCCGTCAATTTTTGGCGCCGTTGCCGGAGAGTTGCAATAGTGTGCTAAATTATTGGTTGGTGTAAATATTTTTAATTTTACATATTTGCATATTTTATTTTATTTTATTACCATGAGCTGTATGTTTCTTTCATTGAATGACGCGTTCACTACCTAATCCGAGCTTAGCTGTATTTGATCCTGAAATAGAAAGAACTATTTAACGTATTAGGCGAGCTCGGCGTTGGTTAGCCTCTGAGGGTGGTGAAGTGGTTACTACCAATTCACCAGTCTTATCTGAGAGCGAATCTGAAGCGCCATTTGAGGAAGAAACAAGCTCCTTTTCTACTGATTCTGTTGATTTACGTGCAGGTAATATGGCGGAGCCTAGAAGGATTACTCTTTAGGAAGCAGGAGCTCCGGACTTTACACTGCAACCGTATCAAGCGCATCATCCAAATTTGGCTGCAAATTTTGAACTGAAGACTGCGCTAATCAACTTACTGCCTAAGTTTCATGGCTTACCTGCTCAAGAGCCTATCAAGCACCTTAGGGATTTTCAGATAGCCTGCTCAACTACTAGGCATCATGGTGCAGATGAGACTACTATTTGGCTATAGGCCTTCCCATTTTCTCTTTAGGAAAAGGCAAGGGAGTGGTTCTACACTCAACCTAAAGCAGTCGTTACCAATTCGGATCTGCTCAGAAGGGAGTTCCTGGAAAAATATTTTCCAGCTGGAGTAACCTTGGACTGGGCTTGATAAACCACTATTTTATGGTTTATCTTGTGCTCAATTGAGTGATTTTTATCAAGTCTTTGTACACTTATTCATACTAATTGGATGGTTTTATATTTTCCTTCCTAATCTTGTGCTATGATTGAAAACATGTTTCCTGGGCCTTTAAATTGCTAATTTTAATCCTCTCTTATTACTGTTCGATGCTTTGATATGTGTGTTAAGTGATTTTAGAGTTTATAGGGCAGGAATGGCTTAGAGGATGGAAAGGAAGCATACAAAAGTGGAAGGAATACAAGAAACTGAAGGAACTGCTAAAGCTGTCCAACCTGACCTCTTGGTACTAAATCGACCATAACTTGAGCTATAGAGGTCCAAATGAGGCGGTTTCAGTTGCGTTGGAAAGCTAACATCCGGGGCTTCGCAATGATATATAATTTTCCATTGCTGCTCTGAAGATAGGCAACACGCACACGTGGATCACGCGGACACGTGACCTGGAGAAAATTCAATCCACGCGTACGCGTGGACGACGCATACGCGTGACTTTGCAGCGTGCTGGACCTATGAAAAATCGCTGGGGGCGATTTCTAGGATGTTTTTGACCCAGTTTTTGGCCCAGAAAATAAAGATTAGAGGCTATAAAGTGGGGGAATCAATTCAGTCAATGAGACAACATTCATTATTCACAATTTTAGGTTTTTAGATGTAGTTTCTAGAGAGAGAGGCTCTCTCCTCTCTCTAGGTTTTAGGATTTAGGATTTCTCTTAGTTTTAGGTTTATTCCTTCTTCATTCTAGGTTCAATGTTCCTTTAATTTAAATTCTCTTCTACTTTTATTTATTCTAGTACTTTGGTTCATTTATTTCTCTTGTTAATTACTTATTTTCCCAATTTGGGTTATGAATCTTCCAATGTTAGATTTGATTTTATATTTAATGTAATTTGAGGTATTTCAGATTTATGATTTTAATTTAGCTTGTTACTTTTTTAGCTTGAATTGATTAATTGGTGACACTTGAGTTATCAAACTCCTTTGTTGATTGATAATTGGAATTTGCTAATTGATTTGGATCCCTCTAAAGCTAGTCTTTCCTTAGGAGTTGACTAGGACTTGAGGAATCCCATTGATTAGTCCACTTGACTTTCCTTTATTTAGTAAGGGTTAACTAAGTGGGAGCAATAAAAATTCTAATCATAATTGATAAGGATAACTAGGATGGGATTTCCAGTTTTCATACCTTGCTAAGAGCTTTATTAGTTATTACTTTAATTCTTGCAATTTACTTTTCCTGTTCATTATTCAAAAACCCCAAAAAGATACTTTTCCATAACCAATAATAAATCATACTTCCCTGCAATTCCTTGAGAGACGACCCGAGGTTTAAATACTTCGGTTATAAATTTTATTGGGTTGCTTTAGTGACAAACAAGTTTTTGTACGAAAGGATTCTTTGTTGGTTTAGAAACTATACTAGCAACGAGACTTTATCTGTAAAATTATTTACTGACAGAAAATCTGATCGTCAAAATGGCATCGTTGCCGAAAAATTGCAAACGTGTGCCTTATTATTGGTTATTGTAAATATTTGCTTTTTCGTTTCTTTGTTAGTGCTTCTAGTTTTAGGAGTTTATTTTCATTAATTTCTATTAGTTTTTTTTATTTCTTTTGCTACTATGAATTCTCACCCCTCTGGCTTCAAGTTTGGTTCCAATGTTGTTGTAAGGAATGGAAGCTATAATGAGAACAGGCATCAAGGTTCGAAGAATCAAAGATGGAAGGAGCCACGAGGATCTGATCAACCCTTTCGGCAACAACACCTTCCAAGGCACCATGGACAACGACCATCTTACAATGCATGCCAAGGCAATAGTTATGGTGGACCTTTTCGTGACAACCAACCGCCACCAAATTACTTTGGTCAAGAGCCATTCCAGGGAGCGTACAAAGATGATGAATATGGTGGACTCCCTTGTACTTACCAACAAGCCCCACCCTATGCTTATGAACCACCTCCACAACATACCTTTGAACCACCAAACTCACAAGCCCCTTTCTACCAAACACCCCCCATATGACCCTAACCCTTATCCACCACTTCCGTATACACCATGTCCATATCCATCGACCCAAGAATCACAGGCTCGCCTCAAGGAAACAGTAGATCAATTTCATGCAACCCTTCATCAACTGGAGCAAGCGATAAATTAATTAGCTTCCCGATGCTCGGACACTCAAGGAACTCCCATGGCTTTATGTGGAGAATCTAATGAAGAACGTAGGATGAAGGAGACACTAGAAACTCCAGTGGACAGTAAGGAGCATGACTTTGTATTGGAACAGGTAGAGGAAGCCGGAATTATTGAAGAGAAAGAAGTGGTCGAAGACTTAGGAGATGCGGAACGTCCATGGGAAAGCCCAGTCATAGAGCCCCCTTCTAAGGAGTTTGAATTTGATGTTGAGGAGGGTGTACAACCTCCAAGGCATATCATGGTTGATGACTTTGAAGGGGATGATCAAGAGATGGATTCATTCATTAATGAATTCTTATCTACATTTGAATTCTCTCCCATTGGACTTGACATGGAGATTAAAGAAGAAGAAGCACAACCTCCCATGCCCTTGGTGAACAATGAAGAAGAGATCGAATTGGAAGAAAGCTACCAAGAGGAAGAGGTTGATATTGAAGAAGCTTGCAAAGAGGTAGAAGTTGTCAAAGAAGAGCCCAAGGGAATAGAGCTGGAGATCACCTTGCCAAGGTTGTTGGAGACCTCTCCCTCAAAGCCATCACCATCCATCCCTTCATTCAAGTGGATAAATCTCTCATCTTTAAACTTAATTAGCCCACTTGAATATGCTTTGCTTGAGACGGATGGGCAACTTAGAGCTCTTTGTGGCTATAAGAGTAAAAGAGAGATGGTCAGCGGTTGGTAACACAATCCTAGGTTCATTGTGGTAGGAAGCTCACGGCTGAATTATCATGGTTGAAAGAATACTAAATTGTATAGGTCTAGGAAGCTGTTTGGATGCCTTAGTGAGAATTCGGATTGCTTACCACCCGGTTGGAACAAAGATGGTCAACAAGAAGACAGGTGCAAAAGCATGGTTTGGGACCCCGGAATTCAGTGTAGCAATCAACACTCTTGGGGCCTTGTCCCTTGCTTAATCTTGCTTGAAGGCTCTTTGCACCTAGTTTGGGATCTCGGAGGCCATTGGAATTACAAACATTGGTGGGGATTCAAGGATCAGTACAAGCACAAGCCACCATAACAAGGAACTCACCAATTGTCCAACTTAAGGACTTTAACTAAAAGTGCTAGGTGAGAGACAACCCACCATGGTATGATCGTCTCTTTTTATTCTTAGTTTTATTTTATTTTAATTTTATCAGTGTTAATTTGTAAATTCTGCATCATCATCTGAATTCTGCATAAAAAAAAGAAAGAAAAGTGCATCCCACGCGTGCCCGTGAACCATGCGCATGCGTCACATGCGACGCTAAACCTTACAGAAAGTTACGCGGGAGCTGTGCAAGAAGGGTGCCTTGTGCATGAGCCAACCCACGCGTACGCGTGGGCGACGCGTGCGCGTCACCCGTATTTTAGTCACCCCACGCGTAAGCGTCAGTGACGCGTATGTGTGGATCGCCAGATCGGCGTCAATGGGTGATTTGGCCGAGAGTTGTGCTGCCTTGGTACTGGTATTATGCGTTTAGCACAACCAGTGGGCGTCACTAGGATTCTTGCTCACCCACGCGTAAGCGTGGACGACGCTTACGCATCGCCTCTTCTTTTGCACACCCACGCGTACGCGTGGGCGACGCTTACGCGTCGCTTCACAGATTCCATTCTTCTCCTTTTCTCTCTCCCTTCTCATTCTTTCCTCCTCCTTTCCTACTTTCATCTCCTCCCTCTTCCTTCTCATTTTACCTGATTTATTTGCATACCTTCATTCACTGCATTTTACTCTTATGCATACTTTTATTTTCTTTTCTCAGTTTATTATTTTTCCATTGGTGTTGACTGTTCTTATTCAACTGTTGTATCTTTTCTGGTATTATTTTGGTGCTTAGTGACTTGCTTTACATTGATTGGGTGATATTATTTATTTGTTAAATGCCAATTTTTATTATACCTGTGCTCCTTTTGCATTGACATGAATTTATACTGTCTTTTTCCTATTGTTGCAACTTTTGCACTATTGATATGCCATTTGCTTCTACTATTTTCTCACTTGCATGTTGTAGCTACCATGTAGTTGAGATCCTCTTTATTTGGCATTAACCCACCCACACTTTATTTGTTTTCTTATCTTTATTTCTGGGTTCTTTTTCTTCCTTTTCGTCTTCTTTCAGGTTGGCCACTAAAGAAGAGAAAGAGAAAGCTTCTCAATGGGGCAACCGACAAATCCATCTGCACAATCTTTGGAGAAAAGCATCAGTTGGAGCCACCCGTCCACTTGCACATCTTAGCATGCATCAAGGACGGTGCAATCTTTAAGTGTGGGGAGGTCGATACCGACTTCCGTGGGTTAGTTATTTCCTTCTCAACACCAATATTTTATTTTTTTTGTTTGTTCATTGTTGCATTTGCATGTTTGTTTTCACATTTGTTTGATTTTGTACATTTAGCTACTACTTAGTTGAAGTAATATTTTCTTTTTCAAGAAACTTTTTATAGCATTTCACTAATTTGAATTAAACTTTTTGAAAAACTTATTTGAAGAAATTTTAATTTGGAACATGGTTTTAGAGCTCGAACAGACAAAACTAGTGAGATTTTGAGCCTACTTGATTGGTTGCATCTTATCAACCAATATTTTATTTTTTTGGTGTGTGTTGTTCTCTCTAAAATTGTGATCTTTGTCTTGCTTAATTCTATATTTTCATTATTTGATGTATGCATATACTTATATGATTGAAGCGGTGTTTCACTTAGCTTACATACCCATATGGCCTTAACCTTTTCATTATCCTTTGTAAACCAATTTTGAGCCTATTTTACCCCTTTGTTCTTTACTTTAGCTCATCACTAACTCTAAATGGAAAATAATAATGTCCTTAGTTTGAATCCTTGGTTAGCTTAGACTAGTGACAGTGCTCACGAATTAAGTGTGGGGAAATTGGGTTTGCCAATATTTAGTTTGGGAATTGGGTGTTGTGTATTCTTGAGAAAATATGAACAAGAATATTAAGAACATGTTTATGCATTCAATACCTTAATCATATGCATTGAAAAAGAAAAGAAAAAAATTATTAAAAATAAAAAATAAAAAAAGAGAGAAAAAGAAAAGAAAAAGAGCAAATAATAAAAGGGGACAAAATGCCCCAAAGTCAATGGTGAAAGCAATGCATATGAGTTGTACTCAAATTCGGATGCATGAATATGTGGAAAACATAATTAATGGGTAGTTGCTCTTTATATTATGATTACATGGATTGTCCTAAGTTAGGTGAGAAGTTTAGCTTAATTAAAGATTCAGATTTTAGTTCACTTGACCAAATACAATCATACCTTGACCCTAACCCCATTACAACCCTTAAAAGACCTCTTGATATGTGTATTTATGCATTAAACTTCTGTTGATTGGTAGAAGAAGAGAAAGCCTTAGAAAACAAGATTAGTAGCGAATTGAGAGAATCGAACCTCAAACACCTGAGAAATTAGAGTGTATACACTTCCAGTGAGGGTCCGATGCTCGATTCCTTGTTCCCGGCTTTCATGAGCTATCTTCTTCTTGCAAGTCTATTTGTACTTCATGATTTGAATTAGTGAAATCCAGTTCATATTTGCTCTTGAAAGATTTATTTACTTTTCACCAAGTAGGTAGAAACATTTTGCATGTAGTTGCATTCACATAGATAGGTTGCATTTCATACTCTCTACCATTCCTCTTCACTCTTTTAGTTCTCTTGAGCTTAGCATGAGGACATGCTAATGTTTAAGTGTGGGGAGATTGATAAACTACTATTTTATGGTTTATCTTGTGCTCAATTGAGTGGTTTTTATCAAGTCTTTGCACACTTATTCATACTAATTGCATGGTTTTACATTTTCCTTGCTAATCTTGTGCTATGATTGAAAACATATTTCCTGGACCTTTAAATTGCTAATTTTAATCCTCTCTTATTACCATTTGATGCCTTGATATGTGTGTTAAGTGATTTCAGAGTTTATAGGGCAGGAATGGCTTAGAGGATGGAAAGGAAGCATTCAAAAGTGGAAGGGATACAAGAAACTGAAGGAACTGCTAAAGCTGTCTAGCCTGACCTCTTGGTACTAAATCAGCCATAACTTGAACTACAGAGGTCCAAATGAGGCAGTTTTAGTTGCGTTGGAAAGCTAACGTCCGAGGCTTCGCAATGATATATAATTTGTCATATCTGCTCTGAAGATAGGCGACACGCACGCATGGATCACACGGACGCGTGACCTGGAGAAAATTCAATCCACGCGTACGCGTGGACGACACGTACGCGTGACTTTGCAGTGTGCTGGACGTATAAAAAATCGCTGAGGGCAATTTCTGGGCTGTTTCTAACCCAGTTTTTGGCCCAGAAAACACATATTAGAGGCTATAAGGTGGGGAAATCAATTCATTCAATGAGACAACATTCATTATTCACAATTTTAGGTTTTTAGATGTAGTTTCTAAAGAGAGAGAGGCTCTCTCTTCTCTCTAGGTTTTAAGATTTAGGATTTCTCTTAGTTTTAGGTTCATTCCTTCTCCATTCCAGGTTCAATGTTCCTTTAATTTAAATTCTCTTCTACTTTTATTTATTCTAGTGCTTTGGTTCATTTATTTCTCTTGTTAATTACTTATTTTCCTAATTTGGGTTATGAATCTTCCAATGTTAGATTTGATTTTATATTTAATACAATTTGAGGTATTTCAGATTTATGATTTTAATTTAGCTTTTTATGTTTTTAGCTTGAATTGATTAATTGGTGACACTTGAGTTATCAAACTCCTTTGTTGATTGATAATTGGAATTTGCTGATTGATTTGGATCCCTCTAAAGCTAGTCTTTCCTTAGGAGTTGACTAGGACTTGAGGAATCCCATTGATTAGTCCACTTGACTTTCCTTTATTTAGTAAGGGTTAACTAAGTGGGAGCAATAAACAATTCTCATCACAATTGATAAGGATAACTAGGATGGGATTTCCAGTTTTCATACCTTGCTAAGAGCTTTATTAGTTATTACTTTAATTCTTGCAATTTACTTTTCCTGTTCATTATTCAAAACCCCAAAAAGATATTTTTTCATAACCAATAATAAATCATACTTTCCTGCAATTACTTGAGAGACGACCCGAGGTTTAAATACTTCGGTTATAAATTTTATTGGGTTTGCTTTAGTGACAAACAAGTTTTTGTACGAAAGGATTCTTTGTTGGTTTAGAAACTATACTAGCAACAAGTCTTTATCTGTAAAATTCTTTACTGACAGAAAATCTGATCGTCAGGGCTCTCCGACTTCCACCAGAATCACAGCTTCTTCTCCATAAGTGAGCTTAAATGGTGTCTCTCTAGTAGAAGACTGAGGTGTGGTCTGATAAGACCAAAGTACTGACCACACCTCGTCGGCCCAAGAATTTGGAAAGTCGTCTAGCCTTTCCCTCAATCCGTTATGAATCAACTTATTGGCAGCTTCTACCTAGACATTGACTCGAGGGTATTCTACAGACACGAATACTTGACAAAGTCCCAACTTGTTGAAAATCTCACAGAACTTGGTATCTGCGAACTAAGTTCCATTGTCTGTGACAATCACTTATGGAATCCCAAATTTTGTCAGTACCTCCTGCCATATGAACTCTCGACATTGAGCTGCCGTTATTTTTTATAGTGACATGGCTTTAACCTATTTGGTAAAATAATCTATCGCCACTATCAAGAACTTAACCTATCCAGGTTCCTGGGAAAATGGTCCCAAGAGATCAACTTCCCATTTTGCAAAAGGCCTGGTTGGAATGACAAAAATGAGTTCCTGAGGTGTAGCTTGATGCAGATTCCCATGAAGTTGACATTACTGGAATTTCTTCATGTAATCCATTGCATCTTTCATGATTGTTGGCTAGTAGTATCAAGCCCTAACGACCTTTTGGCTAATGATTTTCCTATGATGTAATATCCACAACACCTTTCATGAATCTCTTACAATACATACATTATTTATTGGGGTGTTAAATATTTCAAGAGGGGCTGTGAGATGTCCCTTTTATACAACTGACCATTAATCATGGTGTAGTTTGTTACTTTCATTCTAAAATTCTTAGCTTCTTTGGAATCACTAGGTAAATTTCGGTGCTTTAAATACATGAAAATTGGATCTAGCCAAGTTTTAGTATTACTAGAGTGTGAGATTGTGACCTGGAGATTCCAACCGAAGGTTCGAAGAGCACCTCTTGTATTAGGCTCTGATTTCCACCTCCAGGTTTATTACTTGCTAGTTTTGATAATACATAAGCTCGTATGTTTTATTCTCTAGGCACATGCTTTATGCAAAGGAATTAAAATGTGAAATTTCGTGTTGTACCTTCTTCAGGTATAGCTATAACAGAGAATCTCGAGCTTGGTATTCGCCATTGACTTGGAAAGTTACAATTTGAGAATCACTAAATATTGTGAGATCCGTTACGCCGACTTCCCTAGTTAATGCCAATCCTGCAATTAAATCTTCATACTCAACTTGGTTGTTTGAAATAGGAAAATCGAATTTAATAGAGGCCTCAATAACCATGTCATCTCCTTTGGTGAAGATCAAACCGGCACTTCCGTTTTTGTATTGAACGCTCCGTCAACATAGAGTTCCCATCTCAGAAAATCAATAGACGAATACGTCATCTCAGTTAGAAAGTCAACCATTTCTTGTACTTTTATAGCAGAATGCGGCTCGTATTGAATATCAAATTGTGATAATTCAATCGACCAACTTATCATGTGACCCGCTGATGCAAGGATTTATACCAGTTCGGAATTCCACAAAATAATTCAGTTGTTAGTATAGTCCAAACCAATAGTCAATCCTCAAATCAAATTAAATTTTGGTGTTGTCACAAGTACAAACCCCAATAAGAATTAACCGAAGTATTTAAACTCTGGGTCGTCTCACAAGAAATTGCAATGAAGTGGTCAATTATTGGCTATGAAGATGCAAAGGGGGTTTTGATTGATAAAAGGGACAAGAAATTAAATGACAAGAAAAGTAAATCAAGCAAGTAATAAAGAGAGACATTCATGGCAAGAGTTGAGAATATAGGCTTTCTATCCTAGTCACTAATAACAATAATGAACAAGAATTTATCTTATTTCGTCTTCTCCAATGTTGGAAGAAGGTGTAAGTTATCTTCCATGAGAGAAAGTTAAGCAAGACTAGTTAATCTCAATCCAAAAATCCTAATCAACTTGCTAATGGAATTTGCAAGAGATTAGAGTCAATAGAAATCATATCAACTAACAACTCTAGATTACCAACATGAGTTGGGTATTCATGACTCAAGATTACCTAATTACTCTTCCCAAGCTAAGAATGCTCAAAAATCTACTCTAACATCCAACCAAGCATTTTGTCAAACACTTGGAAGGCATAAATGAAAAGCATAATAAATGTGCAAGAAATAGTAAAATCTACCAACTACCAATTGCAAGGAAAATAAAATCACAACTCAATTCAACAATAAAGGAACATCAAATATCAAAATTTATTAAAAAAGATCCAAATCTATCAAGAGTTCATCATCACAAAAGAGAGTAAAAAGGAAAATTAACAAGAAGGAACAAGAGAATTACACTACTAGAGCATGAAAATGTAGAAGAAACAAGATAAAAGCAAAGAATTAAACATGGATCTATGATGCAATTAACCCTAAGAACCCTAATTCTAGAGAGAAGAGAGAGCTTCTCTCTAGAAACTAAGCTACATGATGCAAAAACTCCAAACAATTGCTCCCCCTTTGCTCCAGCTTGAATTCTGCATGAAATACCCTCAGAAACAAGTTGAATTTGGGCCTGGGCAGCTCAAAAATCGCCCCAGCATTTTGCCTTTAAGTGAGTCACGTGCAAGCATCGATGCATACGCGTAGGTCACGCGTGCGCGTCGCTTGGCAATTTTCCTATCCACGCGTACGCGTCATGTGCGCGTACGCGTCGCCATGCAACTTCACTTCCACGCGTGCACGTCTTCTACACGTGCGCGTGGGTTGATGTACTCTAAATCCTTGTTTCCTCATTCATTCTCCACTTTGTATGCTTTTCTCTTCATTTCTTCCATCCCATACTTGCCTTATGAACCTGAAATCATTCAACAAACACATCAAGGCATCCAATGGAATTAAAGTGAATTAACATCACTAATTTAAGGGACTAAAAAGCATGTTTTTACACTTGCGCACAATTTAAGGGAGAATTACAAAACCATGCTATTCATTGAATAAATGTGAGCAAAGATGATAAAATCTCCCAAAATAAGCACACGATAAACCATAAAATTGGGGTTTATCAAACCTCTCCACACTTAAACTAAGCATGTCCTAATGCTAAACTCCAGAAAGAAGCAAAGGGTATCAACATTTATTCAATGTAAACTACCTAAATACAACCTATCTACATGCAATCTATCTAAATGAATGCAACTACTTGGTCAAAATAAGTCAACTTCCAAGAATACATATATAAGTACAAGGGCTAAAACCATAGCAGTCAAATCACACCCACAATTGAATTGAATTATTGAAAGATTTTACAAACTTGCAAGAATAGACGATCATGGGTGAAAACATGTAATTGAGCGATCGAACCCTCACCGGATGTGTATCCGCTCTAGTCACTCAAGTGTATGGGGTTGATTCACTCAATTCTCTTCTAATCATGCTTTCCATGATTTGCTTTTCATCTAACAATCAACAATTATTCAATGCATGCATACATTCATCATGAGGACTTATTCATAGGTTGTAATGGGGCTAGGGTAAAGGTAGGGATGCATATATGGCTAAGTGAGTTTAAAATTTGCATTTTTGATTAGCCTAAGCTTTCACCTAACACATATAACAACTTATACAATTCTAATACAATACCTAGCTACCCATGATTCCCACTTTTTTTCACATACTCATGCATTCTCTTTAATTCACATTTCATATGCATTGTTATTGTTGCTTTACTTTAGGACATTTTTTGTCCCCTTTTTATTGCATTTTTTTCTATTTTTGTTTCTTTTATTATTTTTTTTCTATATATATATATATATATATGTATTTTTTTCTTTCTACATTTTTTTTGAAAATATATACAAACGTATCAGTGCATATGGTTTTATATATTTAATGCATAAGCATGTACCCAACCCATAATTTTCAACAAAAATACAAATTACACTTTTACCTCAACCAATGTCCTAAGTTTTCCATACCCAAATGATACACACTCTCACTAGCCTAAGCTAATCAAAGATCCAATTTAAGGGACATTTATTGTTTTCCACTTAGGGGTAGTGATGTGCTACAATTAAGAACAAAAGGATTAAATAGGCTCAAAATTGGCTAACAATGGTTGATGAAAGATAGGCTATTTGGGTAAGTGGGCTAAATAAAATGATGGCCTCAATCATATAAATACATGCATACATGGAAAAACGGACATAAAGAATTAAACAAATCAAAGATTACAATCATAGAGAGAGAATAATACACACAAGAATGAAAATAAGTGGTTATATGATGTAACCACACAATTAGGCTCAAATCTCCCATGCTTGTGTTCTTAGCTCAAAAACATGATCCACAATTGTATAATTCAAGCAAGTTCTAAAAAAAATTTTTTTCAATCAATTGGGGGTGCCTATAGGAAAAATCCTTGGAAAATATCATGATTTTGACTAAGCTTAATAGATATATATATGCAAAGTAATAAAATGCAACTAAAAATCCTAGAAGACCTAAAATGAGATGCAAAAGTATTGGGATTAGAAACTTGTCACCCAAAAACGCCGATTGGTCGGACAACCTCCCCACACTTAAAAGTTGCACCGTCCTCGGTGCACTCAAAGATGAGCAAGGGGGTATGGCGATTCTCCAAATGGCCACCTTCAGCTGGTGGATCAACCGGTTGTTGCGTGTTCTTCCTTCCGCTTCTATTTTTGCTTGAGGTGCATCATTCATGAAAAACAAAAATATAACACCATAAGATGAGAAAATACAAAAGTAAAGAAGTGTACATTGTTAGAATGAGGTAATTCACTAGAATGAGGTGGGTGACCCAGTGTGCAACATGAATAAAAGTGAGTGTGCATTCTAAGTTGCGCGCAGTTTAGAACACACACATCAACATAGAGAGCTATGTCACAATTATACAAAAGAGGAACATGCACTTCACTCATTCTAGTATTCTTGAGACGCTCTAAACTTGCAGTTAAGACAACCAAACAAGCAATAGAGAAGCATGAAAGCATTCAAGCCAAAGACATAAGAATGCATATAATCAAGAAGCACAATTCATTAAGATAAATGTACATCATCCATGATAAGCAAAAATTTGAATATTAACGCGCAACCGGCAAGTATACCGTGTCGTATCAAGTAATAAAACTCACTAAGAGTGAGGTCGATCTCACGGAGATTGGTAGATTAAGCAACTTTAGTTAAATGGTAAATTTAGTCAAGCAAACATTGTTTTGATTCTTGAGATTTGAACACTTGAAAGAGATTGCAAGGAATTAAATGACAAGAAATTTAAAGAACTAAAGTAAGGGAAGCAAATTAAATGACTAAAAGTAAATGACAGAAACTTAAATTTCAAGAAACTTAAATGACATTAAAGATAAATTGCAAGAAAGTAAAGATTGCAGAATTTTAAAGAGCAGAAGAGTAAATTGCAAGAAATAGATAAATAGAATGTAAATAGTAAGAATGATAAATTGCAAGAATGTAGAAGGGAATTAGGTAGTGGGTATTCAAAGAACTAAAGAACAAAAGAGATGAGAATTAATGATGGAGAGATCATTAGGGATCAGAGCTGTAAATTGTCATGAATTGATGTTACTCAATTCCTTCTCAATCATGGGTATAGATCCATGGCGGATTGTGAATAATTGGATCCCAATCTCTTGGCAATTCAATTTCTCATCAACACAATCAATTTCCACTCTCGTGATCTAATTGGTCATGAGAAGAGGTGAAGTTCAATTTCTAATCCAAGGCCACACAACTTCCAAAATCTCAACTGAGGGAGGTTACATCTCACATACCAACCCAAAGTGTATTGATCGAAGAAATCATGAAAGGATGACTCTAAACTGAGTTACATGGCTCCTTTCTCAAATTCACCATATAATTCATGTAGATTCAACCCTTCTCTCGAATGTAGTTGAATCTTTGATGAACAAGAGTTTCCTCTTGGATGAACCACTTGAATTGAGAAGGAAAAGAATTATCAACCCATTCAAATAAACAGAGCTCCTCCCCCTAATGAAGGTGGGGTTTAGTGAATCATAACTCTAAACTCAACAATAAATGCAAAGATGAAAATTAAACTAAGTGTAGAGAAGAATAAAGAAGAAGAAGAAGAAGTATTCCTTTAAAACTGAAATTCAAAGTTGCAAAAAAAAAAACAAAATAGAAGACGGGTGAGATGTAGTAAAAATGCTAGTGTAATAGTAAAAGTGTCTAAAAAGTAAAAGTCCATCCTTTTAAAGTACAAAATCCTTCTCTATTTATACTACTACTAAAACTCATTTGGAGATCTTCAATTGGGTTAGCAATGTGGGCTTTATCCTTGTTGAATATTGGCTCAATGGTGGAAGTGTTGCCAAACAGAGGAAACAGAGCTCATTCTTCTCGCTTCTGGCCCAATGGTCTGGCATTACTGGCAAACACGCCAGCTTTATGCACATTGGCAATGTGCCCAAGAATTTTCTGGGCTAGTAACTTGGTGCTTGTGCGTTGCCAGCCCAAGTTGTTGCCAAACACTTGGCCCTTTCTGCCTTGTTGAACTAAGTTTTGATGCCCAAAGTTGCCTCTGGTTTGAGCTTCAATTTTTTTGCTCCACTATAAACTATGATATATGGTTGGAAAGCGTTGCCAGCCCAAGTTGTTGCCAAACACTTGGCCCTTTCTGCCTTGTTGAACTAAGTTTTGATGCCCAAAGTTGCCTCTGGTTTGAGCTTCAATTTTTTTGCTCCACTATAAACTATGATATATGGTTGGAAAGCTCTTGATGTCTACTTTCCAACACAACTAAAAGTACCTCAATTGGATCTCTGTAGCTCAAGTTATGTTCCATTGAAGAGGGCAAGGTCAGGCTGCCTGGCGTTGTTGCTAAAGTTGTTGGCAAAACACACCAGCAACAACGTCCATCCTTCTTCCTTGGTGGCTTCCTGGCGTTGTTGCCCAAGTTATTGGCAAAACACGCCAGGAACAATGCCCAAGCCTTCTTCTCCCTGGCAGCTTGATTTGTTGGGCGTTGTTGCTGGAGTTGTTGCTGAACACGCAGCCAACAATGCCCCTTCTTCCTCCTTGCTGTGCACACCTTTTGGCGTTGCCAACTTTGTTTCCAAGTCACCAACGTGCTTGTTCCTCCTTGCTCCATCACCTTGCTATGTTCCCAATCTCTCCTGCTCCAATTCTTGCTCCATTTCCTTCTTGTTTCATCACCTAACATAAACCAAACAAACTTCCTCAAAGTCTTATCATTCTATGAAATAAATTTCAAGGGAATCATTCACATCAATTTGTTTATAAACTCCTTGAATCATTTGCATGGATTATGCCAAATTTCACTTAGTTCTTGGTTCATGAATGCATGGAGATGAAACTCATTAAAATACTTGTTTATTTCAAAGAAAATGAATGAAACTAAGCTAAAACTACTTAAACTAACTAGCTAATATAGCAAAGATGCAAACGCATCACAACACCAAACTTAAACCTTGCTTGTCCTCAAGCAAGAAAAGAACTATGCAAAAAGATTTCTTTCAATCGGAACGGGTTGAGGAGTAGCTTGTATTGCCTTAGTGAGTGAAGTGATTAGTTGACAGTGGGGTGAACTCTGAATTATATGCTCATACAAGGATTTCTGTGCTTATTAGTCCCTACATTTTGGAAGTCTTAGGTCTTAGGACTTTCATTCAAATGATATCATGGAAATCTCTCTATAGGTAATCACCTTGAAGCAGCTTATAGTTTTTGTGTCTTGGCCTTGACTCTAAGTGTCATGTCTCAAAGCGGCTCTTTAGATAAGCTTTCAATCAATACTCCCAAACCAGTTGGTTTTAAGGTATTAGGTGTTGAAGCACCCCTTAGGATTTACTTGCTCAAGCCTCTCTCTTTGACACAATTCTACCACAAGCATTTAACTAGGATAATAACTCTTTGAGTTCTTATTTCTTTCTTTTTCTTCCTAGTAATTGATGCTCAGAGCCTTTTGCCATGTTCTTTTGTTTTTTTTGTTTTTTTTCTTTTGTTTTCTTTTGCTGCTTCTTGGATCAAAAGATGTTTGAGAATCTCCATAATACTTCTTTGAACTCTATTTCCTGCCTATGAGCTCCCATGCAGGTTTTCATAAACATGCAACCTCAATACACAATCATACAACTAGAACCACCACTTCTCTTAATCTGTTGCTTGCCTCAAACAAATTTTTGACTCCTCAATCATTCTTTTCAAAGAAATGTTCTCTGTTTGCAATTTATGGATCTTGAGTGTAAGCAGATTTTCAAGTGTATGGTGCTATGATGTATTTAGCATCTTAGTTATTGAACTCTTAAAGAGATTATGCTAAGCAGACAAGCAGGGGTACAATATTACTTTCAATCATAACAATTTTAAATAAAAGACAATCACTTAACAATACAACCTTTTGGAGTTCACGTGCTTTACTCCTTATCATCATCATTGTTGGTCTTTACATCCTTCTTTGCCTCTTTGGTTGATGATGCTTAATCCTTCCAAAAATTGAAGTGACTTCCTACAATGAATTTTGAAAGTTGCTTGTCCCCAAGCACTTGAGAAAATGGTTAGCATGCATGAATTATTTGTGGGCTTTTGAACTTACTTTGGTGTGAGAACACCAAACTTAGTACCTTGCCAATGGTTCTCAAGCATCAAATCAACCATATGTGGAACTACTTTTTTTTTCTTTGCCAAGGGTAATAGAACTAAAAACTAGGAAAAAGCAGAATAGTTAACTAGTTTATCTAAATGCTTGAAGCTAGCATTATGCAGAAGGTGAGAATATGTTTTATAATGAGATTTTGGTGGAACACCAAACTTAAAATCCTTCATTCTCCCTTATATTGTTTTGGTGTGCAACACCAAACTTAGCTTCTTGCAATATGGATAAAGCTAATTAACCTTTTTATTAAACTAGCTATGAAAAGAAAACTACCTCAGGTTGGGTTGCCTCCCAACAAGCGCTTCTTTATTGTCACTAGCTTGACATCCTTCATTCTTTGATCATGGAAGTTGAAAACCCTGTTGTCTTTGATTTTCTCCTTTCACTATGGGCTTCCTTTCCTCTGTTTCTTCTTGTGGAACTTCTCTGTGATGCTTTTCCTGGATGATTGTTTCTTTTTCCATAGCCCTCTCACTTTCTTCTATGATTGCTTTCCATTTCTCCTACCTAGCAGCTTTTTCGTTGTCTTTTGGGTCATCTTCAGTGGCTCTGGGAATGGTATTTGCTTTCTTTTTACCCATTTTTACAATGTATTTAGCTATTTGTTCCATTTGACTCTCAAGTTTTTTGATTGAGACTTCTTGGATTTTGCTTACCATCTGTTGATTTTTCATGAGTTTCTCTATCATCATCTCCAGACTAGAGATTCTTTGAGAGTCCGGATTCGGTTGTGGTTGTGTAAAATGAGATGGTTGTTGAAAGTTGTTTTGGGAAGATTGTGAGGTGTGATGAGGTTGGAAAGATGTGTGTTGTGGTGGTGTGTAGTGGTTGTTGTTGTTATGGTGGTGTTTTTGCTAGTTTGTGAAGTTGGGGTTGTTGTAATTGAGGTCCATTGGTTCTTGATTTTGGTGCTCACTCCTCCTCCAGTTGGAATGAGTCCTCCAGGGTGGGTTGTACACATCACCCTGAGATTTGTGTTGGAACCGACTTGAGGTACTATTTGGAGAGTGTAATTGCTCATGACTTTGTTGCTCATAGTTAATTGCTCCAAAACCTTTTTTAGATTGATTCCAACCATGTGAATTTTGAGGTAGGTTATGTGTATTTACTACAGCAACTTGCAGCCAATCGATTTTTCTGGCCATCAGCTCTAAATTGTTGCTGAAGTTGTTGGTATATCTGTTGATTTTGGTTCATGACTGCATTTACACCTTCAATTTCTATCGCTCCCTTCTCTTGCGTGGATGGTTGCACTTCTGCCTCTAGCTTACCAATTTCCTGGGGTGGTTTCAACTTGGCCAGAAATTCACTCACTAGATTTTCCCATCCCATGATGCTTCCTTGTGGGAAGGTTTCAAGCCATTGAGCAACATCGTTCATGGTGATGAGCGGATGCTTCAATTCATGGGTTGCATTGTCATCTGGGGTGGATAGAACTTAGATAGGAATTTATTCACCAAATCATCCCAAGTGTTGATGCTTTTTTTGGGGAATGTCTCCAGCCATTGAGATGCCTTGTCCCTCAAAGAAAATGGGAACAAAAGCAGCTTGTAAATATCTAGATGCACACTATTTGTCTTGACACTTTCACATATTCTTAGGAAGACAAATAGGTGTTGATTTGGATCCTCAAGGGGCCCTCCTCCATAGGAACAATTGTTTTGCACCAGAGTGATAAGCTGAGGCTTCAATTCAAAATTGTTTGCGTGAACATTGGGAGTGAGTATACTGCTCCCACAGTGTCTTGGATTGGGGAAAGTGTAAGAAGCTAGAACTCTCCTTTGAGGTGGGTCGTTATTGTTGGCAACTCCCTCAGGAGGGTTATGCGAATTGCCCTCCATGACTTGGTCTTCTACTTCTGAATCCTCCACACCAATTATCCCCTTTTCTCTTGCTTCTCTTCTTAGTCTTCGGAGGGTTCTTTCGTCTTCAGGGTCAAAAGAAATGGATACTCCTCTTCTTGCTTCTGACATACAACGCACACAAACCAATAACAAAAATAAAGTACTCTATTGCTAGAGTGAAGTTGAAGTTAGTGAAACAAAATATCAAACAGTTAGTGGGCTTAAAGAAAAGAAAAATGCTTAATCTAAACTACCATTCACTTAATCATTGTTAATCTTTGCCTATCCCCGGCAACGGCGCCAAAAACTTGATAAGCGAAAATTTGAATATTAACGCGTAACCGGCAAGTATACCGGGTCGTATCAAGTAATAAAACTCACTAAGAGTGAGGTTGATCCCACAGAGATTAGTAGATTAAGCAACTTTAGCTAAATGGTAAATTTAGTCAAGCAAACATTGTTTTGATTCCTGAGATTTGAACACTTGAAAGAGATTGCAAGGAATTAAATGACAAGAAATTTAAAGAACTAAAGTAAGGGAAGCAAATTAAATGACTAAAAGTAAATGACGGAAACTTAAATTTCAAGAAACTTAAATGACATTAAAGATAAATTGCAAGAATGTAGAAGGGAATTGGGTAGTGGGTATTCAAAGAACTAAAGAACAAAAGAGATGAGAATTAATGATGGAGAGATCATTAGGGATCAGAGATGTAAATTGTCATGAATTGATGTTACTCAATTCCTTCTCAATCATGGGTATAGATCCATGGCGGATTGTGAATAATTGGATCCCAATCTCTTGGCAATTTAATTTCTCTTCAACACAATCAATTGCCACTCTCGTGATCTAATTGGTCATGAGAAGAGGTGAAGTTCAATTTCTAATCCAAGGCCACACAACTTCCAAAATCTCAACTGAGGGAGGTTACATCTCACATACCAAACCAAAGTGTATTGATCGAAGAAATCATGAAAGGATGACTCTAAACTGAGTTACATGGCTCCTTTCTCAAGTTCACCATATAATTCATGTAGATTCAACCCTTCTCTCGAATGTAGTTGAATCTTTGACGAACAAGAGTTTCCTCTTGGATGAACCACTTGAATTGAGAAGGAAAAGAATTATCAACCCATTCAAATAAACAGAGCTCCTCCCCCTAATGAAGGTGGGGTTTAGTGAATCATAGCTCTAAACTCAATAATAAATACAAAGATGAAAATTAAACTAAGTGTAGAGAAGAATAAAAAAGAAGAAGAAGAAGAAGTATTCCTTTAAAACTGAAATTCAAAGTTGCAAAAAAAAAAAAAAAAACAAAATAGAAGACGGGTGAGATGTAGTAAAAATGCTAGTGTAATAGTAAAAGTGTCTAAAAAGTAAAAGTCCGTCCTTTTAAAGTACAAACTCCTTCTCTATTTATACTACTCCTAAAACTCATTTGGACATCTTCAATTGGGTTAGCAATGTGGGCTTTATCCTTGTTGAATATTGGCTCAATGGAGGAAGTGTTGCCAAACAGAGGAAACAGAGCTCATTCTTCTCGCTTCTGGCCCAATGGTCTGGCGTTACTGGCAAACACACCAGCTTTATGCACATTGGCAACATGCCCAAGAATTTCCTAGGCTAGTAACTTGGTGCTTGGGTGTTGCCAGCCCAAGTTGTTGCCAAACACTTGGCCCTTTCTGCTTTTTTGAACTCAGTTTTGATGCCCAAAGTTGCCTCTGGTTTGAGCTTCAATTTTTTTGCTCCACTATAGACTATGATATATGGTTAGAAAGCTCTTGATGTCTACTTTCCAACGCAACTAGAAGCACCTCAATTGGATCTTTGTAGCTCAAGTTATGTTCCATTGAAGAGGGAAAGGTCAGGCTGCCTGGCGTTGTTGCTCAAGTTGTTGGCAAAACACGCCAGCAACAACGCCCATCCTTCTTCCTTGGTGGCTTCCTGGCGTTGTTGCCCAAGTTATTGGCAAAACACGCCAGGAAAAATGCCCAAGCCTCTTCTTTGGTGGCTTCCTGGCGTTGTTGCCCAAGTTATTGGCAAAACACGCCAGGAACAACGCCCAAGCCTTCTTCTCCCTGGCAGCTTGATTTGTTGGGCGTTGTTGCTGGAATTGTTGCTGAACACACAGCCAACAACGTCCCTTCTTCTTCCTTGCTGCGCACACGTTTTGGCATTGCCAACTTGGTTTCCAAGTCACCAACGTGCTTGTTCCTCCTTGCTCCATCACCTTGCTATGTTCCCAATCTCTCTTGCTCCAATTCTTGCTCCATTGCCTTCTTGCTTCATCACCTAACATAAACCAAACAAACTTCCTCAAATTCTTGTCATTCTATGAAATAAATTTCAAGGGAATCATTCACATCAATTTATTTATAAACTCCTTGAATCATTTGCATGGATTATGCCAAATTTCACCTAGTTCTTGGTTCATGAATGCATGGAGATGAAACTCATTAAAATGCTTGTTTATTTCAAAGAAAATGAATGAAACTAAGCTAAAACTACTTAAACTAACTAGCTAATATAGAAAAGATGCAAACGCATCAATCCATCGAGAGATTGCCTAATCGAAGAGAAAACTTCAAATCACATAGTGGCCAAATCATGCAATTCAAAAAGGGTTTAAAACTTGAAGGCAAAGTCATATGTACTTGGTATGAAAAGATGTCAAACATGAAAAACTCAAAACCAAGTAACCAACTATAACCTCAATAGAGAATCCAACAATGATAATGGAGGCAATTATGCTAAAATAGCATCAAGTTAATAATAAGCAGCAATATATAGTAAACAAGATTAATAATCCAACACGTATAATGAGAAAGAGAAGATGAAATGAAAACTAAACTAACTAAACTACCAATTAACTAACTAAAAGAAATAGTTATAAATGGTGGTTGGAAGCGTTGGATGAGGGGTAGGAGAAGGGAAGAAGAAAGAAGAAGAAAAGAAATGGGAAGAAGAGAAGAAAATAAGTGTAGTGAAGGAAGGGTGTCCACGCGTACCGTCATTGACGCGTGTTCGTGGAATGGTGAAATGGACACGACGCGTACGCGTGAGGCACGCGTGCGCGTCAATGGGTTATTTCGAGAGAGACGCATACGCGTGAGGTACGCGTGCGCATCGGTACCCTTGCGCGAAACGCACAGTGTTCGCGCAACTCTCAGGAAAATGGCTGGAAAGTGGAAAATTTGAATCCACGCGTATGCGTGCATGACGCGTGCGCGTGGATGGTTAAAAAGACTTGGGTTACGCGTATGCATGATGCACGTGTACGCGTGGATTGGTGCTTTGTTTTTCAAAATTTTTCATGTTTTTGCACCAAACCAAACTTTCCAAACCTCCAAACAACTACTAAAACACCATAAAACCTTATTTAACATGCTAGACTACCAACAAAACACAACAAACCAATTAAAACATGAAATTAAACTAATTTAACCAATATTTACAAAAGTGAAAAAGGAACGATTTTACCATGGTGGGGTGTCTCCCACCTAGCACTTTTAGTTTAAGTCTTTAAGTTGGACATTTGACGGGGCTTTTCTATGGTGGCTTATACTTGAACTCTTTCTTGAATCCCCACCAATGCTTGCATTTCCAATAGCCTCCAGGATCCCAAATTAGGCGTACAAGGCCTTCAAGTAAGCTTAAGTAAATGAAAAAGCCCTGGTACGCGTGAACGTGATCTCAACACTTCTTCACAACTCCGCGTAACTGACCAGCAAGTGCACTGGGTCGTCCAAGTAATACCTTACGTAAGTAAGGGTCGATCCCACGGAGATTGTCGGCTTGAAGCAAGCTATGGTCATCCTTGTAAATCTCAGTCAGGCAGATTCAAATGGTTATGAGGTTATGAAAATTAAAATATAAATAAAACATAAAATAAAATAAAGTTACTTATGTAATTCATTGGTGGGAATTTCAGATAAGCGTCTGAAGATGCTTTGTTGCTTCTGAACCTCTGCATTCCTATTGCCTTCTTCCAACCATGCGTTACTTCCTTCCATGGCAAGCTGTATGATCCTCTCGGATGAAAACAAATCCATATGCGCTGTCACCGCACGGCTAATCATCTGTCGGTTCCCGCTAGCATCGGAATAAGACCATTGTCCTTTTGCACACTGTCACTATACCCAACATTCGCAAGTTTGAAGCCCGTCACTGCTATCCCTTCCCAGATCCTACTCAGAATACCACAGACAAGGTTTAGACTTTCCGGATCTCAGGAATGCTGCCAATGGTTCTAGCCTATACCATGCAGGTTCTAATCTCAGATTCAGATGCTCTGTTGTCAGGAGAGACGATGTGAATCGTTGATTAGGGACCCAAGAGAATATACTCCGACTATCGTCCAATTACTACGTTGAACATCATGTAGACCGCTTTGTGGTTGTCAGGCACGCGATCCTGGCTAAGCGAGTAACGAAGATTGGGTGATTGTCACGGGTCACCCCTTCATTCTGACTTAACTGAATTAAGTACGAGAGTATATCTTGGAGAAGAAGTAGGTGTGATTTGAAGGAAAAACAGTATTAATTGTATTAATTCATGAAAAACAGCAGAGCTCCACACCTTAATCTATAGGGTGTAAAAACTCCACCGTAGAAAAAACATAAGTGAAAAAGGTCTAGGCATGGCCGTGAGGCCAGCCTCCATATGTGAACAATAGTCTATGACTACATATTATTCAAAAGATGGTCAAAGACCTTCTAAATAAATCACTAAAAGTAGTTTTTATACTAAACTAGTAATCTAGGTTTACAGAAAATGAGTAACTAAGTGTAGATAATGCAGAAATCCACTTCTGGGGCCCACTTGGTGGTGCTTGGGCTGAGAATTGAAGCTTTTTTGTGATTAGGCTGTTCCTGGAGTTAAACGCTAGCTTTGGTGCTAGTTTGGGCGTTTAACTCTAATTCTGGTGCCAGTTTGGGCGTTTTACGCCAAGATATTTTAGGCTGGCTTTGAACGCCAGTTTGGGCCATCAAATCTCAGGAAAAGTATGGACTATTATATATTGATGGAAAGCCCAGGATGTATACTTTCCAACGCAATTGAGAGCGCGCCAATTGGGTTTCTATAGCTCCAGAAAATCCACTTCGAGTTCAGGGAAGTCAGAATCCAACAGCATCTGCAGTCCTTTTTCAGCCTCTGAATCAGATTTTTGCTCAGATCCATCACTTTCAACCAGAAAATACCTGAAATCACAGAAAAACACACAAACTCATAGTAAAGTCCAGAAATGTGATTTTTGAATAAAAACTAATAAAAATATAATAAAAATAACTAAAACATACTAAAAACTATGTAAAAACAATGCCAAAAAGGGTATAAATTATCCGCTCATTACAACACCGAACTTTAATTATTACTTTTAACGAAGAAAATAAAAAAAAAATAGGATAAAAAGAAGAGAATATACAATAAATTCCAAACTTATCAATGAAGATTAGCTTCAATTAGATGAGCGGGACTTGTAGCCTTTTTGCTTTTGAACAGTTTTGGCATCTCACTTTATCCTTTGAAGTTCAGAATGATTGGCATCTATAGGAGCTTAGAATTCAGATAGTGTTATTGATTCTCCTATTTCAGTATGTTGATTCTTGAACACAGCTACTTTATGAGTCTTGGCCGTGACCCTAAGCATTTTGTTTTCCAGTATTACCACCGGATACATAAATGACACAGACAAATAATTGGGTGAACCTTTTCAGATTGTGACTCAGCTTTGCTAGAGTCTCCAGTTAGAGGTGCTCAGAACTCTTAAGCACACTCTTTTTGCTTTGGACCACGACTTTAATCGCTCAATCTCAAGCTTTTCACTTGATACCTTCACGCCACAAGCACATGATTTGGGACAGCTTGGTTTAGCTGCTTAGGCCATGATTTTATTCCTTTGGGCCCTCCTATCCATTAATGCTCAAAGCCTTGGATCTTTTTTTACACTTGCCTTTTAGTTTAAAGGGCTATTGGCTTTTTCTGCTTGCTTTTTCTTTTTCTTTCTTTTTCTCTTTTTTTTTCGCATTTTTTTTGAATATTTTTTCGCAAGCTTTGTCTATTCACTGCTTTTTCTTGCTTCAAGAATCAATTTTATAATTTTTCAGATTATCAAATAACATTTCTCCTTTTCCATTATTCTTTCAAGAGCCAACAATTTTAACATTCATAAACAACAAATTAAAAAATATGCACTGTTCAAGCATTCATTTAGAAAACAAAAAGTAATGCCACCACATCAAAATAATTAAACTAATTTCAAGATAAAATTCAAAACCATGCACTTCTTGTTCTTTTGCAATTTAAAAACATTTTTCATTTAAGAAAGGTGAAAGATTCATAGGACATTCATAGTTTTAAGGCATAGTCACTTAGACACTAATGATCATGTAATAAGACACAAACATAAATAAAACATAAAGCATAGGGAACAAAAAACAGAAAATAAAGAACAAGAAAATTAAAGAACGGGTCCACCATAGTGATGGCGGCTAGTTCTTCCTTTTGAAGATCTTATGGAGTGCTTGAGCTCCTCTATATCTCTTCCTTGCCTTTGTTGTTCCTCCCTCATGGCTCTTTGGTGCTCCATCCTTAGTTGTCCGATGTTGGAACTCAATTCTCCTAGGGAGGTGTTGATTTGCTCCCAATAGTTTTGTGGAGGAAAATGTATCCCTTGAGGCATCTCAGGGATTTCTAGATGAGGAACTTCCTCATGCTCTTGTTGAGGTCCATGAGGGGGCCCTCTTGTTTGCTCCATTTTTTTCTTAGTGATGGGCTTGTCTCCTTCAATGAGGATGTCTTCTTCTATGACAATTCCAGCTGAATTGCATAGGGTATAAATGAGATGAGGGAAGGCTAACCTTGCCAAAGTGGAGGGCTTGTCCGCCACCTTGTAGAGTTCTAAGGATATGATCTCATGAACTTCTACTTCCTCTCTATTCATGATGTTATGGATCATGATAGCCCGGTCTATTGTAACTTCAGACCGGTTGCTAGTAGGAATGATAGAGCGTTGGATGAACTCCAACCATCCCCTAGCCACGGGTTTGAGGTCAAGCCTTCTTAGTTGAACCGGCTTGCCTCTTGAGTCTCTCTTCCATTGAGCACCTTCCATACAAATGTTCCTAAGGACTTAGTCCAACCTTTGATCAAAGTTGACCCTTCTAGTGAAAGGGTGAGGATCTCCTTTCATCATTGGCAAGTTGAATGCTAACCTCACATTTTCCGGATTGAAATCCAAGTAATTCCCCTGAACCATTGTGAGCTAATTCTTTAGGTTCGGGTTCACACTTTGGTCATGGTTCTTAGTGATCCATGCATTAGCATAGAACTCTTGAACCATTAAGATCCCGATTTGTTGAATGATGTTGGTGAGAATTTCCCAACATCTTCTTCGAATCTCATGTCGGATCTCCGGATATTCACTTTTTTTGAGCTTGAAGGGGACCTCGGGGATCACCTTTTTCTTGGCCACAGCTTGATAGAAGTGGTCTTGATGTACCTTTGAGATGAATCTCTCCATCTCCCATGACTTGGAGGTGGAAGCAATTGTCTTCCTTTTCCTCTTTCTAGAGGTTTCTCCGGCCTTAGGTGCCATTAGTGGTTATGGAAAACAAAAAGCTTTAGCTTTTCCCACACCAAACTTAGAATGGTTGCTCGTCCTCGAGCAAAAAAGAAGAAAAAAAGGAGTAGAAGAAGAAGAAATGGAGGAGATGGAGAGGGTGTGAATTCGGCTAAGGGGGTAGTAGTGTGTATGTTGTGTGAAGATGAAGGTGGTAAGGATGGGTATTTATAGGGTAAGGGAGAGGGGGTAGCCGTGTATGAGGGGTTGGGTTTGGGAGGGAAATGGTTTGAATTTGAATGGTAAGGTAGGTGGGGTTTAATGATGGATGGATGTGAGTGGTGAAAAGGTTATGGGGAAGAGGGTAGGATTTGATAGGTGAGGGGTGTTTGGGGAAGAGGTTTTGATGGGATTGGTCAAGGGTATTTAGGGAAGAGTGTTATGGAAAGGTGTGAAGAGGAGAGAAGAAGAGGTGGGGTAGGTGGGGATCCTGTGGGGTCCACAGATCCTGAGGTGTCAAGGAATTTGAGTCCCTACACCATTCTGGCATTCAAACGCCCATTCTGTGCCAATTTTGGCGTTTAACGCCAGCTCTGCTACCTTTCTTAGCATTAAACGCCACTCTGCTGCCCAATTGCTGGCATTAAACACCAGCCAGATGCCCATTTCTGGCATTTAACGCCAGCCAGATGCTAGATAGCCCTTTCTGGCGTAAAACGCCCAGAGTGCTGCCCATTCTGGCGTTTAACGCCCAGAATGCTGCCAGGCTGGGTGTTAAACGCCCATTCTGCTATCCTTACTGGCGTTTAAACGCCAGTAAGCCTGTCCTTCAGGGTGTGCTATTTTTTATGCTGTTTTTCATTTTATTTTTGATTTTTCATTTGTTTTTGTGACTTCACATGATCATCAACCTAAAGAAAACATAAAATAACAATGGAAAATAAATAAATATAATTAAATAACATTGGGTTGCCTCCCAACAAGTGCTTCTTTAATGTCAATAGCTTGACAGTGAAGCTCTTAGAGATCTTCACAGAGACTCAGAGCTTGATGTTGGCCTCCCAACACCAAACTTAGAAGTCGAGTGTGGGGGCTCTGTTTGACTCTGTATTGAGAGAAGCTTTTCATGCTTCCTCCCCATGGTTATAGAAGAAGATCCTTGAGCCTTAAACACAAGGTAGTCCTCCTTCAATTGAAGGACTAACTCTCCTCTGTCCACATCAATCACAGCTCATGCTGTGGCTAGGAAGGGTCTTCCAAGGATGATGGAATCATCTTCATCCTTCCCAGTGTCTAGGATTATGAAGTCAGCAGGGATGTAATAGCCTTCTACCTTCACTAAGACATCCTCTACAGGTCCATAAGCCTATTTCCTTGAATTGTCTGCAATCTCTAGTGAGATTCTTGCAGCTTGCACCTCAAAGATTCATAGTTTCTCCATTACAGAGAGGGGCATAAGGTTTATCCCTTACCCCAGGTCACACAGAGCCTTCTCAAAGGTCATGGTGCCTATGGTACAAGGTATTAAGAACTTTCCAGGATCCTGTTTCTTCTGAGGTAATTTCAGTTGAACCAAATCATTCAGTTCTTTGATGAGCAATGGAGGTTCATCCTCCCAAGTCTAATTACCAAATAACTTGGCATTCAGCTTCATGATTGCTCCTAGATATTGAGCAACTTGCTCTTCAACAATGTCTTCATCCTCTTCAGATGAAGAATACTCATCAGAGCTCATGAATGGCAACAGTAAGTTCAATAGAATCTCTATGGTCTCTATATGAGCCTCAGATTCCTTTGGTTCCTCATTAGGGAACTCCTTGGAGGTCAGTGGGCGTCTATTGAGGTCTTCATCACTGAAAATCACTGCCTTTTCTTCCTCACTAGGTTCGGCCATGTTGGTTATATTTATAGCATTGCACTCTCTTTTAGGATTCTCTTCTGTATTGCTTGGGAGAGTACTAGGAGGGATTTCAGTAACTCTTTTACTCAGCTGACCCACTTGTGCCTCCAAATTTCTAATAGAGGACCTTGCTTCAGTCATGAAACTGAGAGTGGTCTTAGATAGATCAGAGACTACAGTTGCTAAGTCAGAGTGGCTCTGCTTAGAATTCTCTGTCTATTGCTGAGAAGATGATGGAAAGGGTTTGCTATTGCCAAATCTGTTTCTTCCACCATTATTATTACTGAAGCCTTGATTAGTCTTCTGTTGATCCTTCCATGAGAAATTTGGATGATTCCTCCATGAAAGATTACAGGTGTTTCCATAGGATTCTCCCATATAATTCACCTCTTCCATTACAGGATTCTCAGGGTCATAGGCTTCTTCTTTAGAGGAAGCTTCCTTAGTACTACCTGTTGCAGCTTGCATTCCAGACAGACTCTGAGAAATCATATTGACTTGCTGAGTCAATATTTTATTCTGAGCCAATATGACATTCAGAGTATAAATCTCCAAAACTCCTTTCTTCTGAGTTGTCCTATTATTCACAGGATTTCTTTCAGAAGTATACATGAACTGGTTATTTGCAACCATTTCAATGAGTTCCTGGGCTTCTGTATGCGTCTTCTTCAGATGAAGAGATCCTCCAGCAGAGTGGTCCAATGACATCTTGGACAATTCGGACAGACCATCATAGAATATACATATGATGTTCCATTCTGAAAACATGTCAGAAGAACACCTTCTAATCAATTGCTTGTATCTTTCCGAAGCTTCATAGAGGGATTCACCTTCCTTCTGTCTGAAGGTTTGGACTTCCACTCTAAGCTTGAAAGAATTTGGCCAAGAAAGCATTGACCAACTTTTTCCAAGAGTTCAGGCTATCCTTAGGTTGTGAGTCCAACCATGTCCTAGCTCTATCTCTTACAGCAAAGGGGAAAAGCATAAGTCTGTAGATCTCAGGATTAACCCCATTGGTCTTAACAGTGTCACAGATTTGCAAGAATTCAGCTAAGAACTGATGAGGATCTTCCAATGGAAGTCCATGAAACTTGCAATTCTGCTGCATCAGAGAAACTAATTGAGGCTTAAGCACAAAGTTGTTTGCTCCAATTGCAGGAATTGAGATGCTCCTTCCACAGAAGTCAGAAGAGGGTGCAATAAAGTCACCAAGCATCTTCCTTGCATCTCCACAATTGTTGTTGGGTTCGGCCATCTCTTCTTCTTTTTTGAAAAATTCTGTCAGGTCCTCTCCAGAGTGTTGTGCCTTAGCTTCTCTTAGCTTCCTCTTTAGAGTCCTTTCAGGTTCCAGATCAGCTTCAACAATAATATTCTTATCCTTTCTCCTGCTCATATGAAAAAGAAGAGAACAAAAAAGAATAGGAATCCTCTATGTCACAGTATAGAGATTCCTTTATGTGAGTAGAAGAATAGAAGAGTAGAATGAAGAAGAGAGAAGATGAAGAATTCGAACACAGAGAGGGAGAGAGGGTTCGAATTATAATAAGAAGAGAAGTGTTAGTAAATAAATAAATAAATAAAAAGAGATGAGAGAGAGAATTCGAATTTTAAGTTAAAATAAAAGGAAAGTATTTTTGTTTTTATTTTAATTATTGGTTAGTTTTTGAAAATTTAAAAAGAGAAATAAAATGAAATTGGAATTTAAAACAATTAGTTAATTAAAAAGAATTTTGAAAAAGAGGTTAGTAGTTTTCGAAAATTAGAGAGAGAGAAAGGTAGTTAGGTGATTTTGAAAAAGATATGATTAAAATAGTAAACTTTTAAAATCAAACAAAAAGTTAAGTGGTTAATTGCAAAAGATTTGAAAATCAATTTTGAAAAGATAAGAAGTTAGAGAAGATTTTGAAATTGATTTTGAAAAAGATATGATTGAAATTTATTTTGAAGAAGATTGAAAAGGAAATTTAAAAAGATTTGATTTTGAAAATTAAAGTTGATTACTTGACTAACAAGAAACTAAAAGATATGATTTTAGAATTTAAAGATTGAACCTTTCTTAATAGGCATGTAACAACTTGGTATTTTTGAATCAAAATATTAAATGTTAGTATTAATTTCGAAAATATGAAACAAAATTAAGAAAAAGATTTTGAAAATTGATTTTGAAAATTTTCGAAAATAATAAAAAATGAAAAAGATTTGATTTTTGAAAAAGATAGATTTTTTTTTATTTTTGATTTTTTATGAGGAGAGAGAAAAATATAAAAATGACACAAAACATAAAAGTTTAAGATCAAAACTAATAATGCATGCAAGAACACTTTGAATGTCAAGATGAACACCAAGAACACTTTGAAGATCATGATGAACACCAAGAACATAGTTTTAAAATTTTTAAGAAAAGAAAAACATGCAAGACACCAAACTTAAAAATTTTTATTCTAGAGACACTAATAGTCCAAGAATGCATATGAAAATAAGAAAAGACACCAAACAAGAAAATTTAAAGATCAATCAAAGAAATTCATTAAGAACAAATTGAAGATCAATGAAGAACACATGGATGAACTTTCGAAAATTTAAAGAAAATTAAAGGCATGCAATTGACACCAAACTTAAAATTTGACACAATACTCAAACAAAAAACACAAAATTTTTGGTTTTTATGATTTTATTAATTTTTTTGTATTTTTCAAAAATTATTTGAAAAAAAAAAAATTCAAAATTTTTAATAGGAATTCCAAGAATCATGCAATGTTAGTCTAAAGTTTCGGTCCAAAAATTTAGACATGGCTAAATAGCTAGCCAAGATTTATGTGAAAAGCTTCGGTCCAAAAGATTAGACATGGCTAAATGGCCAGCCAAGTTTCAGCAGAGCATTACATACAACAGCCAAATTGATGGGAACCAAAAGGCTCTTGCAAAGATAAGTGGAAACCTCAGTCCAAAAGATTAGACATGGCTAAACAGCCAGCCAGGCTTCAACATATCTTATGAAACTCTAAAATTTGTTCTTAAAAATTCTGAAGAACATATTTAAATAATTTTTTTGAATTTTTCAAAAATTAAAATAAAAATCTTAAAAATAAAATAAAATTACCTAATCTAAGCAACAAGATGAACCGTCAGTTGTCCAAACTTGAACAATCCCCGGCAAAAGCGCCAAAAACTTGGTACGCATGAACGTGATCTCAACACTTCTTCACAACTCCACGTAACTGACATGCAAGTGCACTGGGTCGTCCAAGTAATACCTTACGTAAGTAAGGGTCGATCCCACGGAGATTGTCGGCTTGAAGCAAGTTATGGTCATCCTTATAAATCTCAGTCAGGTGGATTCAAATGGTTATGAGGTTTTGATAATTAAAATATAAATAAAACATAAAATAAAATAAAGTTACTTATGTAATTCATTGGTGGGAATTTCAGATAAGCGTCTGAAGATGCTTTGTTGCTTCTGAACCTCTGCATTCCTATTGCCTTCTTCCAACCATGCGTTACCTCCTTCCATGGCAAGCTGTATGATCCTCTCGGATGAAAACAAATCCATATGCACTGTCACCGCACGGCTAATCATCTGTCGGTTCCCGCTAGCGTTGGAATAGGACCATTGTCCTTTTGCACACTGTCACTGCGCCCAACATTCGCAAGTTTGAAGCTCGTCACAGCTATCCCTTCCCAAATCCTACTCAGAATACCACAGACAAGGTTTAGACTTTCCGGATCTCAAGAATGCTGCCAATGGTTCTAGCCTATACCACGAAGGTTCTAATCTCAGATTCAGATGCTCTGTTGTCAGGAGAGACGATGTGAATCGTTGATTAGGGACCCAAGGGAATATACTCCGGCTGTCGTCCAATGACTACGTTGAACATTATGTAGACCGCTTTGTGGTTGTCAGGCACGCGATCCTGGATAAGCGAGTAACGAAGATTGGGTGATTGTCACGGGTCACCCCTTCATTCTGACTTAACTGAATTAAGTACGAGAGTATATCTTGGAGAAGAAGTAGGCGTGAATTGAAGAAAAAACAGTAGTAATTGTATTAATTCATGAAGAACAGTAGAGCTCCACACTTTAATCTATAGGGTGTAGAAACTCCACCGTAGAAAATACGTAAGTGAAAAAGGTCTAGGCATGGCCGTGAGGCCAGCCTCCATACGTGAACAATCTTCTATGATTACATATTATTCAAAATATGGTCAAGACCTTCTAAATAAATCACTAAAAGTAGTTTTTATACTAAACTAGTAATCTAGGTTTACAGAAAATATATAGTGCAGAAATGCACTTCTGGGGCCCACTTGGTGTGTGCTTGGGCTGAGAATTGAAGCTTTTTCATGCTTAGGCTGTTCCTAGAGTTAAACACTAGCTTTGGTACCAGTTTGGGTGTTTAACTCCAATTCTGGTGCCAGTTTGGGCATTTTACGCCAAGATGTTTTAGGCTGGATTTGATTGCCAGTTTGGGCCATCAAATCTTGGACAAAGTATGGACTATTATATATTTCTGGAAAGCCCATGATGTCTAATTTCTAACGAAATTGAGAGCGCACCAATTGGGCTTCTGTAGCTCCAGAGAATCCACTTCGAGTATAGGAAGGTTAGAATCCAATAGCATCTGTAGTCCTTTTTCAGCCTTTGAATCAGATTTTTGCTCAGGTCCCTCAATTTCAGCCAGAAAATACCTGAAATCACAAAAAAACACAAAAAATCATAGTAAAGTCCAGAAATGTGATTTTTGAATAAAAACTAATAAAAATATAATAAAAAGTAACTAAAACATACTAAAAACTATGTAAAAATAATGCCAAAAAGGGTATAAATTATCCACTCAATAGGCCCCAAGAGTTTTGATTGTTGAAATGAATTCTGGGGTCCCAAACCTTGTTGTTGCACCCATCGTCTTTTTGACTACCATAGTTAAATATGGGTGACAAGGCTTGTGAATTCTCAATTAAGCATCCAAACATTCTCCTAGACCCAAGCAATTTGGTTCTACACCAACCATTGCTATTCAACTTTGAGCATGCAACCATCATGAACTTAGAGTAATGTTTCCAACCACTACACAACTCTCTCTTACTCTTAACTCCACAAAGAGCTCTAAGTTGACCATCATTTTCAAGCAAACCATATTCAAGTGAGAAGGTAAAGCTTAGGGATAAGAATTTTACCCACTTGAATGTTGTGTAGGATGGTGACTTAGGAAGGGGTGGTCCCAATGATCTTGCAAGCTCTACTCCCTTATGCTCTTCCTTGACTATCTCTACCTCTTTACAACTTTCCTCAACTTCAACCTCTTCCTCTTGGTGGCTCTCTTCCAATTCAATCTCTTCTTCATTGCTCACCAAGGGCATGAGAGGTTGTGCATCTTCTTCTTTGACCTCAATTTCAAGCCCAATGGGGGAAGATTCAATTGTAGATAGGAACTCCTCAATGATTGAATCCATTTCTTGATCAACCTCTTCAAAATCTTCAACCATGATATGCCTTGGAAGTTGTACACCCTCCTTAACATCAATATCAAGCTTCTTGGAAGAGGGCTCTCTAATTCTACGCTCCTATGGACTTCCAACATTTTCTAGATATTCAACCACTTCTTTTGGCTCAATTGTCCCAACTTCCTCCCCTTGTTGCAAATCATGCTTTAGTTCCTCTTCTTCACCATGAAGCTCCAAACTCACTTCCTCACTATGCTCCTTAATTTCTTCTCCACATTCAACAACGGGAGTGCTTTGTTCGCATAAGCTTAGGCAGGATGAGTATATGTTGCTAATGGCTTCCGCCATGATAGCCATCTTGGCTTCTAGCTCCTTAAACTCCTTTTCCGTCCTCTCTTGTTGCCTTTGGATATGAGAGTCAAGGTCTCTTAGTTCTAGCATGAGGACTTCATCGGGGGCGGTGGTGGAAGAGAGGATTCATTGTTTGAGGGAAATGCGTTGTAGTTGGAAGGTGGTTCATATTGGTAAGGGCATGGAGATGGTGTATATGGAGGTGGTTCTTGAGAGTAATTGTATTGGAATGGTGTTGGTTCCATGTATGGTATATATGGCTCATAAGGTGGTTAGTATGATGGATAAGGATTAGGGTCATATGGAAGTGTTTGGTGGTATGAGGCTTGTGAGTAAGGTGGGTCAAAATTATGTTGGGGAGGTGGTTCATAGGCATATGGTGGCGGTTGTTGACAATCACAATAAGGGTCACCACATCCATTAGATTGATATGCATTAGGAGTGAAATTATACCTATAAGAGACCGGAGGAGGTTGTTGCCAAAAAGGGTGATCAATCATTTGAGGCTCCCTCCACCTTTGATTGTTCCATCTTTGATGCATGTTATCATTGTAGCTCCCATTTCCTACAACATAATTTGAACCAAACTCATAGCCAAAGGGGTGAGAATTTATAATAGCAAATAAAAATAAAAGCTAACAAAAATAAGCAACAAAGTCCTAAAGCTAACAAAAACTAACAAATAAGCAAAAGACAACCATATTCACAATATTCACAATAGCCAATAATATAACACCATTGCAATTCCCCGGCAACGGCGCCATTAATTTGATGCAAGGATTTATACCGGTTCGGAATTCCACAAAATAATTCCGTTGTTAGTATAGTCCAAACCAATAGTCAATCCTCAAATCAAATTAAATTTTGGTGTTGTCACAAGTACAAACCCCAATAAGAATTAACCGAAGTATTTAAACTCCGGGTTGTCTCACAAGGAATTGCAATGAAGTGGTCAATTATTGGCTATGAAGGAACAAGGGGTTTGGTTTATAAAAGGGAAGGGAAATAAATGACAAGAAAAGTAAATCAAGCAAGTAAAGGAAGCAAGTAACAAAGAGAGACATTCATGGCAAGGGTTAAGAATATAGGCTTTCTATCCTAGTCACTAATAACAATAATTAACAAGAATTTATCCTATTTCATCATCTCCAATGTGGAAGAAGGTGTAAGTTATCTTCCATGAGAGAAAGTCAAACAAGACTAGTTAATCTCAACCCAAAAATCCTAATCAAATTACTAATGGAATTAGCAAGAGATTAGAGTCAATGGGAAGCATATTAACTAACAACTCTAGATTACCAACATGAGTTGGGTATTCATGACTCAAGATTACCTAATTACTCTTTCCAAGCCAAGAATGCTCAAAATATACTCTAACAACCAACCAAGCATTTTGTCAAACACTTGGAAGGCATAAAAGGAAAGCATAGTAAAAGTGTAAGAAATATAAATCTACCAACTACCAATTGCAAGGAAAGTAAAATTCACAACTCAAATTAACAATAAAAGAACATCAAACATCAAATTTCATTAAATGTAAACCAAATCCAACATGAGCATTCATAAACGTGAAAGAAGCATAAAAGTAAAATTAACGAAAGAAAGCAAGAGAGTTACATCACTAGAGCATAAGAATAAAGAAGAAACAAGATGAAAGCAAAGAATTAAACATGGATCTATGATGCAATTAACCCTAGGAACCCTAATTCTAGAGAGAAGAGGGAGCTTCTCTCTCTAGAAACTAAGCTACATGATGCAAAAAATCCAAACAATTGCTCCCCCTTTGCTCAAGCTTGAATTCTGCATGAAATACCCTCAGAAACAAGTTGGATTTGGGCCTGGGCAGCTCAGAAATTGCCTCCCAGCGTTTTGCCTTTAAGTGAGTCACGTGCGAGCATCGACGTGTACGCGTGGGTCACGTGTGCGCGTCGCTTGGCAATTTTCCTATCCACGCGTACGCGTCATGTGCGCGTACGCGTCATCTGTGCGTACGCGTCTCCATGCAACTTCACTTCCACACGTGCGCGTCTTCTGCGCGTGCGCGTGGGTGGATGTACTCCAAATCCTTGTTTCCTCATGCATTCTCCACTTTGTATGCTTTTCTCTTCATTTCTTCCATCCCATACTTTCCTTATGAACCTGAAATCACTCAACAAACACATCAAGACATCGAATGAAATTAAAGTGAATTAAAATCACCAATTTAAGGGCCTAAAAAGCATGTTTTTACACTTACGCACAATTTAAGGGAGAATTACAAAACCATGCTATTTCATTGAATAAATGTGAGAAAAGGTGATAAAATCCCCCAAAATAAGCACAAGATAAACCACAAAATTGGGGTTTATCACCCGCCTACTTTGGCTTTTGCAAAACTTTTTTTATCGGTTGATCAGTTTGAACGATTATTAGGTGACTTTGGAAATATTATCTCAACGTCGTGCCGATGTTAATAATGCAAAAGCTAGCTTTTCTAACTTTGTGTATCTTAATTCTGATCCTTGAAGGACTTTACTGATAAAATACATAAGTCGCTGATGTTTACCTTCATCCTCTAATATTAGAGCTGAAGCCATTGACTCATCAGTTACTGACAAATATAGGTATAACAGCCTTCCGATTTTCGGTCTTTCTAGGACAGGAAGAGATGATAGTAAGTTTTTAAAATGGTTGAAAGCATTTTTGCATTCCTCTGTCCATGCAAAATCCACTCCTTTCTTTATTAAGTTGAAAAAAGGTTTTGCTTTTTCAGCAGAAGCACCTAGAGACCTAGACAAAGCCGTTAGACGACCTATAAGCCTCTAAACCTCTTTGAGGTTTTGAAGACTTGCCATATCGAGAATAGCTCAACATTTCTTAGGGTTAGCTTCAATACCTCTTAGAGTGACCATGAAACCCAAATGTGCACTTAACAGGATTCAACCTCATTCTATGTTGTCGGAGACTCGCTAAGGTGTCTTGTAGATCAGTAATCAGATCGGCATCCGACTTGGTCTTGATCAACATGTCGTCGATGTAGACGTTCATATTCTTCCCAATTTGATTTTTGAATACCTTAGCCATCAATTTCTGATAGGTAGCCCCTGCATTTTTTAAACCAAAAGGCAATACAATATAATAATAAATTCCTTCCGACGTAACAAAAGCCGTTTTATACTCATCTAGCTTATGCATTGGTATTTGATTGTACCCACTATATGCATCCAAGAAACCTAGAACCTAATAACCCGATGCAGGATCAATCAAATTATATATATTTGATAAAGAAAAAAACTATCTTTTGGGCAGGCCTTATTTAAATCGGTATAATCTAAACACGTGCGCCGTTTCCCATTAGCCTTTTTAACCATTACTACATTAGATAACCATGTTGAATAAGTGAGTTCCCAAATAAATCCTGTATCCAATAGCCCCAAAACTTGCTTTTTAACCTCGCTGGCACGGTCTTAAGACATCTTCCGATGTCTTTGCGAGATCGACTTATACGTAGGATCAATCGCAAGTTGATGGGACATAAATTCAGGATTGATTCCCAGCATATCAGAGGGTTCCCATGCAAATAGATCTATATTATCTTTTAGGAGATCCTAAAGTTCTTACTTCAAAGGGTAAGGTAGGTCCTTGTTTATCATGGTATACTTCTCTATAGTTTCTCCAATCTAGAATTTTTCCAAGTTTCCATTGGGTTCTGGCCTAGGTTTCTCCTGAATTTGGGAGTCCAAATCTATCAAAACTACTCCCATAAAGTTTTTGGCCTTATCCTGCAAAGTTAAACTTGCTTTATTACAATTGACAGCTGCTATCTGATCTCTATGGATTGTAGCCACATGACCTTCGGAGGTCAAATACTTCATAACTAAAATTTTTGTTGAGATAAATGCATAAAGTCATTGGCCATTATTCTCCCAAGGATCACATTGTAGGTTGTAGAATATTCAAAACAACAAATTCAGCCTGCACCACCCAAACGTCGGTTCCCTCTCCTAAGGTAAAGAGAAGGTCTACCGTTCCATCTGGCCTAATGAAATGGTCTTCCAGACCCACCACCCTAGAAAGATGTGGCTTCAGGTGCTAATCGGTTAGACCTAGTGTGTCAAAAGCATTTCGGGAAAGAAAATTTGAATATGCTCCCGTGTCAACCAAAATCCTTTTGACAATTCCATTTTCCAACCTAGTCATGATTACCAGAGGCTCATCATCTTTCAACGTGGCGTATTGGAAATCTTCCGAGGTAAATTGAACACTCGGAAAACTTTGCACTCTCAATACTTCGGAACTTGCAAGCTTAGCATATTTCTTTATCGCATTTCTAGACTTTGGAAATCCATTCTTACCTACCACTACATTCACTATTACCTAAGTCGTGGCGTCTTGGGTCTCATGGGGTTTAGCATTCCTAGGATTTCTGGTTTCTCGTTCTTTATCATCATTATGCCATCGAGACAGCCTGGCATACTAAACAATCTCAGGAAGCTTTCCATTCTGGATGGCCTGCTGATGAGTCAATATTTTTCGATATATTTTAGCTTGATTTGGATGGATTCTAGCACAAGAACTCACACTTAAGCACCAAAATAGCATACTTTTGTGTTTTGTCCCCAATTTGATCCTAAATATGAAAACATGCAATTTTGTGCTTGAAATGAGCAATTTAATTCCACTTTTATTCCATTTGATGCCATGACATATTTGCTGAGTGTTTTCAGACTTTAGAGGCAAGAATGGATAGCCAAAAGTGGAAAAAAGCATGTACAAGGGAGAAAACATGAAGAAAACAAGGAAAAGAACACACAGTGAATTGTGCGTGCGCACAAGCTTGCGTGCATATACACAAGAAAGAATTTCCACGTGTGCGTGTGCACAAGCACCTGTGCGTATGCATAGGTCAAATTTTAGCCAAGTGTGCAGACGCACACATCTGTGCGTCCGCACAGGTCCCTGCACGTGATTTTTCGCACAGGTTCCTGCACGTGATTTCATTAATGAAGCACGTGTTTTCTCAAATTCTGAGGCCTCTTGGCCCATTTTGGAACGCTTGGATGCTGAATTGAAGTGCTATATGAAGGGGATATCAACACATATGAAGGAGAAGCTCACTTAGATAGTTTTAGAGAGTAATTAGGAGTAGGAGTAGGAGTAGTGTAGCATTGCTCTCCTAGGGTTTATGTAGTTTTCATGTAGCATTTTATAGCAAGATTAATTTTGAATTTTGATCATCTTTAATTGTAAGTACTCTTTAATTCCTCTTTAATTACATTGTCTTTATTTTCAATTTCCTTTGGTTCAAGTTACTTCGTTCATAATTGCAATTTTGTGTTTCTTGAAGTTTTGATCAATGAATTTTATGTTTCATGCTTCTTTTATGTTTGATTTCTTGTTTATGTTTGGTTTTGTTGATAGTTGGTTATAGTTTTCCATTTTATTTTGCAATTTTCATGTTTTACTTTTATGCACACAAGGTGTTTGTAAAAATGCCAACTCTAGATTTTGAGTAGATTTTCCCACCTTGACTTGTGGTTTGAGTTCCTAAGATACTAGAGTCATAATGTCTGACATTTAGTGGTAATTCTTGGGTAGTTAGTTGACTCTTGTTTCCATTGACGCTAGCCTTTTATCAACTAGTTTGGTAAGTTGGTTAGGACTTATGGATTAAAGTCAATTATGCTTGCTTGACTTACTCCTCGATGGTTGGGGTTAACTAAGCGAGATTGACTCATGATAATTATTGATGCCAGGGCATCTTGGCTAGTTTCACTGACCTTTTCTTTACTGTTTTTAGGTTAGTTTCATGCATTTCTTTAGGAAATAAGCTAGTTTTGGGTAAATATTCACTTATGCCTTGACTCAAGCATACATTGTGCATTTTACATGATTTCATGAGGATTTTGCATAAGTTTAGTGACAAATATTATGTTGCATTACTCATGACTTGGACTAGAGCTTTGATGCACTTTGTTGCTTGATTTCAGGACCAAAAAGGAGCAAGAAAAGGGGAGGTAACTTGCAAAAATTAATGAGAAAAGTGATTGCCAATAACACTCTCAAAAAGCCATCATGCCCACGTTAGAGAGTCACGTTAACCAAGTTAACGTGAACTCTAGCGTGGAGAAAAGAAGATGAGCCAACGTTAGTGACACTCAACATTGTCACTAACGTTGGCAATTACTCATAAGTGGCCACGTTAGAAGCCACGTTAACCTAGTTAACGTGGCCTCTAACGTTAAGGGGGGGGGGGAGAAGAAAACATTAGTGACACTCAACATTGTCACTAGCGTTGGCCTATGGTGCTAAGTACCACGTTAACTCCCACGTTAACTTGGTTAACGTGGGAACTAACGTAGAGGATGAAGAGTTGTCGCCAACGTTAGTGACACTCAACATTGTCACTAACGTTGGCAATTACTCATAAGTGGCCACGTTAGAAGCCACGTTAACCTAGTTAACGTGGCCTCTAACGTTAAGGGGGAGGGAGAGAAGAAAACATTAGTGACACTCAACATTGTCACTAACGTTGGCCTATGGTGCTAAGTACCACGTTAACTCCCACGTTAACTTGGTTAACGTGGGCACTAACGTAGAGGATGAAGAGTTGTCGCCAACGTTAGTGACACTCAACATTGTCGCTAACGTTCCAATGTGCCCCTTCTTGCTTCCCGTTAAAGCCCACGTTACCTAGGTTAACGTGGCTTCTAACGTGGCATTTGCCATCCTTCGAGAACGTTAGTGCCACTCAACATTGTCACTAACGTTGGCCTATGGTGCTAAGTACCACGTTAACTCCCACGTTAACTTGGTTAACGTGGGAACTAACGTAGAGGATGAAGAGTTGTCGACAACGTTAGTGTCACTCAACATTGTCACTCACGTGGAAGCTAACGATGAGAAATGAAGGATGAGCCAACGTTAGTGACACTCAACATTGTCACTAACGTTGGGATGGCTAAAAGATGGCCACGTTAGAAGCCACGTTAACCTAGGTAACGTGGGCTTTAACGGGAAGCAAGAAGGGGCACATTGGAACGTTAGTGACAATGTTAAGTGTCACTAACGTTCCCGAACTTGGACTTTCACTAAATGATTAACACTCCTTACACCCTGAGCTTAAGTCTCTGCCCACTCCGCACTTTCTCTCTGCAAGTAAAGCCAAGCCCAAATAAAGAAAGGAACTGTTTCAAACTCAAGATCCAAAGGCCCAAGACTTGAAGAGTGAACTAGAAGCTGAGAAGAGTAGTATATATAGGAGTAGCTTTGAATTGTAAAATAGTTCTGGAGGTTGAGGAATTACTCTTTGTATTTACTTTCTTTGCAATTTCTAGTTTTATGATGTATTCTCCATCTTTATTTTCATTTTCAAGAGCTATGAACAACTAAACTCCTTTCATTGGGTTAGGGAGCTCTGTTGTAATTTGATGGATCAATACTAATTTTCATTGTTCTTCTTCTATCGCCCATTCTCTTTAATTTCTGCGATTTACTTTTATGAGCAAATCCCCCATTCCCATTTACAATTCTGCAATTTATTTTCAGTCATTTACTTCCATTCATTTAATTCTAGCATTTACTTTTCTGTTATTTACATTCCCGCCATTTTATTTTCTGCAACTCTCAACCCAATTTCTGGATTCGCTCAACTAGAACATTCTTCTAATTAAAGTTGCTTGATCAATCAATCCCTGTGGAATTCAACCTCACTCTATTGTGAGTTTTTACTTGACGACAACTTCGGTACACTTGCCGAAGGAAGATTTGTTGAGAGACAAGTTTTCTCCGCATCAAGTTTATGGCGCCGTTGCCGGGGATTGATTGTGCATCAACAATGAGTAGATTGGAAGATCACTAGATTGAGCATTTTATTTTGTGAATTTCATTTTTCTGTTTGAGTGATTTACTTTTTGTTTTAGTTAAACTTCTTCCCTTCTCCCTCTACCCATTTGTTTTTCTTTGTTATTTTCAATTCTGTTTGCTAACCCACTAACTGTTTGATATATTGCATCACCCACAACTAACAATAACTCTGACACAAATACTGTCTGCACCTATAAAGGGAATCAGGAGCAAGCCAACTACATTGGGAATTCACCAAGGAAAAACTATGATCCATACTCCAAGACTTACAACCCTGGATGGAGAAATCACCCGAACTTTGGGTGGGGAAGTGAGCAAGATCAAAACCAAGACCAGAGACGTTACAACTCTAACAACAATGCAGCTCACCAACAATTCACCCAGAGGACATCTCAACACCCCCACAACAACAACTCTCCACATACTTATCAAAACCAAAACAGCACATCTGCTCCGAACCACTCATCAATTGATGACAGGCTCTCTAAGATTGAAGCCTTACTTGAAGGAATAAGCCAAGAGATTCAAGAAAATAAGGTGTTCAAAGAGGAGGTGCGAGCCAATATTAAGAACCAGGGAGAAACCATTAGGAAGCTGGAATTCTAGGTGGGATATTTAGCTGAGAAGATTCCCAAACCTACTGATAGCTTCCCAAGTGACATTGAGAAAAACCCCAAGGGAAAAGCAAAGAAAGTAAGATGGGAAGATTGCAAAATGGTCACTACAAGTGATCAAGAGATTGAAGACAAGCAAGGTAAAATGTGCAAACAACCTGAAGACAACTCAACAAAGGAGGAGGATGGAGATCACAAAGAACCAGAAATCTCACAACAAGAGCTGCTGAAGCTCTATGCACCATTCCCCCAACTGCTCAATGGTGCTGTGGGAAAAAGAATATACTCAAGGTTCTTAGACTTGTTTGCATCCCTGCATGTGAACATACCATTCATCAAGGCAATTCAACAAATGCCTGCATTCATCAAATATATGAAGGAACTTCTTCCCAGGAAAAGCTCACTCAAGGGAGGGCAGACTATAGTAATGAACAAGAAATGTAGTGCCCTTATTCAACCTGAGTTGCCTACAAAAAGAAGAGACCCAGGAAGTTTTCATATCCCTTGTGCCATAGGTGAAAATATGTTCGACAGAGCACTATACAATTTAGGGGCCAGCATCAACTTACTGCCCTTATCCCTGGTGAAGAGGCTACAGATCAATGAGATAATGCCTACAGATGTCATTATCAGACTGGCTGACAAAACTCAAAAGCAAGCAATAGGAGTGGTAGAAAATGTGTTGCTAAAGGTTGGGAAGTACTTTCTCCCAACAGACTTTGTCATTCTGGACATGGAAGAAAGTCACACTCACCCAATCATATTGGGAAGACCATTCCTAGCTACGGCCAGAGCACTTATCGATGTAGAGAAAGGGGAGCTAATATTGAGAATTCATGATGAACAACTCAGCTTCAATGTCTTCAACTTCTCACAAGAAATAGATCAAGAGGACAAGGAACTAAGCACAAACGATAAGGAGACACTGAAGGAGGAGACAAGCACTGAAGCACAGCCAGTTCATTCTGAAACCCCCTCAATTGATGAACAAGGAAAACAGCAACTGCCACAGCTCAAGGAAAAATTGGAGGAACCCAAACCTCTAGAGGCAGGTGAAGACAGCATCACAACTCCTTGGAGAAAAGAGGTCACCAAGGGGAAGGCAACTTCAAAAGAAATAAAGAAGAAGGTACCAAGGAAATGGAGGAACAAGAAGATCCCTACGGAAGATTTTTCTCCAGGGGATAGAGTTGTCTCATCTTACTTCCCAGATATTCCTCCTAATCTCCCTACTGTACCATCTCAGTTACCTAAGGTCTTCACTATCAACAGAGTTCTTTCCCTGGAACATGTGGAGATCATTGATCCAACCAATGGATACAAATCCACAGCAAGAGGGGAGGACTTTAAGCACTACCAACCACCATGATGAAAGAAAAACGTCAAGCTAGTGACGCTAAAGAAGCGCTTCATGGGAGGCAACCCATGTTTTATATGCTTTCAGATGATTATGAATAAGTCTATCTTTATGAGCTTCAATCCAAACTTAACGAACAATTGGTGAAAATCTTCTTATGCAGAATATAGTGAGGAACAAGTTTGGTGTTCAAAGCAAACCAAGTTGCATGCTAGTCTTGGGAGCTTTGAACACAAAACTTTTCATCACATTGCTTCAAACTAAGTTTGGTGTCACCTCATGGTGCCACCAAAATGCATATAAGGAACCACCAATAGTTAGTTAGTTAGTTGGAATTCATAAATAAACAATCAAATCCTTTCTTTCCTTTATTTCTAGCCGTAGAGTTTTAATTTTTCTTTTATATATATTAATTTCCTTATTTCAATTCTTTATAGGAAAGGAAAAGAAGCATAAAAAGGGATTGATTGGACAATTAAATGAGGGAGATTTTGCCACTTAATGAAGAGCACTACACACATGTCTCAAGAGGGAACGCATGGGGAAACGCTGCCATGCAACATTGGAGAAAGAAGACCCTTGAAGACCGAACCAATCACTCTCATTAAAGTGATGATCCTTGTCTTTCCTTCATACACAACCCCATCCGTTCATCTAGTAAACATTCATGCAATCCACACCCTTCATTCACTCATGATTTTCTTATATAAGAGAACCTTAGTGCACGCTCATTCCTCACATTCAAATCCCCACTCTCCACACTTCTATTGGCACACTAAACCCTTCATCACAAATTGCTTTAACCAACCCACTCTTCATCTATCCAAAGCCTCAAACCCCCTCAAACAACAATTCAAGTCATGGCATCATCAAGCTCAATGAGGCAAAAGAGGAAGGGGCCTATGGAGAGTGCTCCTTTTGATGACAAGAGATTCAAGACTGCCTTTCATGAGCATGAATTTGAGCGGATAAGTGCCAGAAGGATATTGCCAGAATTAATCTTCCAAATCAATGCCAATGAATCACCACAGATTTAGAGAAAAATCGAACAGAGGGGGTGGCAATTGCTCACCAGTCCAGAGGGGAAGATCAATGGAAACCTCATCAAAGAATTCTATGCAAATGCAGTTAGAGAGGATAAGACCAAAGCCCTAACCTTCAAAAGCTATATGAGAGAAAGGGAGGTGGACTTCAGCCCAAGTGCCATAACAAGAGCTCTTCACTTGAAATCACCTCATTTTGATGAGGAGAGTTATCAGGGAAGGATAAGTAGAAGCCCCGATAAGGATGAGCTTTCAGAGATAGCATCAGATATCTGTGTCATAGCCGCTGACTGGGAGAGGTATTCAGATGGGAGACCAAAATTCATAAAAAGGGGAGACCTTCACCCTGAGGCTAAAGGGTGGTTTGGGCTTGTAAGGAGGTCCATCCTACCAGCTGCTAATAATTCAGAGGCCAACATCAATCGAGCCACTATGGTACAATGCTTAGTACAAGATGGGGAAATCAAAGTGCATGAGCTCATTGCCGAAGGGATTCAAGAGTCAGCTGAAAAACCTGACTCAGGTGCCAGACTTTGGTACCCCAGTACCATTCTCCGCTTGTGCAACAAGGCCAAGGTAATATTTGAGGACAGCAGCCCAGACTGGGTGAACCCAGGGAGGCCAATACTTCCATGTTATGTTTAAACTTTTTAAAATTCTGTCTTTTAAGTTTCCTTCTGAATAGGTCTATGATTTCTGGTTTAAATGTCACTGCATCATTCCCTTATTTACTTGTAAGCTTGTCCCTTTTTATCAAATGAAGAAGAGAATGTTTATGTTCTTAAAAGACCAGAGTAGGGTTCCTAATGTGGAAGTGCATTCATGAATCTTTGGGGTAGTCATAAGTTAGCTAAGTTGGTTCAACCATAAGGCTAGGAGGACAACTATCCATCCTGAATACTTTGCTTTGGATACACTCATGAGACTAAGTTAATAACAAGATCCTAAGAAGAGAAAAGGGAAAGAACAACGGAAGTGAAAAAATAAAAGAAAAAGAGTAAGCAATAAGGCTAGGCATCAATGGTTTTAAGCTTGAGGCAAGTGTCTGTGGTGCTCCTGTGTGAGGGATATGCTTGGATGAATAAGCTCTTAGGGGTGCCTTATCACTTGGTAACTTGGGTTAACTAACTCGGGATTATCAGCTAAAAGTCCAAGGGGGAGGGAGAGAAGAAAACGTTAGTGACACTCAACATTGTCACTAACGTTGGCCTATGGTTCTAAGTACCACGTTAACTCCCACGTTAACTTGGTTAACGTGGGAACTAACGTAGAGGATGAAGAGTTGTCGACAACGTTAG
>NC_029787.2:92012210-92028702 GCF_000816755.2 Arachis ipaensis | reverse complement strand
CTGTATTTACTTTCTTTGCAATTTCTAGTTTTATGATGTATTCTCCATCTTTATTTTCATTTTCAAGAGCTATGAACAACTAAACCCCTTTTATTGGGTTAGGGAGATCTGTTGTAATTTGATGGATCAATACTAATTTTCATTGTTCTTCTTCTATCTTTCCTCTTGATTTTACTTGAAAGCTTTCGATCTTCATCCAATTGAGTAGTTATCTTGGAAGAGAAGCTATTCTGCCATTTTATTTTCTGCAACTCTCAACCCAATTTCTGGATTCGCTCAACTAGAACATTCTTCTAATTAAAGTTGCTTGTTCAATCAATCCCTGTGGGATTCGACCTCACTCTATTGTGAGTTTTTACTTGACGACAACTTCGGTACACTTGCCGAAGGAAGATTTGTTGAGAGACAAGTTTTCTCCGCATCAATTACCATAGTTGTGGTTATGGCAATGATAGGATTCCTTAAACTCCCACTCCCAAGTCAAGGCTCTTTTCGCATTTATAGCATTTTCACTAGTTTTGATGTCATTTTCTCTTTACTTGCATTAATTACAATTTTGATCATTCCTTAGTTCTTTTATTGATTAGTTCTTTTAATCTTTCGTTCTTTGATTGCAAAATCTCTTTTGCCCCCTTAAAAACCGAAAGAGAGACACTCTCAATTGCGTCCTAGGGAGAACGACCCGAGGTTTGATTAATCTCGGTTAATTAGAAATTTTAAACTTTGATGTTTGGGATTTAAATTACCGGTTCGGTCTATACTCACAACGGAATTACTTTATCTAGTTTTTCGAATTGGTACAAATCTCATCCATCACCTGCTCCAAAGCATCCTTAAGATCTATGCAGTCCTTTGTCCTATGACTGTAGGATTTATGGTAATCACAGTATTGTGATTTATTTAAGGAGGCTCTTGGTTGTATCTGTCTTGCCTTGGGTAATATGCCCTTATGCGATATCTGTTGGTAGACTTCTGCTAATGACGCCACTAGAGGGTATATGTGAAAAACTTCCCTACGCGAGGAATGGATAATTTCAGAATAGTTTGACCCAAGCTCCCAGCCTTGCTAGGTGATTGAGCTGGATTAGCTGGATTCTTCAGTTTAGTTGAAACAACCTTGGAAACATCCTCATCCCCATGTATTCCAGCATAATCTGATGAATTTCTTCCATAGATTTAACATTTTTAGAGGTGAGATGCCTTCTAAAATCACCTTCAAATAATCTAGCAATAAGAGAGAGGGATACAACCTTGAGAGTTCGAATGTTGACCTCTAGGAGAGCTTTATTGAAATGATCTAGGTAATCTCAGATGCTCTCCCCAATTCTCTATTTCACACCTAGTAATGAGATGGGATGCTTGGCCTGAATTCGTCTCGTAGTGAAGTGTGCTAAAAACTTTATCTTGATATCGCAAAATGAGGAAATAGAACCAGAGGATAGAGTATTAAACCAGGCCATTGCTGGTTCGGACAGTGTGACCAGGAACGCCTTACACCTTATCACATCTCCCACACCTTCCAAATTCATTCAGGCCTCGAAGGCATCAATGTGCTCTTGAGGATCTGACTTACCTTCATACTTTAGATCCATTGGCTTGTCGAAATGGTTAGGTAGTCTAACCTGGAGTACATGTGAGGCAAATGGAGTTTCTCCCGTGATGATCTGCTCCCGAGAATTCCTTTACCTTCTATGACGCGGACTCCTTTGCGGAGTTCGCTTTCTTTTAGACTGGGCAGATTGGAAATTGGATCTTCCCTGCCTTCCATGATCCCAATATAATTTCTCATGTTAGGGAGATCATCGTTGATTGTCCTCATGCTGATGACCTGGGGATCTTTCAGGGGTTACTCGCTCCCGGCTATCTCGTCGCCCTCTAGTTAAACAACTATGGGAGTGGAATCGCTGAGATTATGAGCGTTCTTCAAGCTTGCATTCTATTTTTGCATCTTCTGTTATATTTCTTGCATTCTCTTGCATCTTGTAACGTATTTCCTGCATCGTATGGATGTAGTCTATTGGTCCTAAGCCAACAAAATGTTGAGTTCCTGCATTGTGATCTTAATGATGTTAAAAACCCGGTGGAACTTGATGTTCGTCCGTGGAATTGGGGTTAGTTTCATGTCTATTTTCATGGAGTATTTCTTTTTGAGGAGTGTTTGGTAGTATAGTTGATTGTATCTTTTGATCAATCATGGTGTGAAACATTCAAGGATCCCCATAGATGGTGGCACAGTGCCAATGTTCGTACCTATAGCTAGATACGAGTATATGAGATTTGGAGACTCTGAAGTTAGACGTATCAACACCAAGCTGTGGAGCGATCTGCAAAGCACTCCGATGCTAAAGTCAGTAGTACTCTTAGGATAGCTGTAATGAAAAAAAATGTACCTGGTCTCTTGGCTCCCCTTTCCCTTATGTATACCTTTTTAAGGTATCTGTTGTGCGTTTATGCCTTTTGATTGATGGTGCATGAAATTGTGATCTCAACTACGCCAACAACTTGGTACGATCGTAATCTCAACTCTTTTTCACAACTCCGCACAACTAACAAGCAAGTGCACTGGGTCGTCCAAGTAATAAAGCTTACGTGAGTAAGGGTCGATCCCGCGGAGATTGTCGGCTGATGAGCGGATAATTTATACACTTTTTGGCATTGTTTTTAGTATGTTTTTAGTAGAATCTAGTTACTTTTAGGGATGTTTTCATTAGTTTTTATGTTAAATTCACATTTCTGGACTTTACTATGAGTTTGTGTGTTTTTCTGTGATTTCAGGTAATTTCTGGCTGAAATTGAGGGACTTGAGCAAAAATCAGATTCAGAGGTTGAAGAAGGACTGCTGATGCTGTTGGATTTTGACCTCCCTGCACTCAAAATGGATTTTCTGGAGCTACGGAACTCAAACTGACACGCTTCCAATTGCGTTGGAAAGTAGACATCCAGGGCCTTCCAGCAATATATAATAGTCTATACTTTTCCCAAGTTTAGACGACACAAACTGGCATTCAACGCCAGCTCTCTGCCCAATTCTGGCGTCCAGCGCCAAAAACAAGCTGCAAAGTGGAGTTCAACGCCCAAACTGGCACAAAAGCTGGTGTTCAACTCCAAGAATGACCTCTGCACGTGTAACATTCAAGCTCAGCCCAAGCACACACTAAGTGGGCCCCGGAAGTGGAAAGAGCAATGAATTTTACATAATCAAAGTGTAATCACAATTTCTGCGCACCATCGGCTTGAAGCAAGCTATGGTCATCTTTGTAAATCTCAGTCAGGCAGATTCAAATGGTTATGAGGTTTTGATAATTAAAATATAAATAAAATATAAAATAAGATAAAGATACTTATGTAATTCATTGGTGGGAATTTCAGATAAGCGTTTGGAGATGCTTTGTTGCTTCAGAACCTCTGCTTTTCTATTTTCTTCTTCCAATCATGCGTTACCTCCCTCCATGGCAAGTTGTATGATCCTCTCGGATGAAAACAAATACATATGCGCTGTCATCGCACAGCTAATCATCTGTTGGTTCCCGCTAGCATCGGAATAAGACCATTGTCCTTTTGCACACTGTCACTTGTGCCCTACATTCGCAGGTTTGAAGCTCGTCACGGTCATCCATTCCCAGATCCTACTCGGAATACCACAGACAAGGTTTAGACTTTCTGGATGCCAGGAATGGCTGCCAATAATTCTAGCCTATACCACGAAGGTTCTAATCTTAGATAAGAAACCCAAGAGAATATACTCCAGCTGTCATCCAATGACTACGTTGAACATCATGTAGATCACAATGTGGTTATCAGGCACGCGACCTTGGCTAAGCGAGTAACAAAGATTGGGTGATTGTCATGGGTTACACCTTCATTCTTACTTAACTGAATTAAGAACGAGAGTATATCTTGGAGAAGAAGTAGGCGTGAATTGAATAGAGAACAGTAGTAATTGCATTAATTCATGAAGAACAGCAGAGCTCCACACCTTAATCTATGGGGTGTAGAAACTCCACCGTAGAAAATACATAAGTGAAAGGTCTAGGAATGGCCGTGAGGCCAGCCTCCAAACGTGTACAATATGGTTTCTAAGATTAAAGTTAACCAAAGACATAAAATAAAACTCTAAAAGTAGTTTTTATACTAAACTAGTAGCCTAAGATTACAGAAAATTAGTAACTAAGTGCAGAAATCCACTTCCGGAACCCACTTGGTATGTGCTTGGGCTGAGCATTGAAGCTTTTTCATGCTTAGGCTGTTCCTAGAGTTAAACGCCAGCTTTGGTGCCAATTTGGGCGTTTAACGCCAAGATGTTTTAGGCTGACTTTGAACGCCAGTTTGGGCCATCAAATCTCGGATAAAGTATGGAATATTATATGTTGCTGGAAAGCCCATGATGTCTACTTTCGAACGCAATTAAGAGCGCGCCAATTGGACTTCTGTAGCTCCAGAAAATCCACTTCGAGTGAAGGGAGGTCAGAATCCAACAGCATATGCAGTCCTTTTTCAGCCTCTGAATCAGATTTTTGCTCAGGTCCCTCAATTTCAGCCTGAAAATACCTGAAATCACAAAAAAACACACAAACTCATAGTAAAGTCCAGAAATATGATTTTTTCATAAAAACTAATAAAAATATAATAAAAAGTAACTAAAACATACTAAAAACTATGTAAAAATAGTGCCAAAAAAGGTATAAATTATCCGCTCATCACAACACCAAACTTAAATTGTTGCTTGTCCCCAAGCAATTGAAAACAAAATAGGATAAAAAGAAGAGAATATACAATGACTTCCAAATTATCAATGAAGATTAGTTTTAATTAGATGAGCGGGACTTGTAGCCTTTTTGCCTCTGAACAGTTTTAGCATCTCACTTTATTCTTTGAAGTTCAGAATGATTGACATCTATAGGAACTCATAATTCAAATAGTGTTATTGATTCTCCTAGTTCAGTATGTTGATTCTTGAACACAGTAACTTTATGAGTCTTGGCCGTGACCCTAAGCATTTTGTTTTCCAGTATTATCACCGGATACATAAATGCCACAGACACATCACTGGGTGAACCTTTTCAGATTGTGACTCAGCTTTGCTAGAGTCCCCAGTTAGAGGTGTCCAGAGCTCTTAAGCACACTCTTTTTGCTTTGGACCACGACTTTAACCGCTCAGTCTCAAGATTTTTACTTGACACCTTCATGCCACAAGCACATGGTTAGAGACAGCTTGGTTTAGTCGCTTAGGCCAGGATTTTATTCTTGTGGGCCCTCCTATCTATTAATGCTCAAAGCCTTGGATCCTTTTTACCCTTGCCTTTTGGTTTAAAGGGCTATTGGCTTTTTTTGCTTGCTTTTTCTTTCTTTCTTTTTTCTTTCTTTTTTCTTTCTCTTTTTTTTGCCAATTTTTTTCGCAAGCTTCTGCTATTCACCGCTTTTTCTTGCTTCAAGAATCAATTTTATGATTTTTCAGATTATCAATAACATTTCTCCTTTTTCATTATTCTTTCAAGAGCTAACAATTTTAACATTCATAAACAACAAATTCAAAAATATGCACTGTTCAAGCATTCATTCAGAAAACAAAAAGCATTGCCACCACATCAAAATAATTAAACTAATTTCAAGATATAATTCAAAATCATGCATTTCTAGTTCTTTTGCAATTAAGAACATTTTTCATTTAAGAAAGGTGATGGATTCATAGAATATTCATAGCTTTAAGGCATAGACAATAGACACTAATGATCATGTAATAAAGACACAAACATAGATAAAACATATAGCATAGGGAACGAAAAACAGAAAAAATAAGAACAAAGAAATTAAAGAACGGGTCCACCTTAGTAATGGCGGCTAGTTCTTCCTCTTGAAGATCTTATGGAGTGCTTGAGCTCCTCAATGTCTCTTCCTTGCCTTTGTTGCTCCTCTTTCATGGCCTTTTGGTCCTCTCTGATTTTATGGAGGATAATGGAGTGCTCTTGTTGAGGTCCATGAGTGGGCTCTCTTGTTTGCTCCATCCTTTTCTTAGTGATGGGCTTGTCCTCTTCAATAAGGATGTCTTCCTCTATGACAATTCTAGCTGAATTGCATAGGTGACAAATGAGATGAGGGAAGGCTAACCTTGCAAAAGTAGAGGGCTTATCCGCCACCTTATAGAGTTCTAAGGATATGATCTCATAAACTTCTACTTCCTCTCCATTTATGATGCTATGGATCATGATAGCCCGGTCTATTATAACTTCAGACCGGTTGCTAGTAGGAATTATAGAGCGTTGGATCAACTCCAACCATCCCCTAGCCATTGGTTTAAGGTCAAGCCTTCTTAGTTGAACCGGCTTGCCTCTTGAATCTCTCTTCCATTGAGCGCCTTCCACATAGATGTCCATAAGGACTTGGTCAAACCTTTGATTAAAGTTGACCCTTCTAGTGAAAGGGTGAGGATCTCCTTGTATCATTGGCAAGTTGAATGCTAACCTCACATTTTCCAGACTAAAATCCAAGTAGTTCCCCCGAACCATTGTGAGCCAATTCTTTGGGTTCGGGTTCACACTTTGCTCATGGTTCTTAGTGATCCATGCATTGGCATAGAACTCTTGAACTATTAAGATCCCGACTTGTTGAATGGGGTTGGTGAGGATTTCCTAACCTCTTCTTTGAATCTCATGTCGGATCTCTGGATACTCACTTTTTTTGAGCTTGAAGGGGACCTCGGGGATCACCTTTTTCTTGGCCACAACTTCATAGAAGTAGTCTTGATGCACTTTTGAGATGAATCTCTGCATCTCCCATGACTCAGAGGTGGAAGCAATTGTCTTTCCTTTCCTCTTTCTATAGGTTTCTCCGGCCTTAGGTGCCATTAGTGGTTATAGAAAACAAAAAGCTTTAGCTTTTTCCACACCAAACTTAGAATGGTTGCTCGTCCTCGAGCAAAAGAAGAAAGAAAGGAGTAGAAGAAGAAGAAATGGAGGAGATGGAGGGGGTTATAGGTTCAGCCAAGGTGGGTTGAGTGTGTATGAAGTGTGGAAATGAAGGTGGCAAGGAGGGGTATTTATAGGGTAAGTGAGAGAGGGTATTCGGCCATGTGTGGGTGGGTTTGGGAGGGAAATGGTTTGAATTTGAATGGTGAGGTAGGTGGGGTTTTTGGGGAAGAGTTTTTTATGGGATTGGTCAATGGTGTTTGGGGAAGAGTGTTATGGAAAGGTGTGAAGGTTAGAGAAGAAGAAGTGGAGTAGGTGGGGATCCTGTGGGGTCCACAGATCCTGAGGTGTCAAGAAATTTGAGTCCCTGCACCAATTTGGCATTCAAACGCCCATTTTGTGCCAAATCTGGTGTTTAACGCCAGCTCTGCTACCTTTCCTGGCGTTAAACGCCAGCTAGATGCCCATTTCTGGCGTTTAACGCCAGCCTATGCCAGACAGCCCTTTCTGGCGTTAAACACCCAAAGTGCTGCCCATTCTGGCATTTAACGCCCAGAATGCTGCCAGGCTGGGCGTTAAACGCCCATTCTGCTATCCTTACTGGCGTTTAAACACCAGTAAGCCTGTCCTCCAGGGTGTGCTATTTTTGATGCTGTTTTTCATTCTATTTTTTATTTTTCAGTTGTTTTTGTGACTTCACATGATCATCGACCTAAAAAAAATATAAAATAACAGTGGAAAATAAATAAATATAATTAAATAACATCGGGTTGCCTCCCAATAAGCGCTTCTTTAATGTCAATAGCTTGACAGTGAAGCTCTTAGAGAGCTTCACAGAAACTCAGAGCTTGATGTTGGCCTCCCAACTCCAGACTTAGAAGTTGAGTGTGGGGGCTCTGTTTGACTCTGTATTGAGAGAAGCTTTTCATGCTTCCTCTCCATGGTTATAGAAGAAGATCCTTAAGCCTTAAACACAAGGTTGTCCTCATTCAATTGAAGGACTAACTCTCCTCTGTCCACATCAATCACAGCTCTTGCTGTGGCTAGGAAGGGTCTTCCAAGGATGATAGATTCATCTTCATCCTTCCCCACATCTAGGATTATAAAATTAGCAGGGATGTACAGGCCTTCAACCTTCACTAAGACATCCTCTACAAGTCCATAAGCCAGTTTCCTTGAATTGTCTGCCATCTCTAGCAAGATTCTTGCAGCTTGCACCTCAAAGATCCCTAGTTTCTCCATTACAGAGAGGGGCATAAGGTGTATACTTGACCCAAGCTCACACAGGACCTTCTTAAAGGTCATGGTGCCTATGGTACAAGCTATTAAGAACTTTCCAGGATCCTGTTTCTTCTGAGGTAATTTCAGTTGAACCAAATCATTCAGTTCTTTGATGAGCAATGGAGGTTCATCCTCCCAAGTCTCATTACCAAATAACTTGGCATTCATCTTCATGATTGCTCCTAGATATTAAGCAACTTGCTCTTCAACAATATCTTCATCCTCTTCAGATGAAGAATACTCATCAGAGCTCATGAATGGCAACAGTAAGTTCAATGGAATCTCTATGGTCTCTATATGAGCCTCAGATTCTTTTGGTTCCTCATTAGGGAACTCCTTGGAGGTCAGTGGGCATCTATTGAGGTCTTCCTCACTGGAAATCACTGCCTTTTCTTCCTCTCCAGGTTCGGCCATGTTGGTTATATTTATGGCCTTGCACTCTTGACGAGCGGATAATTTATACGCTTTTTGGCATTATTTTTAGTATGTTTTTAGTAGAATCTAGTTACTTTTAGGGATGTTTTTATTAGTTTTTATGTTAAATTCACATTTCTGGACTTTACTATGAGTTTTTGTGTTTTTCTATGATTTCTGGTATTTTCTGGCTGAAATCGAGGGACTTGAGCAAAAATCAGATTCAGAGGTTGAAGAAGGACTGCTGATGCTGTTGGATTCTGACCTCCCTGCACTCAAAGTGGATTTTCTGGAGCTACAGAACTCAAAATGGCGCGCTTCCAATTGCGTTGGAAAGTAGACATCTAGGGATTTCCAGCAATATATAATAATCCATACTTTGGCCGAGTTTAGATGACGTAAAAGGGCGTTGAACACCAGTTCTACGCTGCTGTCTGGAGTTAAACGCCAGAAACACGTCAGAAGCCAGAGTTGAACGCCAGAAATATGTTATAAACTGGCGTTCAACTCCAAGAATGACCTCTACATGTGTAACATTCAAGCTCAGCCCAAGCACACACCAAGTGGGCCTCGGAAGTGGATTTATGCATCAATTACTTACTTCTGTAAACCCTAGTAGCTAGTTTATAATAAATAGGACTTTTTACTATTGTATTAGACATCTTTGGAAGATCCTGAATTGTATTTTTGATCCTGTGATCTCGTTTTAGGGGCTGGCCATTCGGCCATGCCTGGACCTTTCACTTGTGTATTTTCAACGGTAGAGTTTCTACACTCCATAGATTAAGGTGTGGAGCTCTGCTGTTCCTCAAAGATTAATGCAAAGTACTACTGTTTTTCTATTCAATTCAACTTATTCCGCTTCTAATATATTCATTCGCACTTCAACCTGAATGTGATGAACGTGACAATCATCATCATTCCCTATGAACGCGTGCCTGACAACCACTTCCGTTCTACCTTAGATTGAATGAGTATCTCTTGGATCTCTTAATCAGAATCTTCGTAGTATAAGCTAGATTGATGGCGGCATTCATGAGAGTCCGGAAAGTCTAAACCTTGTCTGTGGTATTCCGAGTAGGACTCTGGGATTGAATGACTGTGATGAACTTCAAACTCGTGAGTGCTGGGCGTAGTGACAGACGCAAAAGGAGGGTGAATCCTATTCCAGTATGATCGAGAACCTCAGATGATTAGCCGTGCTGTGACAGAGTATTTGGACCATTTTCACAAGAGGATGGATTACAGCCATTGACAACGGTGATTTCCTTACATAAAGCCAGCCATGGAAAGGAATAGGATTGATTGGATGAAGACAGCAGGAAAGCAGAGGTTCAGAGGAACGAAAGCATCTCTATGCGCTTATCTGAAATTCTCACCAATGATTTACATAAGTATTTCTATCCTTATTTTATTATTTATTTTCAAAAACTCCATAACTATTTTATATCCGCCTGACTGAGATTTACAAGGTGATCATAGCTTGCTTCATACCAACAATCTCCGTGGGATCAACCTTTACTCACGTAAGGTTTATTACTTGGACGACCCAGTGCACTTGCTGGTTAGTTGTATCGATGTTGTGAATGAAAAACGATTTATTAAGACATTCATACAGAGTTTCTTGCGCCGTTGCCTGAGATCACAATTTTGTGCACCAAGTTTTTGGCGCCGTTGCCGGGGATTGTTCGAGTTTGGACAACTAACGGTTCATCTTGTTGCTCAGAATAGGTAATTTTCTTTTTGTTTCCTTTTCAAAAAATTTTTCAAAAATCTTTCAAAAATTTCTCCTTTGTTTTCGAAAAAATTTTAAAATAAAAATGTTTTCAAAAATATATTTTTTCTTCAGAATTTTTAAGAATGAATTCTAGTGTTTCATGAAGCATGTTGAAGCCTGGCTAGCTGTAAAGCCATGTCTGACCCTTCTGGGTAGGGAATGTCAGGCGTGTCATGTCTGAGTTACATACTAAAGCTTGGCTGGCTATTAAGCCAAGCCTGACCCTTTGATTGGAGCTTTAGACTAAAGAGCATAAGATTCCTGGAATTCATATTAAAAATTTTGGAATCCTTATTTTTCTTTTTCCAAATGATTTTCGAAAAAAAAATTAATTAAAAGAAAATAAAAAAAAAATCATAAAATCATAAAAATAAAAAAAATATTTTGTATTTCTTGTTTGAGTCTTGAGTCAGATTTAAAGTTTGGTGTCAATTGCATATTCATCTTGCATTTTTCGAAAATTCATGCATTCATTGTGTTCTTCATGATCTTCAAGTTGTTCTTGGCAAGTCTTCTTGTTTGATCTTGATGTTTTCATGTTTTGTATCTTTTCTTATTTTTCATGTGCATTTTTGCATCCATAGAGTCTAAACATGAAAGATTTCTAAGTTTGGTGTCTTGCATGTTTTCTTTGCATTAAAAATTTTTCAAAAATAAGTTCTTGATGTTCATCATGATCTTCAAAGTGTTCTTGGTGTTCATCTTGACATTCATAGCATTCTTGCATGCATTCATTGTTTTGATCCAAAATTTTCATGCATTGAGTCTTTTTCATGTTTTTCCCTCTCATCATTAAAAATTCAAAAAAATAAAAAAAAATCTCTCCCTTTTTCACTCATAAATTTCGAAAATTTGAGTTGACTTTTTCAAAAATTTTTAAAATCTAGTTGTTTTTATGAGTCAAATCAAATTTTCAATTTAAAAATCTTATCTTTTTCAAAATCTTTTTCAAAAATCAAATCTTTTTCATTTTTCTTAGTTATTTTCGAAAATTTTAAAATATTTTTCAAAAATCTTTTTCTTATATTTATCACATAATTTTCGAAAATAACATCATCAATTAATGTTTTGATTCAAAAATTTCAAGTTTGTTAATTACTTGTTAAGAAAGATTCAAACTTTAAGTTCTAGAATCATATCTTGGGATTTCTTGTGAATCAAGTCATTAATTGTGATTTTAAAAATCAAACCTTTTTCAAAACTAATTTTAATCATATCTTTTTCAAAAACTTGATTTCAAAATATCTTTTCTAACTTCCTAACTCCTTATCTTTTCAAAATTTGTTTCAACTAACTAACTAACTTTTTGTTTGTTTCTTATCTTTTTCAAAACTACCTAACTAACTCTCTCTCTCTCTCTAATTTTCGAAAATATCTTCCCTCTTTTTCAAAATTTCTTTTTAATTAACTAGTTATTTTCATTTTTGATTTTAAATTTCGAAAATTACTAACCTTTTTCAAAAACTATTTTCGAAAATCACTAACTCTTTTTCAAAAATAATTTTCGAAAATTCCCTGTCTCTCTCATCTCCTTCTATTCATTTATTCATCTACTAACACTTCTCTTCATCTCACATCTCTGCTCTCCTCACCCTTGTGTTTCTTTCTTTACATTACATTCTTTTCTTCTTCTTTTCTTCTACTCACACAGGGACCTCTATACTGTGGTAAAAAAGGATCCCTATTATTATTATTTTTCTGTTCCCTCTTTTTCATATGAGCAGGAGCAAGGACAAGAACATTCTTGTTAAAGTAGATCCAGAACTTGAAAGGACTCTGAAGAGGAAACTAAAAGAAGCTAAATTACAACAAGCCAGCAAGCACCTTTCAGAAATTTTCGAACAGGAAGAGGAGATAGCAGCCGAAAATAATAATAATGCAAGGAGGATGCTGGGTGACTTTACTGCACCTAATTCCAATTTACATGGAAGAAGCATCTCCATTCCTGCCATTGGAGCAAACAATTTTGAGCTGAAACCTCAATTAGTTTCTCTGATGTAGCAGAACTGCAAGTTTTATGGACTTCCATCTGAAGATCCTTTTCAGTTCTTAACTGAATTCTTGCAGATATGTGATACTGTTAAGACTAATGGAGTAGATCCTGAAGTCTACAGGCTCATGCTTTTCCCTTTTGCTGTAAGAGACAGAGCTAGAATATGGTTGGACTCTCAACCTAAGGATAGCCTGAACTTTTGGGATAAGCTGGTCAAGGCTTTCTTAGCCAAGTTCTTTCCTCCTCAAAAGCTGAGTAAGCTTAGAGTGGATGTTCAAACTTTCAAACAGAAAGAAGGTGAATCCCTCTATGAAGCTTGGGAGAGATACAAAGAACTGACCAAAAAGTGTCATTCTGACATGCTTTCAGAATGGACCATCCTGGATATATTCTATGATGGTCTGTCTGAATTAGCTAAGATGTCATTGGATACTTCTGCAGGTGGATCCATTCACCTAAAGAAAACGCCTGCAGAAGCTCAAGAACTCATTGACATGGATGCTAATAACCAGTTCATGTACACTTCTAAGAGGAATCCTGTGAGTAATGGGACGCCTATGAAGAAGGGAGTTCTTGAAATTGATACTCTGAATGGCATATTGGCTTAGAATAAAATATTGACTCAGCAAGTCAATATGATTTCTCAGAGTCTGAATGGAATGCAAGCTGCATCCAACAGTACTCAAGAGGCATCTTCTGAAGAAGAAGCTTATGATCCTGAAAACCCTGCAATAGCAGAGGTAAATTATATGGGTGAACCTTTTGGAAACACCTATAACCCATCATGGAGAAATCATCCAAATTTCTCATGGAAGGATCAAAAGCCTCAACAAGGCTTTAATAATGGTGGAAGAAATAGGTTTAACAATAGTAAACCTTTTCCATCATCCACTCAGCAACAGACAGAGAATTCTGAGCAGAATCCATCTGGGATAAACCTCATGCCTCTCTCTGTAATAGAGAAACTGGAAATCTTTGGGGTGCAAGCCACTAAAATCTCATTAGAGATGGCAGACAATTCAAGAAAACAGGCTTATGGACAAGTAGAGGACGTGTTAGTAAAGGTTGAAGGCCTTTACATCCCTGCTAATTTCATAGTCCTAGATACTAGGAAGGATGAGGATGAATTCATCATCCTTGGAAGATCCTTCCTAGCCACAGCAAGAGCTGTGATTGATGTTGACAGGGGTGAATTAGTCCTTCAATTGAATGGGGACTCCCTTGTGTTTACAACTCGAGGTCATCCTTCTGTAAACATAGAGAGGAAGCATAAAAAGCTTCTCTCACTGCAGAGTCAACCAGAGCCCCCACAGTCAAACTTTAAGTTTGATGTTGGGAGGCCACAACCAAACTCTAAGTTTGGTGTTGAACTCCCATATTCAAACTCTAAGTTTGGTGTTGGAGAGTCTCAACAATGCTCTAAACATCTATGAGGCTCCATGAGAGCCCACTGTCAAGCTATTGACATTAAAGAAGCGCTTGTTGGGAGGCAACCCAATTTTTATTTATCTAATTCTATTTTTCTTGTTCTTTCATGTTTTATTAAGTTCATGATCATGTGGAGTCACAAATAAATATAAAAATTGAAAATGGAATAAAAAACAGCAGAAGAAAAATCACACCCTGGAGGAAGACCTTACTGGCATTTAAACGCCAGAACAGAGCATGGTTCTGGCGCTGAACGCCCAAAATGGGCAGCATCTGGGCGTTTGAACGCCAGAATTGCACCCTGGAGAAAAGCTGGCGCTGAACGCCCAGAACAAGCATGGTTCTGGCGTTCAAAGCCAGAAATGGGCAACAAATGGGCGTTCAACGCCCAGAACAAGCACCAATCTGGCGCTGAACGCCCAGAGTTGTGTGCAAGGGCATTTTGCATGCCTAATTGGGTGCAAGGTTGTAAATCCTTGAACACCTCAGGATCTGTGGACCCCACAGGATCCCCACCTACCTCCACTCACTTCTTCTCACCCCTCTTTCACACAATCCCATAAACACTCTTCCCCAAAACTCTTCACCAATCACCTCAATCTCTCTTTCCTATCACCACTTCACCACTCACATCCACCCACTATTCCCCATAAACCTACCTCATGAACACCACCTACCTTCAAAATTCAAAATCAATTTCCCACCCAAACCCACCCTATATGGCCGAAACCTTACCCCCTTCCTTCCCTATATATAGCCCTCCATTCTTCTTCAAATTCACACAACAAAACCCTCTCTTCCCCTTCTTGACCGAAACACATTTCTCTCTCCCTCTCCTCAATTTCTTCTTCTTCTTCATCTATTCTTTCTTTTCTTGCCCGAGGGCGAGCAAAATTCTAAGTTTGGTGTGGTAAAAGCATAAGCTTTTTGTTTTTCCATTACCATTGATGGCACCTAAGACCGGAGAATCCTCTAGAAAAGGGAAAGGAAAGACAAAAGCTTCTACCTCCGAGTCATGGGAGATGGAAAGATTCATCTCCAAAGCTCATCAAGACCACTTCTATGATGTTGTGGCCAAGAAGAAGGTGATCCCTGAGGTCCCTTTCAAGCTCAAGAAGAATGAGTTTCCGGAGATCCGACATGAAATCCAAAGAAGAGGTTGGGAAGTTCTAACAAAACCCATCCAACAAGTCGGCATCCTAATGATTCAAGAGTTCTATGCCAATGCATGGATCACTAGGAACCATGATCAAAGTAAGAACACGGACCCAAAGAATTATATCACCATGGTTCGGGGGAAATACTTAGATTTTAGTCCGAAAAATGTAAGGTTGGCGTTTAACTTGCCTATGATGCAAGGAGATGCACGTCCCTACACTAGAAGGGTCAACTTTAATCAAAGGTTGGACCAAGTCCTCATAGACATATGTATGGAAGGAGCTCAATGGAAGATTGACTCCAAAGGCAAGCCGGTTCAACTAAGAAAACTGGACCTCAAGCCTGTAGCTAGAGGATGGTTAGAGTTCATACAATGCTCCATCATCCCCACTAGACACCGATCCGAAGTTACTGTGGATCGGGCCATCATGATTTATAGCATCATGATTGGAGAGGAAGTAGAAGTTCATGAAGTCATCTCCCTTGAACTCTACAAAATAGCCGAAAAGTCCTCCCCCATGGCAAGGCTAGCTTTACCTCATCTTATTCGCCATCTATGTTACTCAACTGGAGCTTTCATAGAAGGAGACATTCCCATTGAGGAAGAGAAGCCCATCACTAAGAAAAGGATGGAGCAAGCAAGAGAGCCCATTCATGGAGCTCAAGAGGCGCAGGAAGCTCATCACCATGAGATCACGGAGATTCCTCAAATGCATTTTCCTCCACAAAACTATTGGGAGAAATTCAACACCTCCCTAGGAGAATTAAGTTCCAACGTGGGACAACTAAGGGTGGAACATCAAGAGCACTCCATCATCCTTCATGAAATTAGAGAAGATCAAAAAGCAATGAGGGAGGAGCAACAAAGACAAGGAAGAGACATAGAAGAGCTCAAGGACATCATTGGTTCCTCAAGAAGAAAACGCCACCATCACTAAGGTGGACTCATTCCTTGTTCTTACATTCTCTATTTTTTGTTTTCTATGTTAAGTGCTTATCCATGTTTGTGTCTTATTACATAATCATTAGTAGTTAGTAACTATGTCTTAAAGTTATGAATGTCCTATGAATCCATCACATCTCTTAAATAAAAAATATTTTAATTCAAAAGAACAAGAAGTACATGAGTTTCGAATTTATCCTTGAACTTAGTTTAATTATATTGATGTGGTGACAATGCTTCTTGTTTTCTGAATGTATGCTTGAACAGTGCATATGTCTTTTGAAGTTGTTGTTTAAGAATGTTAAATATGTTGGCTCTTAAAAGAATGATGATAAGGAGACATGTTATTTGATAATCTGAAAAATCATGAAAATGATTCTTGAAGCAAGAAAAAGCAGCAAAGAACAAAGCTTGCAGAAAAAAAAATAAGCGAAAAAAAATTTAGAAAGAAAAAGAAAAAGCAAGTAGAAAAAGCCAAAAGCTCTTAAAACCAAGAGACAAGAGCAAAAAGCCAGTAACCCTTAAAACCAAAAGGCAAGGGCAAATAAAAAGGATCCCAAGGCTTTGAGCATCAGTGGATAGGAGGGCCTAAGGGA
>NC_029787.2:92007525-92011909 GCF_000816755.2 Arachis ipaensis | reverse complement strand
TTTCAGGTATTTTCTGGTTGAAATCGAGGGACTTGAGCAAAAATCAGATTCAGAGGTTGAAGAAGGACTGCTGATGCTGTTGGATTCTGACCTCCCTGCACTCAAAGTGGATTTTCTGGAACTACAGAACTCAAAATGGCGCGCTTCCAATTGCGTTGGAAAGTAGACATCAGGGGCTTTCCAGCAATATATAATAATTTATACTTTGGCCGAGTTTAGATGACGTAAAAGGGCGTTGAACGCCAGTTCTACGCTGCTGTCTGGAGTTAAACGCCAGAAACACGTCACAAGCCAGAGTTGAACGCCAGAAATACGTTACAAACTGGCGTTCAACTCCAAGAATGACCTCTACACGTGTAACATTCAAGCTCAGCCCAAGCACACACCAAGTGGGCCCCGGAAGTGGATTTATGCAACAATTACTTACTTCTGTAAACCCTACGTTGAAAATAGGACTTTGGAAGATCTTGGATTGTATTTTTGATCCTGTGATCTCGTTTTGGGGGCTGGCCATTCGGCCATGCCTGGACCTTTCACTTATGTATTTTCAACGCTAGAGTTTCTACACTCCATAGATTAAGGTGTGGAGCTTTGCTGTTCCTCAAAGATTAATGCAAAGTACTACTACTTTTCTATTCAATTCAACTTATTTCGCTTCTAAGATATTCATTCACACTTCAACCTGAATGTGATGAACGTGACAATCATCATCATTCCCTATGAACGCGTGCCTGACAACCACTTCCGTTCTACCTGAGATTGAATGAGTATCTCTTGGATCTCTTAATCAGAATCTTCGTGGTATAAGCTAGATTGATGGCGGCATTCATGAGAGTCCGGAAAGTCTAAACCTTGTCTGTGGTATTCTGAGTAGGACTCTGGGATTGAATGACTGTGACGAACTTTAAACTCGCGAGTGCTGGGCGTAGTGACAGACGCAAAAGGAGGGTGAATCCTATTCCAGTATGATCGAGAACCTCAGATGATTTGCCGTGCTGTGACAGAGCATTTGGACCATTTTCATAAGAGGATGGATTGCATCCATTGGCAAGGGTGATGCCTCCAGACGATTAACCATGCAGTGACAGCGCATCGGACCATTTTCCAGAGAGGATAAAAAGTAGCCATTGACAACGGTGATGTCCTTACATAAAGCCAGCCATGGAAAGAAGTAGGATTGATTGGATGAAGACAGCAGGAAAGCAGAGGTTCAGAGGAACGAAAACATCTCTATGCGCTTATCTGAAATTCTCACCAATGATTTACATAAGTATTTCTATCCTTATTTTATTATTTATTTTCGAAAACTCCATAACTATTTTATATCCGCCTGACTGAGATTTACAAGGTGACCATAGCTTGCGTCATACCAACAATCTCCGTGGGATCGACCCTTACTCACGTAAGCTTTATTACTTGGACGACCCAGTGCACTTGCTGGTTAGTTGTATCGAAGTTGTGAATGAAAAACAATTTATTAAGACGTGCGTACAGAGTTTCTTGCGCCGTTACCTGAGATCACAATTTCGTGCACCAACTCTCTTTTTAGATTCTCTTCTGTATTGCTTGGGAGAGTACTAGGAGGGAGTTCAGTAACTCTTTAACTCAGCTGACCCACTTGTACCTCCAAATTTCTAATGGAGGACCTTGCTTCAGTCATGAAGTTGAGAGTGGTCTTAGATAGATCAGAAACTACAGTTGCTAAGTTAGAGTGGCTCTACTTAGAATTCTCTGTCTATTGCTGAGAAGATGATGGAAAAGGTTTGCTATTGCCAAACCTGTTTCTTCCACCATTATTATTATTGAAGCCTTGATTAGGCTTCTATTGATCCTTCCATGAGAGATTAGGATGATTCCTCCATGAAGGATTGTAAGTGTTTCTATAGGATTCTCCCATGTAATTCACCTCCTCCATTGCAGGATTCTCAGGGTCATAAGCTTCTTCTTCAGAGGAAGCTTCCTTAGTACTGCCTGATGCAGCTTGCATTCCAGACAGACTCTGAGAAATCATATTGACTTGCTGAGTCAATTTTGTTCTGAGCCAATATGACATTCAGAGTATCACTCTCCAGAACTCTTTTCTTCTGAGTTATCCCATTATTCACAGGATTCTTTTTAGAAGTATACATGAACTGGTTATTTGTAACTATTTTAGTGAGTTCCTGGGCTTCTGCAGTCGTCTTCTTCAGATGAAGAGATCCACTAGCAGAGTGATCCAATGACATCTTAGACAGTTCAGACAGACCATCATATAATATACATATGATGCTCCATTCTGAAAACATGTCAGAAGGACACCTTTTGATCAATTGCTTGTATCTTTCCCAAGCATCATAGAGGGATTCACCTTCCTTCTGTCTGAAGGTTTGGACTTTCACTCTAGGCTTACTCAACTTTTGAGGTGGAAAGAATTTGGCCAAGAAAGCATTGACCAACTTTTCCCAAGAGTTTAGGCTATCTTTAGGTTGTGAGTCCAACCATGTCCTAGCTCTGTCTCTTACAGCAAAGGGAAAAAGCATAAGTCTGTAGACCTCAAGATTAACCCTATTGGTCTTAATAGTGTCACAGATTTGCAAGAATTCAGCTAAGAACTGATGAGGATCTTCCAATGGAAGTCCATGAAACTTGTAATTCTGCTGCATCAGAGAAACTAATTGAGGCTTGAGCTCAAAGTTGTTTGCTCCAATTGCAGGAATTGAGATGCTCCTTCCACAGAAGTCAGAAGAGGGTGTAATAAAGTCACCAAGTATCTTCCTTGCATCTCTACCATTGTTGTTGGGTTTGGACATCTCTTCTTCTTTTACGAAAAATTCTGTCAAGTTTTCTCCAGAGTGTTGTGCTTTAGCTTCTTTTAGCTTCCTCTTTAGAGTCCTTTCAGGTTCCAGATCAGCTTCAATAAGAATGTTCTTATCCTTTCTCCTGCTCTTATGAAAAAGAAGAGAACAGAGAAGAATAGGAATTCTCTATGTCACAATATAGAGATTCCTTTATGTGAGTAGAAGAATAGAAGAGTAGAATGAAGAAGGGCGGAGATGAAGAATTCGAACACAGAGAGGGAGAGAGGGTTCGAATTATAAGAAGAAGAGAAGTGTTAGTAAATAAATAATTAAATAGAAAGAGATGAGAGAGAGAAAATTCGAATTTTAAATTAAAATAAAAGAAAAATATTTTTGTTTTTATTTTAATTATTAGTTATAATTCGAAATTTAAGATAGAAAATAAATTAAAATTAGAAAAAATTTTTTGAAAAAGTGGTTAGTGATTTTCGAAAATTGGAGAGAGAAAAGTAATTAGGTGGTTTTAAAAAAGATATGATTGAAATAGAAAACTTTTAAAATCAAACAAAAAGTTAAGTAGTTAATTGAAAAAGATTTGAAAATCAATTTTGAAAAGATAAGAAGTTGGAAAAGATTTTGAAATTAAGTTTTGAAAAAGATATGATTGAAAAAAGATTTGAAAAGGAAATTAAAAAGATTTGATTTTGAAAATTAAAGTTGATTACTTGACTAACAAGAAACTAAAAGATATGATTTTAGAATTTAAAGATTGATCCTTTCTTAATAGGCAAGTAACAACTTGAAATTTTTGAATCAAAACATTAAATGTTAGCATTAATTTCGAAAATATGAAATAAAAATAAGAAAAAGATTTTGAAAATCAAATTTTTAGAATTTTCGAAAATATTGAAAAAAATAAAAAAGATTTGATTTTTGAAAAAGATTTTAAAAATATGGAATTTTTAAATTGAAAATTTGACTTGACTAATAAGAAACAATTAAATTTTAAAACTTTACGACTAAATCAATCTAAAATTTCGAAAATTATGAGCAAAATAAGGGAAAGATATTTTTTTATTTTTGAATTTTTAATGAGGAGAGAGAAAAACAAAAAAATGATGTAAAACACAAGAAATTAAGATCAAAACTAATAATGCATGCAAGAACACTTTGAAGATCATGATGAACATCAAGAACTTATTTTTGAAAATTTTTAAGAAAAAAAAACATGCAAGACACCAAACTTAAAAATTTTTAAACTTTAGACACTAATAATTCAAGAATGCATATGAAAAACAAGAAAAGACACCAAACAAGAAAATGCAAAGATCAAATAAAGAAATTCATCAAGAACAACTTGAAGATCATGAAGAACAATTCCATGCATGGATTTTCGAAAACTTTAAAGAAAATTAAAAATATGCAATTGACACCAAACTTAAAATTTGACACTAGACTCAAACAAAAAACATAAATTTTTGGTTTTTATGGTTTTATTAATTTTTTTGTATTTTTCGAAAGTTATCTGGAAAAAAGAAAAATAAGGATTTCAAAATTTTATAAGAATTCCAAGAATCATGCAATATTAGTCTAAACCTTTAGTCTAA
>NC_029787.2:91988169-92007302 GCF_000816755.2 Arachis ipaensis | reverse complement strand
GAACACCAAGAACACTTTGAAGATCATGATGAACATCAAGAACATATTTTTGAAAATTTTTAAGAAAAGAAAAATATGCAAGACACCAAACTTAGAAATTTTCAATAATTAGACTCTAACAAATTAAAATTGCATATGGAAAACAAGAAAAGACACAAAACAAGAAAATATGAAGATCAAACAAGAAGACTGGCCAAGAACAACTTGAAGATGATGAAGAATGCAATGCATGAAATTTTCGAAAATAATTTTTAGAAGATTAAAAAGATGCAATTGACACCAAACTTAAAAATTGACACTAGACTCAAACAAGAAACACAAAATTTTTTTGGTTTTTATGATTTTAAAAAAAATATTTTTTTTTGGATTTTTTCGAAAATTATTTTACAAAAAGAAAAATAAGGATTTCAAAATTTTTAATAAGAATTCAAGGAATCATGCAATGTTAGTCTAAAGTTTCGGTCCAAAATTTTAGACATGGCTTAATAGCTAGCTAAGCTTTATGTGAAAGCTTCAGTCCAAAAATTTAGACATGGCCAATGGCCAGCCAAGCTTCAGCTGAGCATTACATACAACAGCTAAATTGATGAGAAAGACAAAGAAGCTCTTCTAAGGATAAGTGAAACATCGGTCCAAAAGATTAGACATGGCTTAACAGCCAGCCAGGATTCAACATATCTCATGAAACTCTAGAATTCATTCTTAAAAATTCTGAAGAACATATATTTTTATTATTATTAAAATTTTTTTTGAAATTTTTTCGAAAATAAAAAGAATAAAAACAAAAAGCTTAAAATTAAAATAAAATTACCTAACCTGAGCAACAAGATGAACCGTCAGTTGTCCAAACTCGAACAATCCTCGGCAACGGCTCCAAAAACTTTGTGCACAAAATTGTGATCTCAACTGCGCCAACAACTTGGTACGCACGATCGTAATCTCAACTATTTTTCACAACTCCGCACAACTAACCAGCAAGTACATTGGGTCATCCAAGTAATAAACCTTACGTGAGTAAGGGTCGATTGATAAACCCCGATTTTGTGATTTATCTTGTGCTTATTTTGGGGGATTTTGTCACTTTTTCTCGCATTTATTCAATGAAATAGCATGGTTTTGTAATTCTCCCTTGAATTTTGCTTAAGTGTAAAAACATGCTTTTTAGGCCCTAAATTGGTGATTTTAATTCACTTTAATTCCATTCTATGCTTTGATGTGTTTGATGAGTGATTTCAGGTCCGTAAGGCAAGTATTGGATGGAAGAAATGAGGAGAAAAGCATACAAAAAGGGAGAATGCATGGAGAAACAAAGATTGGAAATGCACCAAAGGACGCGCACGCGCACCAGTCACGCACGCGCAAAAGTGATTTCGCCTATGGACGCGCTCGCATACATGCCGCGTCTGCGCGGGTTGAGAATTTGCCAGCGACGCACGCGTGCACATGGCGCGTACGCGCCGATACTCTCACGTGGCCCACTTGAAGGCTGCTGGGGGCGATTTCTGAGCTGTCCAGGCCCAAATCCAACTTGTTTCTGAGTGTATTTCATGCAGAATTGAAGTCCAAGCAAAGGGGGAGCAATTAGTTTAGCCAACATGAGCCTTTAGTTAGTTTTCTAGAGAGAGAAGCTCCCTCTTCTCTCTAGAATTAGGTTAGGATTAGGTTAGAATATTTTAATTTCATGTTCAATTACTTAATCTCATCTTGTTTCTTCCATAATTTCTCATTTGTACACCTTGATCCTCTTAGTTTTTATGCTAGTTTCTTAATTTGCTCTCGTTTGTGATGATGACTCATGTTGGATTTATTCACATTTAATGCAATTTTGATGTTGATGTTTCTTTAATTGATGAATTGAGTTGTGACCTCACTTTTCTTGCAATTAATAGTGGTAGATTTTAGTATCTTTGCAATTTATGATGTCAACTTTTATTGCACTCTAAGTGTTCGATGAAATGCTATCTTTAGTTCTTGAGTAGTTTTATCAACTCTTGGTCTAGGCAAAGGGACTCGAGTGATCTTGAGTTTTTGGATACAATGGATTTGGTAGTTTGAGAACCCCGTGTGATCAATTTGAAGCTCATTGACGCTAATCCACTACTAAGCCAATTGATAGGGAGGTTAGGACTTATGGGTGGATGTGATTAGGCCTATTTGACATACTTCCAGTCTAGGAGTAAATGTTACGTACTTAAGGCTTCGAGAAGTAGACTTAATGGGTTGGCCTCTCATAATTGTCAATAATTGGTGTTAACTAGGATTGTGATCTCAAGTATCCAAGTCTTAGCCAAGATTTATTTATTTTGCTTTCTTTACTTACTTGCTCAATTTACTTTCTTGGCATCTCATAAACAAAACCCCCTTTTTACCCCATCATAGCCAATACGCATGCACTCCATTGGTTCCTAGGGAGACGACCCGGAGTCCAAATACTCTGGTTAATTCTTATTGGGGTTTGTACTTGTAACGAAACCACAATTTTAATTTGATGCGAGAGTTGTTTGTTGGTTTGGAGCTATGCTTACAACAAAATTCTTCTTTCTATAAGAGAAATTGCTTACCGACAAAGAATTCGCTTATCAAATTAATGGCGCCGTTGCCGGGAACCCAATGGTGCTATATTATTGGCTATTGTACATATTGTGAATAGCTTGAACTTTGGTTTGTTTGCCAGTTTTTACTAGTTAGGATTTTATCTTCTTTATTTCTTATTGCCCTTTTGTCTTTATTTTCTATTTCATTATGAATTCTCATCCTTTTTGGCTATGAGTGTAGTTCAAACTATGTTGTAGAAAATGGAAGCTCCAATGAGGATATGCAATCAGGGATTTGGGAATCAAGGATGGGAGGAACCTCAAGCTTATGAACAACCTTCATGGCAACAACCTCCTACGAACTCCTATGGGTATAATTCTGATCCTAACGTACGCCAGTCCAATGTGTGTGATGACCCTTGTTGTGGTTGTCAACCACAATCGTCATATGCATGTGACCCCATTCCTCAATATAGCCACACATCATACTCACAAGCCTCACACCACCATTCCACTCTACATGACCATAACTCATGCATACCATATCAACCACCGTTCGAATCACATATGGAACGACCACCATCCCAATACCAATGTCCCCAAGAACCACAATTCCCACATACACCACCTCAAGAACTCCACCAACATGAACCACCTTCCGATTACAACAATCTTCCCTTAACCGAGGAACCCTCTCTTCCACCACCACCTCCCGACGAAGCTTTCATATCAGAACTGAGAGACCTTGAATCTTGCATCTTAAGGCGGCAAGAGGAGGATGAAACCAAGTTTAAGGAGCTAAGAGTAAAGATAGCTAGCATGGTAGAAGCCGTGAATCACTTAACGTCTCACCTAAGTTCATGCACTTTAAGTACCCCATTGTTGAATGTGGAGAAACAATCAAAGAGCTTAGTGAGAGTATGAACTTAAAGCTCCATGGTGAGGAAGGAGAATTGAAGCAAGAAGGATGACAAGGGGAGAAGATAGAGATTAGCAAACAAAAGGAAGTAGTGGATGGATGTTTGGGATACGTTGAGCACATAAAGGAATCTCGAATTGAAGAACCCTCTTCCAAGAAGCTTGAAGGGGATGTCGAAGAAAAGAGTAATGTTGCAGAAGTAAATAGAGAGTCGAAGGAAGTTGATCAAGAAGTAGGTTCCATCATTAGTGATTTTTTACCCATGTTGATCAACCCCCTTGACGATCTTGTTGAACCCTTCCCCAGTGGATTAGAAAGCAAGGTTGAGGAAGACCTGAAACCTCCAAGGCCTACTGAAGATGAAGAACTGGGAGAAGTATTCCAAGCAACAAGCGCTCCTATCTATGATGATTTCGAATCAACATATGAACCGTCCGAGTTTGAAGAGTCCTTCCCCAAAATGTCTAGATTCGATGATGAGGTAGATTTTACTTTACCTCCTATCTATGACGAGAGTGATAGGGAAGAAATAGAAGAAATTAGTAAAGAAGGATGTGAACTTGAGGAAGCTCGGCATGAGGAGGAACTTGAAGAACCTCGCCAAGTAGTGAAAACCTTTAGAAGAGGATGGACAGGAGTAGAGCATGCTTTATCAAGATCTTTGGGAACTCCCCCACCTAGTTCGTTATCCAATCCTCCGCTTGAGTGGGTAAAACTTCTAACTCTCGGCTTCACTATCCCACTTGAGTATGGTTTGCTTGAAATGGATGGCCAACTTAGGGTGCTTTGTGGAATTAAGCGAAAGAGGAGGATGTTTGGTGGTTGGCGTTCTAAATCTAGGCTCATTATGGTGGGAAGCTCGAAATTGGAGAGCATGGGTTGGTGTAATGCTCGATTAATTAGGTCTAGGAGAGTAGTTTGGTGCTTCCATGAGAATTTTGTTTTCTCGTCGCCCGAACAAAGTCAAGGCAATCAACTACAAGATGTGTGCGAGGACAAGATATGGGATCCTGGATTATCTTACGATAGTCAATCTCGGGAGCTCACGTCTTGGAAAGGACCTCACCAAAGCTTAATGAAGAAGGTTGGAACTTCTGACAACCAATTGAAGGACAAGCACTCTTGGAGGTTGAAGGATGGATACAAGTACAAGCCACCTTGACAAGGAGCCTCCCAATGTCCAACTTAAGGACTTAAACTAAAAGTGCTTGGTGGGAGACACCCCACCATGGTAAACTCTTTCCATTCTCTTGTAGATATAATGAATGAATGAATTGGGTTCCATTGTATATAGTTTCTTTACTTCTTGGTATATTTCCATTTGCTTGCTAAGGTGTTTATACATTCTATGCCTTAATAACGGATAAATCTTTGAATTGAGTTTTTGCTTGAATTGCAAGTTTTCTCAAGTTATTTGAAGAATCCCCTATGATTCAAAATACGCTTAATCTTGCATCTTAGCTAGTTTAGAGTTTCAGAGAAGAATGGGAAAGTTATGAGCTCTTTTTGACGCTCATTAAAAAAAAACCAACCTACGCGCAAGCGCAAGGCGCGCGCGCGCGTAGGATGCTCGTTTCGACTAGCTGGGCCAAGGACCAGAGAGTTGTGCCACTTTTGGGCTAACTCTGTGTCTCAATCCACGCGGACGCACGCTGTACGTGTCCGCGCCACTCCCTGTTTCTTCATACACGCGTTAGCGTACTTCACGCCTCCACGCCCATTCCATAAGCTCATACCATCCACGCGAACACGCACGGTGCGCGCCCACGTCGATGCGTTTTAGCATCACCCAGGCCAAAGGACCCGAGAGTTGTGCCAACTCTGGGCCTCTTTTGTGCCTCTGGCCCAGCATACCCGCGCGAATGCGCACTGTACGCGTCCGCGCCAACTATTAACTCGTCCATATACGCGTAGGCGCGTATGGCGCCTTCGCGCCATGTCCCTATTTCTATCACCCACGTGGATGCGCACGGTGCACGCTCGCATGGATTTAAAAACCCAATTTAACCAGAGACGCAAAGCCCTAGCGCATTCGCGCAACACACCTTTCGTCCCCAACGTTCCATTTCTTTTCCACCACCACCTCCCTCCTCTGTTCAGCAACCAGCGGCTGCCCTCTGGCGAGCGACCACGACCATCGCCGCCATCACCGCGCAACCTCCACTCTCTCACTCTCTCTCACTCCACTCGACCCCTCTCTGCCTCAGCTCCCTCTCTCGAGGCCAGCCTCAACGCCGCCTCAGTGCCACCGCGACCACCATTGTCGCCGGTACGAGCTCCACAGCCACGCCAAACCACCACTCCACTTCGCCTTCATTTCATTTACCCCGTTTAGTTTATGCACCCCAGGTTTCTGTTTCCCTGTTCTACTTCTTTTTACTGCTTATTGTAATTCCATTAGTGTAGTTAGAATTAGTTTAGTTAGTTAGTTTAGTTTGATTTAGGTGGTTAGCGAATCTGGGCTAAGTAGTGGATTCAGGCATTGTTTGAATTTCTGTTGCTGTGCGAAATTGCTCTGTTTTGCTGCTGATGAGCGGATAATTTATACGCTTTTTGGCATTGTTTTTAGTATGTTTTTAGTAGAATCTAGTTACTTTTAGGGATGTTTTCATTAGTTTTTATGTTAAATTCACATTTCTGGACTTTACTATGAGTTTGTGTGTTTTTCTGTGATTTCAGGTATTTTCTGGCTGAAATTGAGGGACTTGAGCAAAAATCAGATTCAGAGGTTGAAGAAGGACCGCTGATGCTGTTGGATTCTGACCTCCCTGCACTCAAAGTGGATTTTCTGGAGCTACGGAACTCGAAATGGCGCGCTTCCAATTGCGTTGGAAAGTAGACATCCAGGGCTTTCCAGAAATGTATAATAGTCCATACTTGGCCCAGGTTTAGACGACGCAAACTGGCGTTCAACGCCAGCTCTCTGCCCAATTCTGGAGTTCAGCGCCAGAAATGGATCAAAAACCAGAGTTGAACGCCAGAAATGGATCAAAACCTGGCGTTCAACTCCACAAATGGCCTCTGCACGTGGAAAGTTAAAGCTCAGCCCAAGCACACACCAAGTGGGCCCCGGAAGTGGATTTATGCATCAATTACTTACTTTTGTAAACCCTAGTAGCTAGTTTATTATAAATAGGACATTTCACTATTATCTTTGGAACCATCTTTGAATCTTTTGATCATTTTTAGATCTCTAGACCTCCATGGGAGGCTGGCCATTCGGCCATGCTTACCCTCTATTCACTTATGTATTTTCAAAGGTAGAGTTTCTACACTCTATAGATTAAGGTGTGGAGCTCTGCTGTTCCTCAAAGATTAATGCAAAGTACTACTGTTTTCTATTCAATTCATCTTATTTCAATTCTAAGATATTCATTCACACTTCAATCTGAATGTGATGAACGTGACAATCATCATCATTCCTTATGAACGCGTGCCTGACAACCACTTCCGTTCTACCCTTGCTTCATACCAACAATCTCCGTGGGATTCGAGCCTTACTCACGTAAGGTATTACTTGGACGACCCAGTGCACTTGCTGGTTAGTTGTGCGAAGTTGTGAACCATGGTATTGGCATCATGTTTTTGGCGCTATTACCAGGAAAAGAAAGAGCGATGAATTTTACATAATCAAAGTGTAGTCACAATTTCTGCGCACCAAGTTTTTGGCGCCGTTGCCGGGGATTGTTCGAGTTTGGACAACTGACGGTTCATCTTGTTGCTCAGATTAGGTAATTTTCTTTTTGTTTTCTTTTCAAAAATTTTTCAAAAATATTTCAAATTTTCTCACATGTTTTCGAAAAAAAAATGTCTTCAAAAATATATTTTTCTTCAGTATTTTTAAGAATGAATTCTAGTGTTTCATGAAGCATGTGAAGCCTGGCTGGCTGTAAAGCCATGTCTAAATTCATTTGGACTGAGGCTTGCAATTTGTTATCAAGAGCAAGCTAGTTGTTGCTAATCCACCTGCTGCTGTTCCTGATTTACATGCTGAAGCTTGGCTGGCCATTGCCCATGTCTAGTGTTTTGGACCGGAGCTTTCATTGAAAGCTTGACTGGCTAGTGAGTCATGTCTAATTCCTGGACTGAAGCTTTAGACTAACATGGCAAGATTCCTGGAATTCATAATAAAAATTTTGGAATCCTTATTTTCCTTTTTCAATTAATTTCGAAAAATCTAAAAAAAAATTAGAAAATCATAAAAATCAAAAATATTTTTCTGTTTCTTGTTTGAGTCTTAAGTCATGTTATAAGTTGTGTCAATTGCATGTGCATCTTGCATTTTTCGAAAATTCATGCATTCATAGTGTTCTCCATGATCTTCAAGTTGTTCTTGGTAAGTCTTCTTGTTTGATCTTTGCATTTGCATGTTTTGTTTCTTTTCTTGTTTCTCATATGCATTCTTGAATTCTTAGTGGCTAAGCATTAAAGAATTCTAAGTTTGATGTCTTGCATGTTTTCTTTGCATTAAAAATTTTTCAAAATTATGTTCTTGATGTTCATCATGATCTTCATAGTGTTCTTGGTGTTCATCTTGACATTCATAGCATTCTTGCATGCATCACATGTTTTGATCTAAAAATTTCATGCATTGCATCATTTTACTTGTTTTTCTCTCTCATCATAAAAATTCAAAAATAAAAAAAAAATATCTTCCCCTTTTTCTCTCATCAAATTCGAAAATTTGGATTGACTTTTTCAAAAATTTTAAAAATCAAGTTGTTTCTTATTAGTCAAATCAAATTTTCAATTTGAAAATCTTATCCTTTTCAAAATCTTTTTCAAAAATCAAATCTTTTTCAAATTTCTTAGTTATTTTCGAAAATTCCAAAAATATTTTTCAAAAATCTTTTCCTTATTTTTATATCAAATTTTCGAAATTAACAATAACAATTAATGTTTTGATTCAAAAATTTCAAGTTTGTTACTTGCTTGTTAAGAAAGATTCAAACTTTAAGTTCTAGAATCATATCTTGTGATTTCTTGTGAATCAAGTCATTAATTGTGATTTTAAAAATCAAATCTTTTTCAAAAACTAATTTCAATCATATCTTTTCAAAAATATCTTCTTATCTTACCTTTTTCAAAAAAAAAAAGTGATTTCAAAAATATCTTTTCTAACTTCCTAACTTCTTATTTTTTCAAAATTTGTTTCAACTAACTAACTAACTTTTTGTTTGTTTCTTATCTTTTTCAAAACTACCTAACTAACTCTCTCTCTCTCTCTCATTTTCGAAAATATCTTCCCCCTTTTTCAAAAATTTCTTTTTTATTATTTTAATTTTTTATTTTTATTTTCGAAAAACCACTAACCTTTTTCAAAAACTATTTTCAAAAATCAACTAACTCTTTTTCAAAAATTATTTTCGAAATTTTCCCTCTCTCATCTTATTCTATTTATTTATTCATCTACTAACATCTCTCCCTCACCCACCAAAAATCCGAACCCTCTCTCTCTCTTTCTGAGTTCAGATTTTTCTCTTCTTCTTTTCTTCTACTAACAATAAGGAACCTCTTTACTGTGACATAGAGGATTCCTCTTCTTTTCTTTTTTTCTCTCCTCTTTCTTATGAGCAGGGACATAGAAAAAGGCATTCTTGTTGAAGCTAATCCAGAACCTGAAAGGACTCTGAAGAGGAAATTAAGAGAAATTAAATTACAACAATCCAGAGACAACTTGATTGAAAATTTCGAACAAGTAAAGGAGATGGCAGCCGAACCCAACAACAATGCAAGGAGAATGCTTGGTGACTTTACTGCACCAAATTCTAATTTACATGGAAGAAGCATCTCCATTCCTGCCATTGGAGCAAACAAATTTGAGCTGAAACCTCAATTAGTTTCTCTGATGCAGCAAAACTGTAAGTTTCATGGACTTCCATCTGAAGATCCTTTTCAGTTCTTAACTGAATTCTTGCAGATATGTGATACTGTTAAGACTAATGGAGTAGATCCTAAAGTCTATAGGGTCATGCTTTTCCCTTTTGCTGTAAGAGACAGAGCTAGAGTATGATTGGACTCTCAACCTAAGGATAGCCTGAACTCTTGGGATAAGCTGGTCAAGGCTTTCCTAGCCAAGTTCTTTCCTCCTCAAAAGCCGAGCAAGCTTAGAGTGGATGTTCAAACCTTCAAACAGAAAGAAGGTGAATCCCTCTATGAAGCTTGGGAGAGATACAAAGGACTGACCAAAAAGTGTGGTAGAGGTGAATTACTTAGGTGAACCTTTTGGAAACACCTATAACCCATCATGGAGAAATCATCCAAATTTCTCATGGAAGGATCAAAAGCCTCAACAAGGCTTTAGTAATGGTGGAAGAAACAGGTTTAACAATAATAAACCTTTTCCATCATCCACTCAGCAACAGACAGAGAACTCTGAACAAAATACTTCTAAATTAGCAAACTTAGTCTCTGATCTATCTAAGGCCACTGTAAGTTTCATGAATGAAACAAGGTCTTCCATTAGAAATTTGGAAGCACAAGTGGGCCAGCTCAGTAAAAGGATCACTGAACTCCCTCCCAGTACTCTCCCAAGCAATACAGAAGAGAATCCAAAAGGAGAGTGCAAGGCCATTGACATAAGCAAAATGGCCGAACCCAAAGAGGGAGAGGAGGACGTGAATCCCAAGGAGGAAGACCTCCTGGGACGTCCAGTGATCAATAAGGAGCTTCCCTCTGAGGAACCAAGGGACTCTGAGGCTCATCTAGAGACCATAGAGATTCCATTGAACCTCCTTATGCCATTCATGAGCTCTGATGAGTATTCATCTTCTGAAGAAAATGAGGATGTTACTGAAGAGCAAACTGCCAAGTTTCTTGGTGCAATCATGAAGCTGAATGCCAAATTATTTGGTATTGAAACTTGGGAAGATGAACATCCCTTGTTCACCAATGAACTAAGTGATCTGGATCAACTGACATTGCCTCAGAAGAGACAGGATCCTGGAAAGTTCATAATACCTTGTACCATAGGCACCATGATCTTTAAGGCTCTGTGTGACCTCGGTTCAGGAATAAACCTCATGCCACTCTCTGTAATAGAGAAACTGGGAATCTATGGGGTGCAAGCTGCTAAAATCTCATTAGAGATAGCAGACAATTCAAGAAAATAGGCTTATGGACAAGTAGAGGACGTGTTAGTAAAGGTTGAAGGCCTTTACATCCCTGCTGATTTCATAGTCCTGGATACTGGAAAGGAAGAGGATGAATCCATCATCCTAGGAAGACCTTTCCTGGCCACAGCAAGAGCTGTGATTGATGTGGACAGAGGAGAATTGATCCTTCAAGTAAATGAGGACAACCTTGTGTTTACAACTCAAGGATCTCTCTCTGCATCCATGGAGAGGAAGCATAAAAAGCTTCTCTCAAAGCAGAGTCAACCAAAGCCCCCACAGTCAAACTCTAAGTTTGGTGTTGGGAGGCCACAACCAAACTCTAAGTTTGGTGTTGAACTCCCATATCCAAACTCTAAGTTTGGTGTTGGAGAGTCTCAACAATGCTCTGAACATTTATGAGGCTCTATGAGAGCCCACTGTCAAGCTATTGACATTAAAGAAGCGCTTGTTGGGAGGCAACCCAATTTTTATTTATCTAACAATATTTTTCTTAGTTATATGTCTTTATAGTTCATGATCATGTGGATTCACAAAATGAATATAAAAATTGAAAACGGAATAAAATACAGTAGAAGAAAAATCACACCCCGGAGGAGCATCTGCCTGGCGTTCAACGCCAGAACAGAGCATGGTTCTGGCGTTCAACGCCAGAAATGGCCAACAAATGGGCGTTGAACGCCCAAAATGGGCACCAACCTGGCGCTGAACGCCCAGAGTATGGACATATGTGTGGAAGGAGCTCAATGGAAGATTGACTCCAAAGGCAAGCCGGTTCAACTAAGAAGTTTATACCTCAAGCCTGTGGCTAGAGGATGGTTGGAGTTCATTCAATGCTCAATCATTCCCACTAGCAACCGATCTGAAGTTACTGTGAATCGGGCCATCATGATTCATAGCATCATGATTGGAGAGAAAATAGAAGTTCATGAAGTCATCTCTAATGAACTCTACAAAATAGCCGAAAAGTCATCCCCCATGGCAAGGCTAGCTTTTCCTCATCTTATCTGCCATCTATGTTACTCGGCTGGAGCTTTCATAGAAGGAGACATTCCTATTAAGGAAGAGAAGCCCATTACTAATAAAAAGATGGAGCAAGCAAGAGAGCCCATTCATGGAGCTCAAGAGGCACAGGAAGCTCATCACCATGAGATCCCGGAGATGCCTCAAATGCATTTTCCTCCACAAAACTATTGGAAGCAAATCAACACCTCCCTAGGAGAATTAAGTGCTAACATGGGACAATTAAGGGTGGAACATCAAGAGCACTCCATCATGCTCCATGAAATAAGAGAAGATCAAAAAGCAATGAGGGAGGAGAAACAAAGACAAGGAAGAGACATAGAAGAGCTCAAGGACATCATTGGTTCCTCAAGAAAGAAACGCCACCATCACTAAGATGGATTCATTCCTTGTTCTTATTTCTTCTGTTTTTTGTTTTCTATGTTATGTGCTTATCTATGTTTGTGTCTTTATTACATGATCATTAGTAGTTAGTAACTATGTCTTAAAGTTATGAATGTCCTATGAATCCATCACCTCTCTTAAATGAAAAATGTTTTAAATCAAAAGAACAAGAAGTACATGAGTTTCGAATTTATCCTTGAACTTAGTTTAATTATATTGATGTGGTGACAATGCTTCTTGTTTTCTGAATGAATGCTTGAACAGTGCATATGTCTTTTGAAGTTGTTGTTTAAGAATGTTAAATATGTTGGCTCTTGAAAGAATGATGACAAGGAGACATGTTATTTGATAATCTGAAAAATCATAAAAATGATTCTTGAAGCAAGAAAAAGCAGCAAAGAACAAAGTTTGCAGAAAAAAAAAGAGAAAAAAAAAATAGGCGAAAAAAAAATATAGAAAGAAAAAGAAAAAGCAAGCAGAAAAAGTCAGTAACCCTTAAAACCAAAAGGCAAGGGCAAATAAAAAGGATCCCATGGCTTTGAGCATCAGTGGATAGGAGGGCCTAAAGGAATAAAATCCTGGCCTAAGCGGCTAAACCAAGCTGTCCCTAACCATGTGCTTGTAGCGTGTAGGTGTCAAGTGAAAACTTGAGACTGAGCGGTTAAAGTCAAGGTCCAAAGCAAAAGAAGAGTGTGCTTAAGAACCCTGGACATCTCTAATTGGGGACTTTAGCAAAGCTGAGTCACAATCTGAAAAGGTTCACCCAATTATGTGTCTGTGGCATTTATGTATCCGGTGGTAATACTGGAAAACAAAGTGCTTAGGGCCAAGGCCAAGATTCATAAAAAAGCTGTGTTCAAGAATCATCATACTGAACTAGGAGAATCAATAACACTATCTGAACTCTGAGTTCCTATAGATGCCAATCATTCTGAACTTCAATGGATAAAGTGAGATGCCAAAACTATTCAAGAGGCAAAAAGCTATAAGTCCCGCTCATATGATTGAAGCACTGTTTCATTGATAGTTTGGAATTTATAGTATATTCTCTTCTTTTTATCCTATTTTATTTTCAGTTGCTTGGGGACAAGCAACAATTTAAGTTTGGTGTTGTGATGAGCGGATAATTTATACGCTTTTTGGCATTGTTTTTAGTATGCTTTTAGTAGAATCTAGTTACTTTTAGGGATGTTTTCATTAGTTTTTATGTTAAATTCACATTTCTGGACTTTACTATGAGTTTGTGTGTTTTTCTGTGATTTCAGGTATTTTCTGGCTGAAATTGAGGGACTTGAGCAAAAATCAGATTCAGAGGTTGAAGAAGGACCGCTGATGCTGTTGGATTCTGACCTCCCTGCACTCAAAGTGGATTTTCTGGAGCTACAGAACTCGAAATGGTGCGCTTCCAATTGCTTTGAAAAGTATACATCCAGGGCTTTCCAGCAATGTATAATAGTCCATACTTTGCCCAAGTTTAGACGACGCAAACTGGCGTTCAACGCCAGCTCTCTGCCCAATTCTGGAGTTCAGCGCCAGAAATGGATCAAAAACCAGAGTTGAACGCCAGAAATGGATCAAAACCTGGCGTTCAACTCCACAAATGGGCTCTGCACGTGGAAAGTTAAAGCTCAGCCCAAGCACACACCAAGTGGGCCCCGGAAGTGGATTTATGCATCAATTACTTACTTCTGTAAACCCTAGTAGCTAGTTTATTATAAATAGGACATTTCACTATTATCTTTGGAATCATCTTTGAATCTTTTGATCATTTTTAGATCTCTAGACCTCCATGGGAGGCTGGCCATTCGGCCATGCTTACCCTCTATTCATTTATGTATTTTCAACGGTAGAGTTTCTACACTCCATAGATTAAGGTGTGGAGCTCTGCTGTTCCTCAAAGATTAATGCAAAGTACTACTGTTTTCTATTCAATTCATCTTATTTCCCTTCTAAGATATTCATTCGCACTTCAATCTGAATGTGATGAACGTGACAATCATCATCATTCCCTATGAACGCGTGCCTGACAACCACTTCCGTTCTACCTTCGACTGAATGAGTATCTCTTAGATCTCTTAATCAGAATCTTCGTGGTGTAAGCTAGAATAATGGCGGCATTCAAGAGAATCCGGAAGGTCTAAACCTTGTCTGTGATATTCCGATTAGGATTCAATGATTGAATGACTGTGACGAGCTTCAAACTCGCGATTGCTGGGCGTAGTGACAGACGCAAAAGGATAGTAAATTCTATTCCAGTATGATCGAGACTGCATTGCTCTGTGTTCATGTAATTTGTTCATGCTACTTACTTGTGATGGATTGGTGAAGGGAATGCTGATTGAAGCAACTGCTCCTGTTATCTGTTTTATCTGAATTGCTTTGTTGCTGAACTGTTGGCTATCTGTTATATTCATATGAATTCATATATGTATGATTTTGTATTTCTAATTGTTAATGATTTCATATGGAATCTGCTTTGACTGTTTGAATTTGGAAAATAGCCAATTTGCTGCTGAAATACTGCCGAATTTTTCTTAACCATAGTCCTTAAATCAACCTTGTTTGATGGGTGTAGCAACCTCTAGTTGATGATTTCTGTTCAATTAGAAGCTTGTTGCTTAAATGGTTTTGGAAAACCCTTAGGGACAAGTTTTGGTCTTGTTTAAACTCTTTGCTTGTGATGCATAATGATTTGCGTATAGGCATTGAATGGTTTTAATAAATTTCCTAAGCGACCATCACTTGTGATTTCCTTAAATTTTGTGCCTCTTTTGCATACACACACGAGTTTGAATGTTCTAATCTATGTGACTAAATAGTTCTTTATGTTCTTATATAGTCTCATCAAGTCACATAGACCATGAGGTTTCCAATTCATATTTGAACTTGTGACTTGTATGCATTGCTGGAGTTGGTGTTAAATGTGCTTGATTCACTTGTTTCTCAAGGTTTTGATTTCACCAACATTACTAGTGATCCTTGCATTGATTGATGGTTTGTTTTACATTAGTTGCTTTCTAGCTATATCATATTTCATCATCAATGACTTATTGCAATTCATAATTGTGAACATGCTTACATCCCTGTTTTGTGCATTCCTTTCGAATTGAACTAGTAATCACCATATCACTGATTTTCAAACTGATTTTTTACTTTAACTTGTTTAACCGATTAACCTCTTTTGGTTTTCAACTTAACTCTTTATATCATTATTTTGGATATGGTGCTTTCTAAGCTCAGTAAACGAATAATGTGCAAAATATGGTGTGAATTCTTGGTTTGAAGTTTGGTTTAAATTCTGAATTCTGTTTGCTTACATTCCAAGAAATCTCCTTTCTTTCTTCACTTCATGAGTACGCTTTGCTTTGAGTGCTTTACACCTACTTGGCTATATGCTTATATTGTATTATCTCTGTTTTTCAGGATGTCGGATAAAGGAAAAGCTATAGCCACCACTTCCAAAAAGAGGAAGCGCTCCAAGACCTCTACCCCCTCACCATATGCTAACTATGCCAAGAATCCGTTGAATGAAGAAGATATAGAAAATCAGTCACTTCCATCCACTGATTCAACCAAATTCTCCAACCTCTACTGCGAGTGATGAGCGGATAATTTATACGCTTTTTGGCACTGTTTTTAGTATGTTTTTAGTATATTTTAGTTAGTTTTTATTATATTTTTATTAGTTTTTATTTAAAATTCACTTTTCTGGACTTTACTATGAGTTTGTGTGTTTTTCTGTGATTTCAGGTATTTTTGGGCTGAAATTGAGGGACCTGAGCAAAAATCTGATTCAGAGGCTGAAAAAGGACTGTAGATGCTGTTAGATTCTAACCTCCCTGTACTCGAAGTGAATTTTTTGGAGCTACAGAAGCCCAATTGGCGCTTTCTCAATTGCGTTGGAAAGTAGACATCTTGGGCTTTCCAGCAATATATAATAGTCCATACTTTGCCTGATATTTGATGGCCCAAACCGGCGTTCCAAGTCAGCTTAAGAATTCTGGCGTTTAACGCCAGAACTGGCATAAAAACTGGAGTTAAACGCCCAAACTGGCACAAAAGCTGGCGTTTAACTCCAAGAAAAGTCTCTACACATGAAAGCTTCAATGCTCAGCCCAAGCACACACCAAGTGGGCCCCGGAAGTGGATTTTTACACTAAACACCCTAGCTTACTCATTTTCTGTAACCCTAGGTCACTAGTTTACTATAAAAACTACTTTTAGTGATTCATCTTGTACCTCATGACACTTTACACGTTTCATATTGTATTCTCTACGGCATGAGTCTCTAAACCCCGTTGTTGGGGGTGAGGAGCTCTGCTGTTCTTCATGAATTAATGCAATTACTACTGTTTTCCATTCTATCACGCTTGCTTCTATTCTAAGATATTCATTCGCACTTCAACCTGATGAATGTGATGTTCCGTGACACTCATCATCATTCTCACCTATGAACGCGTGCTTGAAAACCACCTCCGTTCTACCTTAGATTGAATGCATATCTCTTAGCCTCATGATTCAGATCAGAGTCTTCGTGGTATAAGCTAGAATTATTGGCGGCCATTCCTGAGATCCGAAACGTCTAAACCTTGTCTGTGGTATTTTGAGTAGGATCTGGGAAGGGATGATTGTGACGAGCTTCAAACTCGCGAGTGTTGGGCGTAGTGACAGACGCAAAAGGATCAATGGATCTTATTCCGACATGATCGAGAACCGACAGATGATTAGCCGTGCGGTGACAGCGCATTTGGAACATTTTAACTGAGAGGACGGGAAGTAGCCATTGACAACGGTGATGCCCAACATAAAGCTTGCCATGGAAGGAGCCTTGCGTGCATGAAGAAGAAGATAGTAGGAAAGCAGAGATTCAGAAGACAAAGCATCTCCAAAGCCCCAACCTGTTCTTCATTACTGCATAACAAGTATTTATTTCATGTTCTTTTACATTTTACAATTAAATCTGAGAATTATTTATATCTTGACTAAGAGTTACAAGATAACCATAGCTTGCTTCAAGCCGACAATCTCTGTGGGATCGACCCTTACTCACGTAAGGTATTACTTGGACGACCCAGTGCACTTGCTGGTTAGTTGTGTGGAGTTGCAAAAGTGTGATTGTAATTTCGTGCACCAAGTTTTTGGTACCGTTGCCGGGGATTGTTCGAGTTTGGACAACTGACGGTTTATTTTGTTGCTTAGATTAGGAATATTTTATTTTTTTTTTTGGTTTAGAGTCTTTTATTTGAATTTAGTTTTATATTTTAAGTTTGGTGTCAATTGCATGATTTTATTTTCTTTTAATTTTTCGAAATTGCATGTCCTTAGTTCTTTCTTGATCTTTAAAAATTCTAAGTTTGGTGTCTTCTTTGTGTTTTCCTTTAAATTTTTGAAAAGTTGTGTTTGATTTTCTAAAACTTTAAAGTTTGGTGTGTTTTGTACTTTTATTTACAAAAAAATTTTTTCAAAAATTTGTTCTTGGTGTTCATCTTGATCTTCAAAGTGTTCTTGGTGTTCATCTTGGCATTTAAAGTTTTCTTGTTTGTTCTCTTTGTTTTGATATAAAATTTCTAAGTTTAGTGTCATTTTGTTGTTTTTCTCTTTCCACATTAAAATTCAAAAATCAAAAAAATATCTTTTCCTTATTTTACTCATAAATTTCAAAATTTTGCATTAATTTAGTCAAAGATTTTCAAAATCATATCTTTTTTTAGTCAAGTCAAAATTCTAATTTCAAAAATTGATCTTTTCAAATATCTTTCAAAAATCAAATCTTTTTAATTTCTTCAATCATATCTTTTCAATCATATCTTTTTTTTTTAATTTGCAATCATATCTTCTCAATCATATCTTTTTCAAAATAATTTTCAATCATATCTTTTTGATTACTTTTTCCAAAATCTTTTTAATTAATTAATTAATTTAGTTTTCAATTTGCTTTGATTTTATTTTCTTTTAGTTTTCGAAATTTTATTTTATTTTCCATACTCCAAAAAGGATGACACAGCTAAGGCTGGACATCCAAGGCTTTAAACAAGAGGATCATGAATCCCTTTATAATGCATGGGAGAGGTACAGAGGGATGCTGAGAAAATGCCCCTCTGAAATATTTTCAGAGTGGGTACAGTTAGACATCTTCTACTATGGGCTTACAGAAAAAGCTCAGATGTCTCTAGACCACTCCGCTAGTGGATCTATACACATGAGAAAAACAATTGAAGAGGCTCAAGAACTCATAGATACAGTTGCTAGAAATCAACATCTATACTCAAACAGTGAGTCCTCCATAAAAGAAGAGGCTATGGCAGTAACCACTGATCCTAATCCTCAAGAACAGATTGTGAACTTAATCAGCAATTACTCCTTATGACAAAACAATTAGCAGAATTCAAAGAGATGCTCCAAGACACTAAAAATGCTAACAAGAATATAGAAGCACAATTGAATCAAACAAGACAGCAGCTATCTAAACATATAACAGAAGAATGCCAAGTTGTCCAACTAAGGAGCGGGAAGACATTGAACAACTCAGCTCAAAGTAACAAAAAGTCAAGAAAGGAACAAATGACAGAGGATGACCAAACCACTGCCCAAAATCCCTCTGAGGACATCAAGAGCCCAGAGAGGAATAACTCTGGCGTTCAAACGCCAGAAAAGGGGGAAAAGTTGGCGTTAAACGCCCATTCCTTGTCCAGTTCTGGCGTTCAAACACCAGAAAAGGGTGGGAAGCTGGCGTTAAACGCCCATCCAGTACCCAATCCTGGCGTTCAAACGCCAATGAGGGATCAGAAACCTTCAAGTGCTGATAGTAACCCCTCTAAGAAGGCTTCTCCAACCACTTCTGTAGGGAATAAACCTGCAGCAACTAAGGTTGAAGAATATAAAGCCAAGATGCCTTATCCTCAGAAGCTCCGCCAAGTGGAACAGGATAAATAATTTGCCTGCTTTGCAGACTATCTCAGGACTCTTGAAATAAAGATCCCGTTTGCAGAGGCACTTGAGAAAATACCCTCTTATGCTAAGTTCATGAAAGAGATCTTAAGTCATAAGAAGGATTGGAGAAAAACTGAAAAAGTGTTTCATTGATATTATTGACTCTTTGGTGGAAGAGATCAATATGACTGAAAGTCTTGAATCAGAGCTAGAGGACATCTTTAAAGATGT
>NC_029787.2:91981178-91988001 GCF_000816755.2 Arachis ipaensis | reverse complement strand
GACCAAAGGAAATAAAAGAACCTCTAAAAATCCCTCAGGAAGAGGAGAAACCTCCTAAACCCGAGCTCAAACCACTACCACCATCCCTGAAATATGCATTTCTGGGAGAGGGTGACACTTTTCCAGTGATCATAAGCCCTGCTTTAAATCCACAGGAAGCGAAAGCACTAATTCAAGTGCTAAGGACACACAAGACAGCTCTTGGGTGGTCCATAAGTAATCTTAAGGGCATTAGCCCTGCAAGATGCATGCACAAGATCCAATTGGAGGATGATGCTAAGCCAGTGGTTCAACCACAGAGGCGGCTAAATCCAGCCATGAAGGAAGTGGTGCAGAAAGAGGTCACTAAGTTACTAGAGGCTGGGATTATTTATCCTATTTCTGATACCCCTGGGTGAGCCCTGTCCAAGTTGTCCCCAAGAAGGGAGGCTGGTGCACGAAATTGGAAATCACAATTCTTCACAAATTCGCACAACTAACCAGCAAGTGCACTGGGTCGTCCAAGTAATACCTTACGTGAGTAAGGGTCGATCCCACGGAGATTGTTGGCTTGAAGCAATCTATGGTTACCTTGTAACTCTTAGTCAGGAAAACAATAAAACAATTCACTTATCAAATTTGCTTGCAAGGAATAAAAGAGCATGAAATAAATACTTATTATGCAGTAATGGAGAATATGTTGGAGTTTTGGAGATGCTTTGTCTTCTGAATTTCAGCTTTTCTCTTGTATTCCTCTTCCCTCATGCATGAAAAAGTTCAAAGTTCCTTCCATGGCAAGCTCTATGTAAGGTGTCACCATTGTCAATGGCTACTTCCCATCTTCTCAGTGAAAATGGTCCAAATGTTCTGTCACAGCACGGCTAATCATCTGGAAGTTCTCGATCATGCTGGAATAAGATTGACTATCCTTTTGCGTCTGTCATTACGCCCAGCACTCACGAGTTTGAAGCCCGTCACAGTCATCCAATCCTAGAATCCTACTCGGAATACCACAGACAAGGTTTAGACTTTCCGGATTCTCATGAATGCCGCCATCGATCTAGCTTATACCACGAAGATTCTGATTAAGAAATCTAAGAGATAATCATTCATTCTAATGTAGAACGGAGGTGGTTGTCAGACACATGTTCATAGATTGAGGAAGGTGATGAGTGTCACGGATCATCACCCTCTCCATAGTTAAGCGCGAATGAGTATCTTAGAGAGGAACACGTATGTTTGAATGGAAAACATAAGTACTTGCATTAATTCATTGAGACGCTGCAGAGCTCCTCACCCCAAACAATGGGGTTTAGAGACTCATGCTGCCAAAAGGTACAAATTTCAGATCTAAAATGTCATGAGATGAAAATTAAATCTCTAAAAGTTGTTTAAATACTAAACTAGTAACCTAGGTTTACAGAAAATGAGTAAACTATGATAGATAGTGCAGAAATCCACTTCTGGGGCCTACTTGGTGTGTGCTGGGGCTGAGACTAAAGCTTCTCACGTGCCTGGGCTGTTTTGGGTGTTCAACGTCAGGCTGTAACCTGTTTCTGGCGTTGAACTCCAACTTGTAACGTGTTTCTGGCGCTGGACGCCAAACTACAACATGGAACTGGCGTTGAACGCCAATCTACGTCATCTATCCTTGATAAAAGTATGGATTATTACATATTTCTGGAAAGCCCTGGATGTCTACTTTCCAACGCAATTGGAAGCGCGTCAATTGGACTTCTGTAGCTCCAGAAATTCCATTCCGAGTGCAGAGAGGTCAGGATCCAACAGCATCAGCAGTCCTTTTTCAGCCTGAATCAGATTTTTGCTCAGCTCCCTCAATTTCAGCCAGAAAATACCTGAAATCACAGAAAAACACACAAACTCATAATAAAGTCCAGAAATATGAATTTTGCCTAGAGACTAATGAAGATAAACAAAAAACTAACTAAAACATACTAAAAACTATATGAAATTAACCCCAAAAAACGTATAAAATATCCGCTCATCACAACACCAAACTTGAACTGTTGCTTGTCCCCAAGCAACTAGACAAATAAAATAGAATACAAATGAGTCAAGAAACAATAATATCTCAGAGTTTTTGAGTGAAGCTCAGTATTCACTGCTTTTTCTTGCTTCAAGAATCATTTTTATAATTTTTCAGATTACCAATAACATGTCTCATGTTTATCATTCTTTCAAGAGCCAACATATTTAACATTCAAGAACATCAAATTCCAAAGACATATGCACTGTTCAAGTATTCATTCAGAAGGCAGAAAGCATTGCCACCACATGTAATTAATCAGAATTTCTTGTATTAAAAACTCGAGAAATATTGCCTCCTTATCCTAAAGAAAATCTTCTATTTAATTCATGTTTAATGATGATGAGAAAAATAAATTATAGCTTAATTGGAGATAAAATCAAAATATAGATACTAATTACTACTACTTATATGTAACTTCTAAGGTAAAGCACAAATAAGAGCAATTATCACAGGGTTAAGGCTAAGATTAGAACTCAACAACCTTGAGGTTGGGAAGTGGATGTTCCTCTACTCTGTGGGGTGCTTGGTCCTTCAAGAGATAACTTCTGACGCTTCAGTTCCTTGAAGTCACGCCCTTGCTCCTCTTGTTCCCTGAGCAGTTTGCAGAGCATGCTATGTTAATTTTGCTGTTCTTCTTTTATTTGGTCCATAGCTTCTTGCAACTTAGTAACAGATGCTTCAAGATGTTTCCAGTATTCAAATTGAGGGAGTTCTGGTAGAAATTCTTGCGCCCTCCTCTTGATGGGGTCATCCTGCATTTGTTGTTTTTCCATTGTGATTTTAGTGATTGGTTGCTCCACTGAGATATATGATGCCAGGGCATTTTGGCCAGTTTCACTGACCTTTTCTTTACTGTTTTTAGGTTAGTTTCATGCATTTCTTTAGGAAATAAGCTAGTTTTGGGTAAATATTCACTTATGCCTTGACTCAAGCATACATTGTGCATTCTACATGATTTCATGAGGATTTTGCATAAGTTTAGTGACAAATATTATGTTGCATTACTCATGACTTGGACTAGAGCTTTGATGCACTTTGTTGCTTGATTTCAGGACCAAAAAGGAGCAAGAAAAGGGGAGGTAACTTGCAAAGATTAATGAGAAAAGTGATTGCCAATAACACTCTCAAAAAGCCATCAATCCCCACGTTAGAGAGTCACGTTAACCAAGTTAACGTGAACTCTAACATGGAGAAAAGAAGTTGAGCCAACATTAGTGACACTCAACATTGTCACTAACATTGGCAATTACTCATAAGTGGCCACGTTAGAAGCCACGTTAACCTAGTTAATGTGACCTCTAACGTTAACAATGAGTGCATTGATTGAGGAAGAGATGAATATGAACATGATCCGGAGAATTGCAACATCTCCTAAGCCCAATGAACTCCCCATCTCTAATCTTACCCATTCTCTTTAATTTCTGCGATTTACTTTTATGAGCAAATCCCCCATTCTCATTTATAATTCTGCAATTTATTTTCAGTCATTTACTTCCATTCATTTAATTCTAGCATTTACTTTTTTGTTATTTACATTCCCGCCATTTTATTTTCTGCAACTCTCAACCCAATTTCTGGATTCGCTCAACTAGAACATTCTTCTAATTAAAGTTGCTTGATCAATCAATCCCTGTGGGATTCGACCTCACTCTATTGTGAGTTTTTACTTGACGACAACTTCGGTACACTTGCCGAAGGAAGATTTGTTGAGAGACAAGTTTTCCCCGCATCAAGTTTATGGCGCCGTTGCTGGGGATTGATTGTGCATCAACAATGATTAGATTGGAAGATCACTAGATTGAGCATTTTATTTTGTGAATTTTATTTTTCTGTTTGAGTGATTTACTTTTTGTTTTAGTTAAACTTCTTCCCTTCTCCCTCTACCCGTTTGTTTTTCTTTGTTATTTTCAATTCTGTTTGCTAACCCATTAACTGTTTGATATATTGCATCACCCACAACTAACAATAACTCTGACACAAATACTGTCTGCACTTATTTTCTCTGCTTGTACTTGTTGGTTGTATGACAGAGAGAAGAAGCGGGGCTTCAACTTCCTTTGATTTTGAACCAGAGAGAACCTTCCTTAGACTAAGGAGGGAGGCAAGAGGAAAATGAGTAGTTGGTGCTGAAGAAGAAGAGGAACAGTTTGAGGAATACTTTGAACCAAACATGGAAGAAAACATGGAAAATCATCATAAAGAAGAGACTCACAACCATGGCAGAGGAGGTGGAGCAAATCATGCTGGGGAGGATAGAAGAGTTTTGGGCTCTTACATTAATCCAAACCCAGGCAATTGTGGAAGTAGCATCCAAAAGCCAACAATCCATGCCAACAACTTTGAACTTAAACCACAGCTCATCACCCTTGTTCAGAACAACTATTCGTTTGGAGGAGGTGTTCAAGAAAATCCCAACCAACATTTGACCACCTTCCTGAGAATATGTGACACAGTGAAATCTAATGGTGTTCATCCTGACGCCTATAGATTGCTCTTATTTCCCATCTCACTCAGAGACAAGGCAGCCAAGTGGCTGGAATCCTTCCCAAGGGAGAGCTTGACAACTTGGGAGGATGTGGTGAACAAATTCTTAGCAAGATTCTACCCTCCTCAACGAATCAATAGGCTGAGAGCTGAGGTTCAAACCTTCAGGCAATAGGATAGTGAGACTCTGTATGAAGCATGAGAGAGGTTCAAAGACTTAACAAGGAGGTGTCCACCTGACATGTTCAACGAATGGGTCCAGCTGCACATTTTCTATGAAGGGCTCTCTTATGAGTCAAAGAAGGCAGTAGACCATTCATCTGGAGGGTCCTTGAACAAGAAGAAGACCATTGAGGAAGCCATAGATGTTATTGAAACAGTAGCAGAAAACGACTACTTCTATGCTTCCGAAAGAGGGAACACAAGAGGAGTGATGGAGCTAAACAATGTAGACGCTCTGCTGGCCCAAAATAAGCTCATTACCAAGCAGCTGGCTGACCTCACCAAGAAGATGGAGATGAACTAAGTAGCAGCAATCTCCACTTCATCAACAACACAAGAAGGAGTAAACCAAGAAGCAGAAGGGAGTCAAGAGCAAGCCAACTACATTGGGAATTCACCAAGAAAAAACTATGATCCATACTCCAAGAATTACAACCCTGGATGGAGAAATCACCCGAACTTTGGGTGGGAAAGTGAGCAAGATCAAAACCAAGACCAGAGACGTTACAACTCCAACAACAATGCAACTCACCAACAATTCACCCAGAGGACATCTCAACAACCCCACAACAACACTTCTCCACACACTTATCAAAACCAAAACAGCACATCTGCTCCGAATCACTCATCAATTGATGACAAGCTCTCTAAGATTGAAACCTTCATCGAAGGAATATGCAGAGACATTCAAGACAGTAAAGCATTCAGAGAGGAAGTGCAGTCAAACATGCAGAATCAAAATGCTGCCATCACAAAACTGGAGACACAAATCAGCTTTTTTTTTAAGCAGCTTCCGAACCACAATTTTTGCTATGATGCCCATTCAAGCAAAAGGGAGGATTGTCAAGCTATCACACTTAGGAGTGGGAAGGAACTAAAGGAACATCCCCAAAAACCACTAGAAGAAAGCTCAATTGAAAAGGAAGAGGAGCAAGATGGAATGCAACCCCCCATGCCAAGTTTGCAGAAAGAGAAAAAGATACCCCAACTCAACGTCTCAAGAGCTCCATACCCCCAGCTATTGAAGAAAAAGGAAGATGACAACCAGTTCTTGAGATTTTTGGAAATCTTCAAGAAGCTACAAATCAACATACCATTTGCTGAAGCCATAGAACAAATGCCACTTTATGCCAAGTTTTTGAAGGAGCTAATGACTAAGAAGAGAAGCTGGAAGAACAATGAGACTGTGATACTAACTGAAGAGTGCAGTGCTATCATTAAGCATAAACTACCTCAGAAACTGAAGGATCCTGGGAGTTTTCAGATCCCTTGCATTATAGGAGAAATCACAGTAGAAAAGGCTCTTTGTGACTTAGGGGCCAGCATCAATTTGATGTCAGTAGCTATGATGAGAAAAATGAAAATTGAGGAGGCTAAACCAACAAAAATGGCTCTACAACTGGCAGACCGATTGTTCAAATTCCCTCACGGGATAGTGGAGGATTTGCTAGTAAAAGTAGGAGATATCATATTCCCAGCAGATTTGTGGTGCTGGACATGCAGGAAGACGCCAAAACCTCCATCATTTTGGGAAAGCCATTCTTGGCTACTGCTGGAGCTGTCATTGATGTTCAAAAGGGTGACCTCACCCTTAGATTACACAATGAAAAGATGACATTCAATGTGTTCAAGGCCATGAGTTATCCACCGGAACAATTGGGGGAATGCATGAGGTTAGATGCACTTGTGGATGAAGTGCAGGAGAATCTTGAAGAAGATGAACCTGAAGAGAACGAGAGATTGGTGGAGGAAGAATCTGAATCAAGTGAAGAGGTAGCTACAACAGAAACATACATACTAGATGCACCAAAGGAAGGGAGCAAAAAATCAGAAGCACCCAAACTTGAACTCAAAGCATTGCCATCCACTCTCAAATATGCATATCTAGGAGAAAATGAAAACTACCCAGTGATCATAAATTCATCCCTCAGTCAAGATCAAGAGGACGAGCTACTCAAGGTGCTGCGGGAGCATAAGGATGCCATTGGATGGACCCTTGCTGACTTGAAGGGAATCAGTTCAGCCATATGCATGCATAAAATACTGTTGGAAGATGACGCCAAGCCATCCATTCAATCCCAAAGAAGG
>NC_029787.2:91980312-91981122 GCF_000816755.2 Arachis ipaensis | reverse complement strand
GAATGAAAGTTTCACCAAAGAAGCATTTCCACGTTTAACCTCCAGTTTAACCTTAAACTGGAGGTTAAACGCCAGAATAAGAATGCCACTCAGGAAGCATTTCCACGTTTAACCTCCAGTTTAACCTTAAACTGGAGGTTAAACGCCAGAAATGGGAAATGCACCAGGGAACCATTTCCACGTTTAAGCTCCAGTTTAACCTTAAACTGGAGCTTAAACGTGTTCGACCAAGTTTTCTCCTCCAGGGTTGCTTTCTCCATTTCCACGTTTAAGCTCCAGTTTAACCTTAAACTGGAGCTTAAACGTGTTCGACACCTCCAGGGCTACCTTTCTCAGCTTCCACGTTTAAGCTCCAGTTTAACCTTAAACTGGAGCTTAAACGTGTTCGACCTCCCAGATGGCTTTCTCTATCTCCACGTTTAAGCTCCAGTTTAACCTTAAACTGGAGCTTAAACGTGTTCGACCTCCAGGGCTTCCTTTCCTATCTCCACGTTTAAGCTTCAGTTTAACCTTAAACTGAAGCTTAAACGTGTTCGACTAAGTCACCCTCCAGGGCTGCCTTCTTCCATTTCCACGTTTAAGCTTCAGTTTAACCTTAAACTGAAGCTTAAACGTGCTTCCACAAAAGGCATCACTGGAAGTGTCTGGCGTTTAAGCTGCAGTAACGCCACTCTTGGAAAAGGTTTCTGGGCCAAAAATATTGCGGTTTAAGTTAGTATTTGAGCACAAACATTAACTTAAACTTACTCTGGTATGAAACCCAATTGAATATCATGGTTTATGGATTGGGCCTGAAGGATTGATGAGTCT
>NC_029787.2:91976500-91978468 GCF_000816755.2 Arachis ipaensis | reverse complement strand
CCCCATTCCCTTTTAATTTCAGCAATTTAGCTTCTCGCTCTTTAATTCATGCAATTTTACATTCCGCAATTCTCATCTAATTCTTGATTCCGCTCAACTAGACTCACTTCTAATCCGAATTGCTCATTCAACCAATCCTTGTGGGATTCGACCTCACTCTATTGTGAGTTTTTACTTGACGATAACCGGTGCACTTGCCGGAAGGAATTTTGCCGATCGTGCAATTTCCTAAATCGTGGCATAACAAGTTTATGCGCATCAAGTTTATGGCGCCGTTGCCGGGGATTGGTTTTCGATTGACAATTCTCAAATTGGAAGTTAACTAGATTGAGCATTTTTTTTTGTTTTGATTAATTCAATACAAGTTACTTGTTGAATTTTAATTTCTGCACTCTGTTACATGCTTTCTTTCTTTATGCCTTTAAATTCAAGCAACTAACTCACTGACTCACTAACTGTTTGAATTAATTCCTCAACTGCTCTAACCGTACTCTTCTATTAACCAAGAGTATTTCACTTGTTTGTTGCCTGTGCTGTGTTCTTGTATGACAGGTAGGAGAGGAGAGACATCAACTCCTCCATATACCGAACCAGAGAGGACCCTTCATAGACTTAGAAGGGAAGCAAGAGGGAAGAGAGTACTGGGAGAAGAGGAATCTGAAGGAGAATCTGAGGACAATTTTGAGGAAGCTTTAGATCTCAACATGGATAGAGAAGTTCACAACCATGAGAGAGCTGATGGAAACAATGCCATTCCTGAGAGGAGGGTTCTTAGTTCATACATAGATCAATAAACATCAAAAGAGGAAGCTCATGAATGATGCAAAATACTTTGTCTGGGACGAGCCATATCTCTTCAAGAAATGTTCAGATAGAATTCTTAGAAGATGTGTCTCGGAAGAGGAAGGGAGAGAAGTCCTGTGGAACTGCCACGGTTCATGCTATGGTGGGCACTTTGGAGGGGACAGAATTGCGACAAAGGTGTTACAAAGCGGATTCTTTTGGCCCACTCTTTTCAAGGATGCCAAAGAGCTAGTAAAAAGTTGCAATGAATGCCAAAGATCTGGAAACCTACCCAAAAGAAACGCCATGCCACAAAATTTCATCTTGGAACTTGAACTGTTTGATGTGTGGGGAATTAATTTCATGGGACCATTCCCAACCTCATATGCAAACAATTACATCCTGGTAGAAGTAGATTATGTTTCCAAGTGGGTAGAGGCTATTGCAACCCTAACTAATGATAACAAGGTAGTCATGAACTTCCTCAGGAAGAATATCTTTAGCCGGTTTGGAGTCCCAAGAGCCCTCATCAGTGATGGAGGGAGCCACTTTTGTAACAAACCATTAGAAGCTCTCCTCTTACGATATGGGGTAAAACACAAAGTAGCCACACCTTACCACCCTCAAACAAGTGGGCAAACTGAGATATCCAACAGAGAGCTGAAGAGGATCCTGGAAAAGACTGTGGGCGCATCTAGAAAGGATTGGTCGAAGAAGTTGGATGATGCTCTGTGGGCATACAGAACAGCATTCAAAACTCCACTTGGAATGTCTCCATATCAATTAGTCTATGGGAAAGCTTGTCATTTACCACTGGAGCTGGAACATAAAGCTCTTTGGGCTATCAAGATACTAAATTTTGACAGCATTGCTGCTGGTGCAAAAAGAATCTTGCAGCTGCAAGAGATGGAGGAATTCAGGTCACAAGCCTATGAAAACACTAAGATGTATAAAGAGAAGGCAAAAAGAAAACATGACATGCACTTGGCACCCAGGAGTTTCAAAAAAGGGCAGCAAGTACTCCTTTACAATTCTAAATTAAGGCTGTTCCCAGGGAAACTCAAGTCAAGGTGGTCCGGACCTTTCAAAAAGAATGCAAGAGATGGAGGAATTCAGGTCACAAGCCTATGAAAACACTAAGATGTATAAAGAGAAGGCAAAAAGAAAACATGACAAACATGACAT
>NC_029787.2:91972685-91974466 GCF_000816755.2 Arachis ipaensis | reverse complement strand
GAAGAAGCTGGATGATGCTCTTTGGGCATACAGAACAGCATTCAAAACCCCACTTGGAATGTCTCCATATCAATTAGTCTATGGGAAAGCTTGTCATTTACCACTGGAGCTGGAACATAAAGCTCTTTGGGCTATCAAGATACTAAATTTTGACAGCATTGCTGCTGGTGCAAAAAGAATCTTGCAGCTGCAAGAGATGGAGGAATTCAGGTCACAAGCCTATGAAAATACCAAGATGTATAAAGAGAAAGCAAAGAGAAGACATGACCTGCATCTTGCACCCAGGAGTTTCGAAAAGGGGCAGCGAGTACTCCTTTACAATTTCAAATTGAGACTATTCCCAGGAAAACTCAAATCAAGGTGGTCCGGACCTTTTCTTGTCACAAATGTTTTGCCTTATGGACACATCGAAATCATGGATGAAGGTTCTGAGAGGACTTTTACAGTGAATGGACAAAGACTCAAGCATTATCTGGGCAACATGGGGGAAGACCCCAGAGTAAAGTACCATCTCAAATAATTAAGAACTCGTCGAGCTAGCGACGATAAAAGAGTGCTCTGTTGGGAGGCAACCCAACCTTAGGTAGTTTCAATTTCATCCTTATTTCAATAAAGTCACAAGTGGTTTCCCCTGTATTGAAAGGAGCTAAGTTTGGTGTTCCATACCAGAACAATCCAAGAGTGATGGTGTAATTCTAAGTTTGGTATTCCACTAAAGAACATTGGTTAGAATTACACCCCACTCCCAAAAGAACATTGCTAGCTCCATCCAACCAAGAGAAACCACTTAGGTGTAGTTAGACTATAGGTGATCATTGCTTTGTTGATAACAAGATATGAGGGTCTCTGCATATATGCAATGTTGTGCACTGGGCAAAGAACTAAGTTTGGTGTTCACACACCAAACTGAGTTCAAGAGGCACAAGCATACATATAAGCTAACTATGTCTCAAGTGCTTTGGGAACAAGCAACTTCCAGTGACCTTGTAGGAATCTTATAAGGAAATGGTGCACCTTCACCCAAAGAAGCGAGGCAACAAAAACTAGGAGGATGACAAAGAGAGAGGGGGACTAGAGATCATCACCCGAAGGTTGTATTGTTACCTGATTCCATTGTACTTAGAATTGTTGAAAGTTGGAGGTCCGAATTGCACTTTTGATTTGTAGTTACTTGCAGTTGAACTCTTTTTAAAATTCTGTCTTTTAAAGTTTTCCTTCTGAATAGGTCCATGATTTCTGGTTTAAATGTCACTACATCATTCCCTTATTTACTTGTAAGCTTGTCCTTTTTGATCAAATGAAGAAGAGAATGTTTATGTTCTTAAAAGACCAGAGTAGGGTTCCTAATGTGGAAGTGCATTCATGAATCTTTGGGGTAGTCATAAGTTAGCTAAGTTGGTTCAACCACAAGGCTAGGAGGACAACTATCTATCCTGAATACTTTGCTTTGGATACACTCATGAGACTAAGTTAATAACAAGATCCTAAGAAGAGAAAAGGGAAAAAACAATGGAAGTGAAAAACAAAAGAAAAAGAGTAAGCAATCAGGCTAGGCATCAATGGTTTTAAGCTTGAGGCAAGTGTCTGTGGTGCTCCTGTGTGAGGGATATACTTGGATGAATAAGCTCTTAGGGGTGCTTTATCACTTGGTAACTTGGGTTAACTAACCCGGGATTATCAGCTGAAAATCCACTATCAAGAGTAACCCTCACTACAGAGCATTTAGTAACCCAAAGAGGTGCTGGACACCAAGGTCTCAAGAAAAGAAAATAAATAAACTA
>NC_029787.2:91970527-91971559 GCF_000816755.2 Arachis ipaensis | reverse complement strand
CCAAGGAGATCAATGAGTGCATTGATTGAGAAAGAGATGAAAATGAACTTGATCCGGAGAATTGCAACATCTCCTAAGCTCAATGAACTCCCCATCTCTAATCTTACCCATTCTCTTTAATTTCTGCGATTTACTTTTATGAGCAAATCCCCCATTCCCATTTATAATTCTGCAATTTATTTTCAGTCATTTACTTCCATTCATTTAATTCTAGCATTTACTTTTCTGTTATTTACATTCCCGCCATTTTATTTTCTGCAACTCTCAACCCAATTTCTATTCGCTCAACTAGAACATTCTTCTAATTAAAGTTGCTTGATCAATCAATCCCTGTGGGATTCAACCTCACTCTATTGTGAGTTTTTACTTGACGACAACTTCGGTACACTTGCCGAAGGAAGATTTGTTGAGAGACAAGTTTTCCCCGCATCAATATACTCTGTTATTCCCATCTTTACTCCAGCATCTTTGCAGAGCATAGAGATTAGGCTTGGATAAGCCAACCTGGCATCCTTGGAGTTCTTGTTTGCGAGTATGTAGAATTCAGATGGAATCAGTTGATGAACTTCTACTTCTTTTCCCAACATAATGCAATGGATCATCACTGCTCTTTTAACGTTGACTTCAGAACGGTTGCTGGTGGGCAATATAGAACATCCAATGAAGTCCAGCCATCCTCTGGCGACTGGTTTGAGATCTTCTCTCTTGAGTTGATTTGGGACACCCCTCGTGCTGGTGGTCCAATCTTATCCAGTTTGTTCTCATCATTCTCCTATTGAAGGAGTCTGGGTCATCTTTCAGCTGAGGTAGCTTAAAGATCTCCCTGATTTTGTATTTTGTCATGTGAACAATCTTTCCTCTGACCACAGTCCTATAGTCATAGAGGGCAGTTCCAGATATTCTCTGCCTGTCTGTTTGCCACAGATTAGCGTAGAATTCCTGAACCATATTCCTTCCCACTTTCATTTCAGGATTAGCTAGGACTTCCCAGTTCCTGTTTCGAATCTGCTCTTGGATCTCCGGATATTCATC
>NC_029787.2:91967481-91969385 GCF_000816755.2 Arachis ipaensis | reverse complement strand
TACCGCAGTCCTATAGTCATAGAGGGCAGTTCTAGATATTCTCTGCCTGTCTGTTTGCCACAGATTAGCGTAGAATTCCTGAACCATATTCCTTCCCACTTTCATTTCAGGATTAGCTAGGACTTCCCAGTTCCTGTTTCGAATCTGCTCTTGGATCTCCGGATATTCATCTTCTTTCAGATCGAACTTGACTTCCGGGATCACTGATCTTCGACCCATTATTTTGTAGTAATGGTCTGAATGTTCTTTGGTTAAGAACCTCCCTTGATTCCAAAGTGGTTTTGGAACACTCTCTTTCTTGCCTCTTGGAGTGGGTTATTTTCCTTTAGGAGCCATGATCTTAGTGGGTATGGTTTAGTGATCACGGATAAACACACCAAACTTAGAGGTTTGCTTGTCCTCAAGCAAAAGAAAGAAAGGATAGGGATAGAAGGAGAGCGAGTGTTGAATGGTGGATGAGAGGAGGGAGGCCGAATGTGTTTTTAAAAGGGAGGGGTGGGTTTTCGAAAATAGGGAGAAAGATAAGATAGAAGATATGATTTAAAAAGAAATAAGTATGATAAGAAAAGATATAATTTAAAATTGAAGAGATATGAAAGATATTTGAAAAAGATAAATTTGGATTTTTGAAAAAGATAATATGGAGATTAAAAAAAAGATATTGATTAGTTGAAAAGATTTTAGAATGAAAAGAGATAGATTTGTTTTGAAAATTTGAAAAAGAGTTGAATTGGATTGAAAAAAAGGATTTGTGCTTATGGATTAAGATACATTTGATATTTTTAAAGTAGGGTTTTTAGAAATTAGGGATTTTAGAAATCAGGGTTTGTAACATGTTTATGCAAGAAATCATGAATTGAAACATGAAAATTAAAATTAAAATGAAAAATATGAAGTAAAAACGAAATTACCTCCTCCCCACCATCCTGGCGTTTGAACGCCCAAACGCTGCATGTTTTGGGCGTTCAACGCCCAACTGCTGCTTCTCCTGGGCGTTCAACACCCAGTAGTTGCTTCTTTCTGGCGTTGAACGCCAGGAACTCCTTTGTCACTGGGCATTTTTCTGAATGCCCAGGACGCTGTAAATCTGGCGTTAAACGCCCAGAAGATGCTTTTTTCTGGCGTTTAATGCCCAGATGGCTATCCTTACTGGCGTTTTCTTGCCAGTGAGCTCTTTTTCTCTGTTTTGTGTGCAAAATCCTTTTGTAACCCTGTAAACTTATACAATTGACTCTTTACTTTAGTATCAATGAGCTTTATATAAACAAATAAAATCAAGAATAGGGCAAAATGCTTAGAAGAAGTGATGCCCATGGCTGGGTTGCCTCCCAGCAAGCGCTTCTTTATTGTCTTTAGTTGGACCTTGCTGAGTTTTTAATCTAGCCTCAGCCGTGAGCACTCTTGCTCAACATTTCCTTCAAGATAGTTGATGCGCATAAACTAGTTATGCTACGATTTAGGAAATTGCACGATCGGCAAAATTCCTTCCGGCAAGTGCACCGGTTATCGTCAAGTAAAAACTCACAATAGAGTGAGGTCGAATCCCACAAGGATTGGTTGAGTGAGCAATTCGGATTAGAGGTGTGTTCTAGTTGAGCGGAATCAAGATTTAGATGAGAATTGCGGAATGTAAAATTGGCGGGAAATGTAAATGACAAGAAATTTAAATGGCGGAATCTTAAATTGCATGAATTAAAGAGCAGAAGCTAAATTGCTGAAATTAAAAGGGAATGGGGGTGATTGCATGAATTGAGTTGGTGCTCTTCTCACTTCTGGCGTTTAACCTCCAGTTTAAGGTCAAACTGGAGGTTAAACGTGGGCGTGCTTCTTTGGTGAGACTTCCATTCTGGCGTTTAACCTCCAGTTTAAGGTTAAACTGGAGGTTAAACTTCAATTCCAGCATT
>NC_029787.2:91936845-91943647 GCF_000816755.2 Arachis ipaensis | reverse complement strand
AAATTAAAATTCAACAAGTAACTTGTACTGAATTAATCAAAACAAACAAAAAAATATTGCTCAATCTAGTTAACTTCCAATATGAGAATTGTCAATCGAAAACCAATCCCCGGCAACGGCGCCATAAACTTGATGCGCATAAACTAGTTATGCTACGATTTAGGAAATTGCACGATCGGCAAAATTCCTTTCGGCAAGTGCACCAATCATCCAAACAATTGCATCAAAGTCTTGCAAAATTTCATGAGAAATCTTCCATTCATAGCATTCAAGTAATATAACTAAAACTCATGGAATTTGCATCAAAATCATATTGTTTGGATGGTTCATTGCTTTGTTATTCTTTTAACCATTCTTGGTTACTTTAAGCTCAAGAAAATGCATAAAACCACTAAAACTAACAGAAAAATACTAGTGAAACTAGCCTAAGATGCCTTGGCATCAATAGTGCTTGATTCTCTATCCATTAACAATGAACTTCTTATCAGAATCAATATCTTGAAGCTCCACATAGCCATATGGTGATACACTTGTAATCACATATGGTCCCCTCCACCGGGACTTCAGTTTCCTGGGGAATAGCCTGAGCCTAGAGTTAAACAACAGAATCTTTTGTCCTGGTTCAAAGATTCTAGATGACAGCTTTCTGTCATGCCACCTTTTTTACTTCTCTTTATAAAGCTTGGCATTTTCGAAGGCAGTGAATCTGAATTCCTCTAGCTCATTCAGCTGGAGGAATCTTTTTTCTCCAGCTAGTTTGGCATCAAAGTTTAAGAATCTAGTTGCCCAGTAGGCCTTATGTTCCAGTTCTACGGGCAGGTGACAAGCCTTACCATACACAAGTTGGTATGGAGAGGTCCCTATAGGAGTCTTGAATGCTGTTCTGTAAGCCCACAGAGCATCATCCAAGCTTCGTGCCCAATCCTTTCTACGGGTACTTACTGACGTGTATTTTCGGAAAATGAAAAATGAATTCTAAACACACAAATCTAACCGGCAAGTTTTTGGCGCCGTTGCCGGGGATTGAAATAGATTGACAATGATTACGTGAAGTGGAGATCTAGATCAAGCACTTTTTCTTTTTTGTTTCTCTAAATTTTGACTGACACACTAACTGTTTGAATTTTTGCCTGAGCTAATTGAAACATCACTTTAGTAATAGAGTGAAGTTCTCTTGGTTTAACTTGCTGAATATGATTCTCATAGCTTGATAAATCAACGAGAGAAGTGATTTTCGATCATTAATCTCTCAAGTTTACCAACTGTTTGACACATTGCGTTAACTAACCCTTTAATCATATCCTGGCATAAATATACTCTATCTTCATTTGAACTGTATGTGATTGTGCAGACCACGGAAGGGAACTCAATGAATGCCAGTAATCATGGGAGCGATATCCCCACCTTAGATGACAAGCAACCACTCATCACCATGAACGACATTGCTCAGTGGTTTGAAGCTTTCCCACAAGGAAACATCATCGGATGGGAAGAACTAATGAGTGAACTCCTAGTCAAGCTGAAGCCACCTCAAAGAACTGTTAAACCAGAGGCAGGAGTGCAACCATTCGCACAAGAGAAGGAAATTGAAGGTATTCGTGCAATCATGGCCCAAAGCGAGCAGATACATCAACAGCTTAAGCAACAATTGGAGCTGATTAACAGAAAAGTAGATGAACTGCAACATGCTGTGGCAAATGCACAGAACTCACCTCAAAATCCCCATTGTTGGAATCAATCTGAAAACGGTTCTGGAGTAATTAACTATGAGCAACAAAGTCATGAGGGATCACACTCTCCAAATAGCTCCTCAAGCATGTTCCAACGTAGGACTCAGAATGATGTGTACAACCCACCCTGGAGAACTCAATCCAACTAGAGGGGGGTTGAAAACCAAAATCAAAGACCAAGGGACTTCAACTGTAACAACCCCAATTTCAAAAACCAGCATAAAAACCACCCCCACAACAACAACCATCACACACCACCCCAATGTACACACTTCCAACCCCATCCTACCTCACAACTCGCCTAAAATGACTCTCATCAACCATCACAGTTGACACAACCACAACCAATTCCAAACTCTCAAAGACTCTATGTCCTAGAAATGATGATAGAAAGATACATGAAGGTTCAAGAAATGATGACAGTAGAGCAGGAAGAAATAAGAAAAAATCAAGAGATGATAAGCAGGAACCAAGAGGCCTCACTCAGAAGAGTTGAAAAGCAAATGGAACAACTGGTTCAAAACCTTGCTGAATTGGGTGAGAGAGAGGCAAATATATCCCTAAGGGCCACTGAAAATGACCCAAAGAACAGTGAAAAAGCTGCTGGGTTGAAAGGGAAAGCAGTTATAGAAAAAAGTGAGAAGGCTACGGGAAAAGAAACAATCCTCAAGGAAAAGCCCACGGTGAGAGGGGGAAACCAAAGGCAACAGAAGCCTCAACTTCCATGATCAGAAAATGAAGGATGTCAAGCTAATGACAATAAAAGAGTGCTTGTTAGGAGGCAACCCAACCTGAGGTAGTTTTCTTTCCATAGTTATTTTAATAAAAAGGTTAATTAACTTCATCTATATTGCAAGAAGCTAAGTTTGGTGTTGCACACCAAAACAATCTAAGGGAGAATGAAGGATTCTAAGTTTGGTGTTCCACCAAAATTTCATCATAAAACGCATTCTCACTTTCTGCATAATGCTAGCTTCAAGCATTTAGATAAACTAGTTAACTATTCTGCTGTTTCCTAGTTTTCAATTTATTACTTTTGAAAAAGAAAAAAAGTTCACACATGGTTAATCTGATGCATGAGAACTATTGGCAAGGTACTAAGTTTGGTGTTCCCACACTAAAGTAAGTTCAAAAGGCCCACAAATAAATCATGCATGCTAACCATTTTTTAAGTGCTTGGGGAACAAGCAACTTTCAATATCATTGTAGAGCATCATACAAGCTTTTGGAAGGATTAAGCATCATCAACCAAAGAGATGAAAGAGGAATGTGTGGATCAGTGATGATGATGATGAGGAGTAAAGCAAGCGAACTCCAAAAGATTGTATTGTTAAGTGATTATCTTACATCAAACACTGCTATGATTGAGAGTGGTTTTGTTTCCCTGATTATTTGTTTGTTTAGTATAGTTGATGACATGCCAACATGTCATGTTTTTCTATGCTTTTTTTATGCACTTTCTTAAGCCATAAGCAAGCCAATTGGGTAGATTTCCATGTTTCCTTTGATTCAATCAACCATGTATGAATTCTTGCACTTTCATGAGATTTTATGCTATAATTGTCATATATTATGAAAGAAACACAATCTCATGATTTGGAGCATAGCTTTGATTGTTTTGATTGATTGGTGATAGGTGAAAAGAGCTTTGAAGAAGGTTGAAGGAAGAAGGAAGGGCTAGGAGCAAGAGAGAACAAAAAGTTTGAGCCAAAGTTTGCCTTAAACTTTAACTCAAACTTTTAAAAGAGTTGAAAACATACCAGAGAAAAAAAAGCTTGAGCTAAAGTTTGCCTCAAACTTTAGCTCAAACTTTTGGAAGAATTGAAAACACTCCAGAGAAAAAAGCTTGAGCAAAAGTTTGCCTCAAACTTTAGCTCAAACTTTTGGGAGAAAAGCTTGAGCCAACGTTTGCCTCAAACTTTTTGGCAAACGTTGGAATCACAAAACCAACACCCTGGAGGAGAAAAGCTTGCGCCAACGTTTGCCTCAAAAACTTGATGTGTATTTTTTCGGAAAACGAAAAACGAATTCCAAACACACAAAACTAACCGGCAAGTGCACCGGATCGCATCAAGTAATAAAAACTCACGGGAGTGAGGTCGATCCCACAGGGATTGAAGGATTGAGCAATTTTAGTTTAGTGGTTGATTTAGTCAAGCGAATCAAGATTTGGTTGAGTGATTTGTGATTAACAGAATTTAAATTTCATGGAAAGTAAAGGGAATGGGTAAATTGCATGAAATTAAAGTGAACAAAAAATAAAGTACTGAATCTTAAATAACAAGAAATTAAATGGCAGAAACTTAGAACGCAAGAAATGTAAATTGCAGAATCTTAAAGTGCAAGAAATGTAAATGGCTTGAATTGTAAAGGGAATTGGGAAGTGGATTTGCAGAATTTAAACAAAGAAAAGAAAAATTCAACAGACAGGAATGTAAAAGATGGATTCAATTAAACCGGATCTTAAATGAAAATGAGAATAAGCTTGGTGTGACAACGAAATAAGGAAATTGAAATTGAAAGTTATAGATCTCAGGACTCAAGAGACTAGATAGCCAAGTCTAGATCTCACTGCCTTCCTAGATCCAGCAAGAATAATTGCAAAGGAAATAAAGAAATGTAAATTGCAGAAGAATAGAAGAAGAAGCAATTAACCGAGATGGAAACTCAATGCTGAAAATTAAACAAGATCCCAAGGTGAGATTGAAATAGAATTTCTTCAATTCTCCACCCAAGATCCAAAACAAGAAAAGTAAAGAGTGCTGAGCAAGAACAAGGAAGAAGAGAGATCAATTCTCCTTCCCAATTCTCTAGAATTCTAAAGCAACAATGTAAAGGTGAGCTCTCTGTAAGTGTTCTAAGAATGCCAAAGGAAAAGCTCCCCGAAAACTTAAATCCTAAGCTATTTATACACCTTCTTCAAATGGTCTTCAAGCCTTGAATTGGGCCTTTGCTCTTGATGGAATTGGGTTGATAAAGGCCTTGGTTGATTGCTCTTGGAGTTGGAGAAAGATCCATTGTGAACCAGGTTGAAATCATAAAAGTTTGAGTAAAAGTTTGAGGCAAACTTTTACTCAAACTTTTTATACCAGATTGCTTAAGCTTGCTGCTACCAACGTTTCAGCCAAAGTTTGAGGTCAAACTTTTGCTCAAACGTTGGCTCCCTTGTAAATGTGTGTGGCGCCAACGTTTGCCAAAAAGTTTGAGGCAAACGTTGGCGCAAGCTTTTCTCCTCCAGGGTGTTGGTTTTGTGATGCCAACGTTTGCCAAAAAGTTTGAGCTAAATTTTGAGGCAAACTTTTGCTCAAGCTTTTTTCTCTGGAGTGTTTTCAATTCTTCCAAAAGTTTGAGCTAAAGTTTGAGGCAAACTTTAGCTCAAGCTTTTTTTTCTCTGGTATGTTTTCAACTCTTTTAAAAGTTTGAGTTAAAGTTTGAGGCAAACTTTGGCTCAAACTTTTTGTTCTCTCTTGCTCCTAGCCCTTCCTTCTTCCTTCAACCTTCTTCAAAACTCTTTTCACCTATCACCAATCAATCAAAACAATCAAAGCTATGCCCCAAATCATGAGATTGTGTTTCTTTCATAATATATGACAATTATAGCATAAAATCTCATGAAAGTGCATGAATTCATACATGGTTGATTGAATCAAAGGAAACATGGAAATCTACCCAATTGGCTTGCTTATGGCTTAAGAAAGTACATAAAATCAATTGAAAACAAAAGAAAAAGGCTAGTGAAACTAGGCTAAGATGACTTGTCATCACTTACAGTCCATTCCAGAATTCTTTTCAGTTCTCTGTTAGAAACTTTAGCTTGCCCATTTGTCTGTGGATGATATGGAGTTGCCACCTTATGGCGAATCCCATACCGGACCATGGCGGAGTAAAGCTGTTTGTTACAGAAGTGAGTGCCCCCATCACTGATTAGTACCCTAGGGACACCAAATCTGCTGAATATATGTTTCTGGAGGAATTTCAGTATTGTTTTAGTATCATTGGTGGGTGTGGCAATGGCCTCTACCCATTTTGATACATAGTCAACTGCCACCAGAATATAAGTGTTTGAGTATGATGGTGGGAAAGGCCCCATGAAATCAATTCCCCATGCGTCAAACAACTCAATCTCCAAGATTCCTTGTTGAGGCATGGCGTAACTATGAGGTAAATTACCAGCTTTCTGGCAACTGTCACAGTTACGCATAAACTCTTGGGAATCTCTGTAGAGTGTAGGCCAGTAAAAACCACATTGGAGGACCTTGGTGGCTGTTCGCTCTCCTCCGAAATGGCCTCCATATTGTGATCAATGACAATGCCATAGGATCCTCTGTGCTTCTTCTCTAGGCACACACGTATGTATTATTCCATCTGCACATCTCTTAAAGAGATAGAGTTCATCCCACAAGTAGTACTTTGCATCAGTAATTAATTTTTTCTTTTGTTGCCTGCTGTACTCTTTGGGAATGAACCTTGCAGCTTTGTAGTTTGTAATGTCTGCAAACCATGGTAATTCCTGAATGGCGAACAAATGCTCATCCGGAAAGGTTTCAGAGATCTCAATAGAGGGGGAGGACGCCCCTTCCACTGGTTCTATCCAGGACAGATGGTCAGCCACTTGGTTCTCTGTCCCTTTTCTGTATCTTATTTCTATATCAAACTCTTGCAGAAGCAACACTCATCTTATGAGTCTGGGTTTTGAATCCTGCTTTGTGAGTAGATATTTAAGAGCAGCATGATCTGTGTACACAATCACTTTTGATCCTACTAAGTATGATCTAAACTTATCAATGGCATAAACCACTACAAGCAATTCTTTTTCTGTAGTTGTGTAATTTTTCTGGGCATCATTCAAAACACGGCTAGCATAATAAATGACATGCAGAAGCTTGTCATGCCTCTGCCCCAGTACTGCACCAATGGTGTGATCACTGGCATCACACATTAATTCCAATGGTAATGTCCAGTCTGGTGCAGAGATAACTGGTGCTGTGACCAGTTTAGCTTTCAGAGTTTCAAACGCTTGCAGGCACTCTGTGTTAAACACAAATGGCGTGTCAGCAGCTAGCAGGTTGCTT
>NC_029787.2:91931201-91936373 GCF_000816755.2 Arachis ipaensis | reverse complement strand
AAATTTTTCCACCATATCAGAGAAAATAGAGAGCATGCATCTCTGAAAGGTTGCAGGCGCATTACACAACCCAAAAGGCATCCTTCTGTAAGCAAATACTCCAGATGGACATGTGAATGCTGTTTTTTCTTGATCCTGGGGATCTACTGCAATTTGGTTGTAGCCTGAATAGCCATCCAAAAAGCAGTAATAATTATGACCTGCTAGTCTTTCTAGCATCTGGTCTATGAATGGTAAAGGAAATGATCCTTTCTGGTGGCTGTATTGAGCCTTCTGTAATCAAAACACATGCGCCACCCTGTAACTGTTCTTGTAGGAACCAGTTCATTTTTTTCATTATGAACCACTGTCATGCCTCCCTTTTTAGGGACAACTTGAACAGGACTCACCCAGGGGCTATCAGAAATAGAATAAATAATCCCAGCCTTCAGTAATTTAGTGACCTCTTTCTGCACCACTTCCTTCATGGCTGGATTTAGCCGCCTCTGTGGTTGAACCACTGGCTTAGCATCATCCTCCAATAGGATTTTGTGCATGCATCTCGCTGGGCTTATGCCCTTAAGGTCACTTATGGACCACCCAAGAGCTGTCTTGTGTGTCCTTAGCACTTGAATTAGTGCTTCCTCTTCCTGTGGATTTAAAGCAGAGCTTATGATCACTGGAAAAGTATCACCTTCTCCCAGAAATGCATATTTCAGGGATGATGGTAATGGTTTGAGCTCGGGTTTAAGAGGTTTTTCCTCTCCCTGAGGAAATTTCAAAGGCTCTTTCAATTCCTCTGAATCCTTTAGGTCAGGCGGAACATCTTTAAAAATGTTTTCCAGCTCTGATTCGAGACTCTCAGCCATGTTGATCTCCTCCACCAGAGAGTCAATGAGATCAACTTTCATGCAGTCTTTTGGTGTGTCTGGATGCTGCATGGCATTGACAGCATTCAACTTAAACTCATCCTCATTGACTCTCAGTGTTATTTCCCCCTGTTGGACGTCAATGAGAGTTCGTCCAGTTGCTAGGAAAGGTCTTCCTAGAATAAGAGTAGCACTCTTGTGCTCCTCCATTTCCAGCACAACAAAGTCAGTGGGAAAGGCGAATGGCCCAACCCTGACAATCATGTCCTCAATCACGCCTGATGGGTATATAATGGAGCCATCAGCAAGTTGGAGACATATTCGGGTTGGTTTAACTTCTTCAGTTAAGCCAAGCTTTCTGATGGTGGATGCAGGTATTAGGTTGATGCTTGCCCCAAGATCACATAGGGCTGTCTTGGTGCAATTACCTTCTAATATGCATGGTATCAGAAAGCTTCCGGGATCTTTAATCTTTTTTGGAAAGCTTTTCAGAATGACTGCACTGCATTCTTCAGTGAGGAGAACTCTTTCAGTTTCTCTCCAATCCTTCTTATGACTTAAGATCTCTTTCATGAACTTGGCATAAGAAGGTATTTGCTCAAGTGCCTCTGCAAACGGAATCTTAATTTCAAGAGTCCTGAGATAATCTGCAAAGCGAGCAAATTGCTTATCCTGCTCCTCTTGGCGGAGTTTTTGAGGATAAGGTATCTTGGTTTTATATTCCTCAACCTTGGTTGCTGCAGGTTTATTTCCTACAGAAATGGTTAAAGAAGCCTTTTTAGAGAGGTTGTCATCAGCACTTGTGTGTGTCTGATCCCTCACTGGCATTTGAGTACCAGAGTTAGAAGCTGTAGTGACGTTAGACGCCAACTCCTCATCTGTTCCCTGCGTCTGAACGCCAAAACTGTGCTTCTTTTGGGCGTTCAACGCCAGTTCCTTGCTTGTTTCTAGCGTTGAATGCCAGTCCTGAGCATAATCTGGGCGTTCAGCGCCAGCCTTCCACCCAATTTCTGGCGTTTTAACGCCAGAATTATCTTTCCGGAGGAAAGTATTGATTCAGGAATTTCTCTGTCAGCTTGTCTTTATGCTAGCCTTAGGTTGGTTATTTAACCACCTCTTGGCTTGGTCTTTTACAGCAAATGGAAATAGTAATAATCTGTAGACATCCTGATCTACTTCCTTATCATGTATTGTGTCAGCAACTTGTAAAAACTGTGCCAGAAACTCTATAGGTTCTTCCTGTGGAAGACCGGAATACTGACAGCTTTGCTGCACCATGATAATGAGCTGAGGATTCAACTCAAAGCTACTGACTCCAATGGAGGGTATGCAGATACTACTCCCATATGAAGCAGTAAAGGGGTTAGCATATGACCCCAGAGTCCTTCTGAACAGTTCATTTCCACTTAGATCCATGATGGAGAAAGGGAGATGATGTAAAATAGAGAAGAAATATTTTTATTTATTTAATTATTTATTTATTTCGAAAATAAAATAAATTAAAATAAAATAAATAAAAATGGGTGAAGATTTTCAAAAAAAATGAGGAGAGAGAAAGTGGTTAGGAAGTTTTGAAAAAGATATGATTTTTTTTTTAAATTTTAAATTTTGAAATAAATAAATAAAAATAAATAAATAAATATGAATTTTAAAATTGATTTTCGAAAAATTGCTTTAAAATAGAGGGAAAAGATATTTTTTTGAATTTAATGAGGAAAGAGAAAAACAATAAAATAACACAAGATCTAAAATTTTTAGATTTAATGCTCCTTGTTTTCGAAAATTTTGGAGGAAAAACACCAACGAAAACCAAACTTAAAAATTTTAAGATCAAGACACAAGGAAAACTCAAGAACACCTTGAAGACTCATAAGAACAATAAGAACATGAAGAAGGAACACCAAACTTAAAATTTTTAAAAAACCAAACTAAAATTTTCGAAAAACAAAGGAAAATCAACAAGAAAACACCAAACTTAAAGTTTGGCACAAGATTTAATAGAAAAATTATTTTTAAAAAAGAAGATTTTGAAAAGAAAATAAAAGACTCTGACCCAAAAGACAAAAATTTCCTAATCTAAGCAACAAGATTCACCGTCAGTTGTTCAAACTCAAACAATCCCCGGCAACGGCGCCAAAAACTTGGTGCACGAAATTGGAAATCACAATTCTTCACAAATTTGCACAACTAACCAGCAAGTGCATTGGGTCGTCCAAGTAATACCTTACGTGAGTAAGGGTCGATCCCACGGAGATTGTTGGCTTGAAGCAATCTATGGTTACCTTGTAACTCTTAGTCAGGAAAACAATAAAAGAATTCACTTATCAAATTTGCTTGCAAGGAATAAAAGAGCATGAAATAAATACTTATTATGCAGTAATGGAGAATATGTTGGAGTTTTGGAGATGCTTTGTCTTCTGAATTTCAGCTTTTCTCTTGTATTCCTCTTCCCTCATGCATGAAAAAGTGCAAAGTTCCTTCCATGGCAAGCTCTATGTAAGGTGTCACCGTTGTCAATGGCTACTTTCCATCTTCTCAGTGAAAATGGTCCAAATGCTCTGTCACAGCACGGCTAATCATCTGGAAGTTCTCGATCATGTTGGAATAAGATTGACTATCCTTTTGTGTCTGTCACTACGCCCAGCACTCGCGAGTTTGAAGCCCGTCACAGTCATCCAATCCCAGAATCCTACTCGGAATACCACAGACAAGGTTTAAACTTTTTGGATTCTCATGAATACCGCCATCGATCTAGCTTATACTACGAAGATTCTGATTAAGAAATCTAAGAGATAATCATTCATTCTAATGTAGAACGGAGGTGGTTGTCAGACACATGTCAGACATATCATCATTCCCTATGAACGCATGCCTGACAACCACTTCCATTCTACCTTCGATTGAATGATTATCTCTTGGATCTCTTAATCAGAATCTTCGTGGTACAAGCTAGATTGATGGCGGCATTCATGAGAGTCCGGAAAGTCTAAACCTTGTCTGTGGTATTCTGAGTAGAACTCTGGGATTGAATGACTATGACGAACTTCAAACTCGCGAGTGCTGGGCGTAGTGACAGACGCAAAAGGAGGGTGAATCCTATTCCAGTATGATCGAGAACCTCAAGATGATTAGCCGGGCTATGACAGAGCATTTGGACCATTTTCACAAGAGGATGGGACGTAGCCATTAACAACGGTGATGCCTCCAGACGATTAGCCATGCAGTGACAGCGTATCGGACCATTTTCCAGAGAGGATCAAAAGTAGCCATTGATAATGGTGATGTCCTTACATAAAGCCAGCCATGGAAAGGAGTAGGATTGATTAAATGAAGACAGCAGGAAAGCAGAAGTTCAGAGGGACGAAAGCATCTCTATACCTTTATCTGAAATTCTCACCAACGATACACATAAGTATTTCTATCTTTATTTTCTGTCTATTTATTTATTAAAATTCGAAAACTCCATAAATATTTTATATCCGCCTGACTGAGATTTACAAGGTGACCATAGCTTGCTTCATACCAAGCATTCCTTCTATCGTGGTTAACTGATCATGAAGTGTTTGGTTCGGATTGGGTTGATGAGGTTGATTATCTTGGCTGTGATATGGTGGCTGGGAGTATGTGTTTTGTGTGGGCTGATAGAGTCTTTGGTTGGAGTGTTGGTAGTGGTATGACTCTTGTGCGTAGTGGAATGAGTCTTGTGGATAGTGAAATGAATTGTATGAATCTGAGAAGGAATTTTGTGCTGAGAAATGCTCAAGTGATGAAGAATTTGGATCTGTAAAACTAGGAGGTGAGGTTGGATAATTCAGAGGTGATGGCTCTTGATGAATGGGGTGTGAATAAGTGAAATCTCTTTGGTTTTGATCTTCCCAGCCACAACTTGAGTAGTGATCAAATTCACCAAAACATGGACCATTTTGTGGCTCTGGGAAGTACCTGGTTTCCTGTTCCTGATACTCCCACCCACCATGAGCATAATAACATGAATCATTCTGTGGTGGTGGAGAGTTTCTCATGAATTTTGATTGACCAAAAGATGATGGATACTCCTTTCTTTTTTTCAATGTGCTCAGTCTCAAACAATACTCATCCAAAGATAGTGGAAATTCCATAGTGAGGCAATATCACAAACAGCTAGTGGTTAGTATGCTAACAAGTGAATAAGCAAAGAAAACAAATTAAAATTTGCAGAAATTAGCAGTAACAAACTGAAACAAAAACTATTAACAAAAGAAAAGAAAAATTGCTCAATCTAGTTAACTTCCAATTGGAGAATTGTCAATCGAAAACCAATCCCCGGCAACGGCGCCATAAACTT
>NC_029787.2:91909959-91931139 GCF_000816755.2 Arachis ipaensis | reverse complement strand
AAATGATTACTTAAGGCTCAAGAAAATGCATAAAACAACTAAAAATAAAAGAAAAAGGCTAGTGAAACTAGCCTAAGATGCCTTGGCATCAACCAACAATCTCCGTGGGATCGACCCTTACTCACGTAAGGTTTATTACTTGGACAACCCAGTGCACATGCTGGTTAGTTGTATCGAAGTTGTGAATGACAAACGATTTATTAAGACGTGCGTACAGAGTTTTTAGCGCCGTTGCCTGAGATCACAATTTCGTGCACCAAGTTTTTGGCGCCGTTGCCGGGGATTGTTCGAGTTTGGACAACTGACGGTTCATCTTGTTGCTTAGATTGGGTAATTTTCTTCTTATTTTCAAAAAGTTTTCAAAAGAAAAAAAATTTTCAAAAATCTTTCAAAAATTTTCTCCTTTGTTTTCGAAAAAAAAATATTTTAAAAAAAATGTTTTCAAAAAAATATTTTTCTTCAGAATTTTTAAGAATGAATTCTAGTGTTTCATGATGATTTGATTGAATCCTGGCTGGCTGTAAAGCCATGTCCAAATCTTTTGGACTGGGGTTTCAACTTATCATCACAAAAGCTTGTTGATTCTCACACACTTAGTTGCTCTATACATGAAAAGTATAATTATCTTCTAAAGCTTGACTAGATATTAAGCCATGTCTGACCCTCAGATTGGAGCTTTAGACTAAGATTGCAAGATTCCTGGAATTCATATTAAAAATTTTGGAATCCTTATTTTTCTTTTTTTTTCAAATAGTTTTCGAAAAATCAAAAAAAAAATCATAAAATGATGAAAATCAAAAAAAAATATTTCATGTCTCTTGTTTGAGTCTTGAGTCAATTTTTAAGTTTGGTATCAATTGCATACTCATCTTGCATTTTTCGAAAATTGCATTCATGCATTGCATTCATCATGATCTTCAAGTTGTTCTTGATAAACCTTCTTGATTGATCTTCATATTTTAGTGTTTTGTGTTGTATGGTGTTTTTCATATGCATTCTTGAAATCTTAGTGTCTAAGCATTAAAGATTTCTAAGTTTGGTGTCTTGCATGTTTTCTTTGCATTAAAAATTTTTCAAAAATAAGTTCTTGATGTTCATCATGATCTTCAAAGTGTTCTTGGTGTTCATCTTGACATTCATAGCATTCTTGCATGCATTCATTGTTTTGATCTAAAATTTCCATGCATTGAGCATTTTTAGTGTTTTTCTCTCTCATCTTTAAAAATTCAAAAATCAAAAAAAAAATATCTTTCCTTTTTTCTCTCTTAAAATTTCAAAAATTAGATTTGACTTTTTCAAAAATTTTTAAAATCTAGTTGTTTTTATGAGTCAAATCAAATTTTCAAACTAAAAATCTTATCTTTTTCAAAATCTTTTTCAAAAATCAAATCTTTTTCATTTTTCTTATTTATTTTCGAAAATTATAAAAATATTTTTCAAAAATCATTTTCTTATCTTTACTACATAATTTTCGAAAATAACATCATCAATTAATGTTTTGATTCAAAAATTTCAAGTTTGGTACTTGCTTGTTAATAAAGATTCAAACTTTAAGTTCTAGAATCATATCTTGTGATTTCTTGTGAATCAAGTCATTAATTGTGATTTTAAAAATAAAATATTTTTCAAAACTAATTTCAATCATATCTTTTGAAAAATATCTTTTTTATCTTATCTTTTTCAAAATTTGATTTCAAAATATCTTTTCTAACTTCTTATCTTCTTATCTTTTCAAAATTGATTTTCAAATTTGTTTCAACTAACTAACTTTTTGTTTGTTTCTTATCTTTTTCAAAACCACCTAACTAACTCTCTCTCTCTCTCTAATTTTTGAAAATATCTCCCTCTTTTTCAAAATTTCTTTTTAATTAACTAATTATTTTAATTTTTGATTTTAATTTTTGAAAATTACTACCCTTTTTTCAAAAACTATTTTCGAAAATCACTAACTCTTTTTCAAAAATAATTTTCGAAAATTCCCTTTCTCTCTCATCTCCTTCTATTTATTTATTCATCTACTAACACTTCTCTTCATCTCACATCCCTGCTCTCCTCACCCTTGTGTTTCTTTCTTTACATTACATTCTTTTCTTCTTCTTTTCTTCTACTCACAAAAGGAACCTCTATACTTGGGCAAAAAGGATCCCTATTATTATTATTTTTCTGTTCCCTCTTTTTCATATGAGTAGGAGCAAGGACAAGAATATTCTTGTTGAAGCAGATCCAGAACCTGAAAGGACTCTGAAGAGGAAACTAAGAGAAGCTAAATTACAACAATCCAGCAAGCACCTTTCAGAAATTTTCGAACAGGAAGAGGAGATGGCGGCCGAAAATAATAATAATACAAGGAGGATGCTTGGTGACTTTACTGCACCAAATTCCAATTTACATGGAAGAAGCATCTCCATCCCTACCATTGGAGCAAACAATTTTGAGCTGAAACCTCAGCTAGTTTCTCTGATGCAGTAGAACTGCAAGTTTCATGGACTTCCATCTGAAGATCCTTTTCAGTTCTTAACTGAATTCTTGCAGATCTGTGATACTGTTAAGACTAATGGAATAGATCCTGAAGTCTATAGGCTTATGCTTTTCCCTTTTGCTGTAAGAGACAGAGCTAGAATATGGTTGGACTCTCAACCCAAGGATAACCTGAACTCTTGGGATAAGCTGGTCACAGCTTTCTTAGCCAAGTTCTTTCCTCCTCAAAAGCTTAGCAAGCTTAGAGTGGATGTTCAAACCTTCAGACAGAAAGAAGGTGAATCCCTCTATGAAGCTTGGGAGAGATACAAAAGACTGACCAAAAAGTGTCCTTCTGACATGCTTTCAGAATGGACCATCCTGGATATATTCTATGATGGTCTGTCTGAGTTAGCTAAGATGTCATTGGATACTTCTACAGGTGGATCCATTCACCTAAAGAAAAAGCCTGTAGAAGCTCAAGAACTCATTGACATGGTTGCTAATAACCAGTTCATGTACACTTCTGAGAGGAATCCTGTGAGTAATGGGACGCCTATGAAGAAGGGAGTTCTTGAAATTGATACTCTGAATGCTATATTGGCTCAGAAAAAAATATTGACTCAGCAAGTCAATATGATTTCTCAGAGTCTGAATGGAATGCAAGCTACATCCAACAGTACTCAAGAGGCATCTTTTGAAGAAGAAGCTTATGATTCTGAGAACCCTGCAATAGCAGAGGTGAATCACATGGGTGAACCATATGGAAACACCTATAATCCCTCATGGAGAAATCACCCAAATCTCTCATGGAAGGATCAACAAAGGCCTCAACAAGGCTTTAATAATGGTGGAAGAAATAGGTTTAACAATAGTAAACCTTTTCCATCATCCACTTAGCAACAGACAGAGAATTCTGAACAAAATACCTCTAATTTAGCAAACTTAGTCTCTGATCTGTCCAAGGCCACTGTGAGTTTCATGAATGAAACAAGGTCCTCCATTAGAAATTTGGAAGCACAAGTGGGCCAGCTGAGTAAAAGGATCACTGAAATCCCTCCTAGTACTCTCCCAAGCAATACAGAAGAAAACCCAAAAGGAGAGTTCAAGGCCATTGAATTGATCACCATTGCCGAACCTGTAAGGGAAGGAGAGGACGTGAATCCCAAGGAGGAAGACCTCCTGGGACGTCCAGTGATCAATAAGGAGTTTCCCTCTGAGGAACCAAAGGAATCTGAGACTCATCTAGAGACCATAGAGATTCCATTGAACCTCCTTATGCCATTCATGAGCTCTGATGAGTATTCCTCTTCGGAAGAGAATGAGGATGTTACTAAGGAGCAAATTACCAAGTACCTTGGTGCAATCATGAAGCTGAATGCCAAATTATTTGGTATTGAGACTTGGGAGGATGAACCTCCCTTGTTCACCAATGAACTAAGTAATCTGGATCAACTGACATTGCCTCAGAAGAAACAGGATCCTGGAAAGTTCCTAATACCTTGTACCATAGGCACCATGATCTTTGAAAAGGCTCTGTGTGACCTTGGTTCAGGGATAAACCTCATGCCCCTCTCTGTAATAGAGAAACTGGGAATCTTTGGGGTGCAAGCTACTAAAATCTCATTAGAGATGGCAGACAATTCAAGAAAATAGGCTTATGGACAAGTAGAGGACGTGTTAGTAAAGGTTAAAGGCCTTTACATCCCTGCTGATTTCATAGTCCTAGATACTGGGAAGGATGAGGATGAATCCATCATCCTTGGAAGACCCTTCCTAGCCACAGCAAGAGCTGTGATTGATGTTGACAGAGGTGAACTAGTCCTTCAATTGAATGAGGACTCCCTTGTATTTAAAACTTGAGGTCATCCTTCTGTAAACATGGAGAGGAAGTGTTCCGAGGGTTACCTGAAACTGGAGGTTGATCTCGGATGAGATCCTCGGTACTAGTCGGGGATGACGTGTCCGGCTGGCTGGTGGCGGCCGGAGCTGTTGTGTCTGACTTGTTGGACTTGCTGCACTGCTGATCCTTGGCCACCGGAGGGTGGGGGGTACCTGCAAGAAACTCCGATGCTTAAGTTAGCACGGGTATTAGGCAGGTTTTATGTAGAATTAGAGTATGAGTTATACCTGGGTGCTCCAGTGTATTTATAATGGTGAGATGTGACCTTTGGATAAGATAAGTTAGTTATCTTATCTTATCTTTATCTTTTGAGTTGAGGTCAGGGCATTTTCAACGGAACTGCCCTTCTCTGTAGGCCTGAATGACCTTTTGGATTTGGGTCGTATTCCTTGAATAGGGCCCTTTTTGGGCTTTCCTGTCGATTTGGCCGAGTTCTTCGTAAAGAAGTCGGTCCGCTTGACCTAAGGAGGTCGATCGCTTTATTACTGAACATCCCGGTTCGGACAGCTCGACCCAGGGTATGAACAGTGCCCCTGCTTGAGCTCAGTCTTCTTTTTGAGGTCGAGTTCTTGACTTCGGTCTTTCTTTAGTGAAGCCGATCTCAAGCATTTTGTCGATTCCTTTGTAGAAGCTTTTGACTGTAGAACGTTTTCCTCTAAAAGCGCGCGCTTTTATATCAGCGCTTTGGGAACGTGCGAGGGTTTAATGCCTTTTAATTTTAGCATTAATTGCCCCGTTTCCTTTTGGCTCTTTATTTTGATTTTGAAAACCCAGAAACGGTTTCTCTTCTTTCGCCCTTTTCGTAACTCCTTCGCATTTTTCCCTTCATTCTCTCGCTTTCAACTTTTCTTTGTGTTACGGCGTTTGTTTGATTTTTCTGAAGCCTCTGCCTGGAGTTCGTAGTTTCGCGTTTTAGCCCAGCGACATTTTCTTTTGCTCGTGTCTTTTCTTTTGCTTCGAGGTAGTGATTCCTGATTTCGCCATCCCTCTTCACCTTCCCTGAAGTCTGCTGCCTTTTCTGGTTGGTACTAACTTTTTTGCTTCTTTCACGGCTTCATCTTTAGTTTTTTGGTGAAGCTTTTGCTTTTGCATGTTTTGAAAGTTTGAACCTTTTCATGATTTTGCATTTGTTTGTCGCTGTAAATGCGTTTTTCTTGGCTTTCTTTTGTGTGTTCCTCTGGCATTTCCGTCGAGGCTTTATACGGTTTTTGTTTGTTGCTTTTGATTTTTTACTATCTGATAGAAACTCTGCATCTGTTCCTTGCTTTGCTTGATTGCTTTTTGTCTGATTTCTCAAAAGTTCATACCTTTGATGATTTTCGTTTGGCGTGTTTTGATGTTTTGGGAATGCTTTTTGCTTATTTGACTGTGATGACTTATGCTTCTGGAAATGCTTGCTTGTTTGAAGTCTTTTTCTTGTTTGAAAGATGCTGGGGTGAGAGCTGTAGATTTTCCTGGAAACCTTGCTTTGTTACTACCTCCAAAGGATGCCCCAAGATTTTGGTTTGAGTCTTGGGGTTTTCCTTTTCTGTGTGTTCACCTGCATCGTATTGAGTTGTTTTCTCCCTTGTCCGAGATATTTTTAGTAATCCCATCTTCTTTTCTTACTTGTAGGATTAGTTGGCCTCATGTCTTCTCGCAATAACATTGTATAGATGTCTTCCAGAGTTCCCGAGGGGATGTCCGATTGGCTGGACTCCCTTGTTTTGTTGTGTGTTTCTATTGTGGATGCTGAATTTTGCACAGAGCTGAGGAAGCGCCATAGGATTTGTGATAACAGTACCCGCGAGAGTGATTATGAGCTTGTTGCTCCTGATTCCGATGAGAGAGTTTGTTTTCCGACTTCCGTCGAGGGGGAGCGTCCCTCTTTCTATGCTTATGAATACTTCTTCAGCCAATTAAACGTTACTTTCCCTTTTACTGCTTTTGAAACTGACTTGTTGTGGTCCTGCAATATTGCTCCATCCCAGCTTCATCCGAACTCCTGGGGTTTTATCAAAATATTTCAACTTCTGTGTCAGGAGTTGGACATAACACCTTCTAAAACTCTTTTCCTTTATCTTTTTGTCTCGGCCAAACCTGGAGGTTCCTCCAAAAAGAAAGCTTCCTGGGTTTCTTTCAGGTCGGCCCAGGGGCATAAAGTTTTTGCCTTGTATGATGAGTCGTTTAAAGATTTTAAAAACTATTTCTTCCGAGTCCGTGCCATTGAGGGGGTTCGCCCCTTTTTTCTTGATGAAAATGATGAGCCTGCTTTTCCTCTGGAGTGGCAAAAGAATGTAAGAGTGCCACGTTACACATGGGAAATGCTTAGTGAGGTTGAGCGGGCCTTTGTAGTTGTTCTTGAAGATTTGTGGGGGAAGCCACCCCATCTGGACACGAAGAGATTTTTGAGTGATCCATCTTTGGTTCGGGCTGCTTTGGGTACTGTCTGATTTGTTTTTATACTTGCTCCCGAGTTTTGTTTCTCTTGTGTTGTAACTTGTCCTTGATTTTTGTGTTTTTTAGAGATGTCAAAGAATAATGATTCTATGAGAGCCTATAAGAAGGCGAAGAAGGCGACCGCTGCTTTAAACATCTCGGCCAAGGCGGCCGGAGAGGGATCTTCTCAGCCTCCAGTTAAACCTCCTATATCGAGTTCTCCCAGGCCGAGGAAAGCAATTCCTACTCCCCGGGTCCATCTGGTCGATCCTCCACAATCTTCTGTTGCAGCTTCCGGTGCCCCTCCTAGTAAAAAGCAAAGAACAACTGAGCCTTTCAACCTTGATGCTCCTGACTTTGATGTGGTTGAGTTTGTAGATCAACAAATCGGCCCTTATGGTGTTCTTCCTATGGACGACGTGTCGCTTCTTCATCATTTTGATTATATCACCCGGAGTGGTATCAAGTTGGAACACATGGGGGTGGCCCTATATCGAACTGCTCAAAGTCTTCCTCTCCATGCCACTAAAGCTTTTATGGAGGAGGCCAAACAGGAGTTTGATCGGATGAAGGGCTTGAAGGAGGAACTTGAAGTAAGGGTGGCCAAGTTGGAGAAAGACTTGGAGAATGAAAAGGCTAGTTCTACTTCTCTGGCTGGTTCTCTGAGACTGGCCGAGGACACGACTATGCGACATAAGGACAGTTATTTGACGTCTTATCGGGAGATGTTGCGTCTGAGAGAAGAGTTGGAGAATGCCCGGGCTAATTATTCCGAGCTCCAAGGTCATCTTGTTGGCAGTGTAACTGCTGCCTATGAGAACCTGAAGGAACAAGTTCAGGTTATTGCTCCCGAGGCCGACCTGACCCTCTTTAGCTTGGACAATGTTGTCAGGGATGGCAAGGTTGTCCCTGATGACGAGGATGAGGATGATGTCGATCCTCCCCCTGTAGCCTCTACCAAGGTGTCAACTTCTGCTGTTCCTGCCGAGGTTGGTCCTCCCGCTTCTGACCCTGACTACCAGATCTTGAACCGGGATGACGGTACTGTAGATGCCGTTCCTCTCCAGACTCGGCCTCCGTCTCCTCGGCCTGATGCTGCTAAAAAATCTTCTGACCTTTAGTTTTAACTTTATTCTGGATATGTAGTTGACCCGGCTTGTGGGCTTTTTTAAACTCTTTATGTTTTGCTGACACTTTTTCGTTGCTTGCCTAGCAACTTTTGTTTTTTATGAAAAACAAATGGTAGCATGCTTTAGCTTTTTTGAGATAGGTTTTGGTGGCCTCCGAGGCTTTTATAACCTTGTGGATGATATCGCGCTTTTTGTGCTTGACTTGGTATCTCTTTTGGATTGCTTTGTACTTTGTATCTTGAATCCTTTGTGGTTGTGACTAGGTAGGTCTAACTTGATTTTTGGTTCGTTCTCGCTCCAGCTTATATTTCTGACATAGCAATCCGTAAGACCTCGTCAGGTTCTTTTTTGGATCACTTTCGATAACTTCTTACATTATTCTGTGTTCATCTTTGCCGATTTGTAGAAAGTGGTTGTTATCTCTAGATCGTCCTTTGGGTGAATCGCGTTTTCACCTTTATCGGACGGTTGTCTTTATCGTGATCGTGCAGTGAAATTGTTTTTCACTTTCTGCCGATCTGTTGCTTTATAATCGGACGATGAATGTTTCAGATTAATGCGTCTTGAAATCTTTGTAGAATATCTAAAATATATTTTATTTAAAGGAAAAGTGCAAATATATACATATGGGATTGTCTGAGTCTCAACTTGGTGCCTCATTAAAAAACCTTTTCAGGAAAAAGAGTGCATCCAATGATGAGATCTTTTATCCTTTCTAACTGTAGTACCTTCTGAGGTTGCAGGTGTGCCATAACCTGGGAAGCTCTCGTCCATCGAGTTCAGACAGTCTGTAGTAGCCCTTTCCAAGTACTTCTACAACTCGGTAGGGTTCTTTCCAGTTTGCTGCCAGCTTTCCCTCTCCTGGTCGAGTTGTTCCGATATCATTTCGGATTAGGATGAGATCATTTTCTATGAAACTTCTCGGCACTACCTTTTGATTATATCTGGAAGCCATTCGGCGTTTTAGAGCTTCTTCCCTGATCCGAGCTCTTTCTTGGATTTCGGGTAACAAGTCGAGCTCTTCTCTCTGAAGTTGGAAGTTTGCCTCTGTTCCATATGCTAATCGGAAGGGGGATTCCTTTGTGGTGGAATGTGGCGTTGTTCGATATGCCCACAGGACCTGTGGGAGCTCTTCTGCCCAGGCTCCCTTTGCATCTTGTAATCTCCATTTTAATCCGGCCAATATGACTTTGTTAGTAGCTTCAGCCTGCCCATTGGCTTGTGGATGTTCGACGGAGGTGTACTGGTGCTTTATATTCAGGTCGGCTACTAGTTTTCTGAAGCCTGCATCTGTGAATTGGGTGCCATTGTCTGTGGTTATTGAATATGGAACCCCGAACCTTGTGACAATGTTTCGATATAAGAATTTCCGGCTTCTTTGAGCGGTGGCATTGGCTAGGGGCTCTGCCTCGATCCACTTTGTAAAGTAATCTACTCCCACTATGAGGAATTTAACTTGTTCTGATCCCTGTGGGAAGGGGCCGAGAAGATCGAGTCCCCATTTCGCAAACGGCCAAGGTGAAGTCACGCTGATGAGCTCCTCTGGCGGGGCGATGTGAAAGTTGGCATGTTTTTGACATGGTGGACATATCTTTACAAATTATGTGGCTTCTTTCTGTAGAGTTGGCCAATAAAATCCCGCCCGGAGTACTTTTTTGGCGAGAGCTCATGCTCCGAGATGATTGCCACAAATGCTGCCGTGTATTTCTTCTAGCACTTCCCTTGTGTTGGAGGTCGGCACGCATTTTAGTAAAGGTATTGAGATTCCTCTTTTGTACAGGATGTTGTTTATGATGGTGTAGTACTATACGTCCCTTTTTAATTTCTTTGCCTCCTTTTCTTCTGTGGGGAGTGTTCCTTCTTTGAGGTAGTTGATTATGGGGGTCATCCATCCTTGGTCCTGACTTGTTATGGCCAGGACTTTTTCCTCTTCCGAGATTGATGGGTTTTGCAACATTTTCTGGATGAGGCTTCTATTGTTGCCCCCTGGTTTGGTGATGGCTAGTTTTGAGAGTGCATCAGCTCAGGCATTTTGTTCGCGGGGTATGTGGCAGATCTTATATTCCCCGATTTGTCCGAGTAGTTCCTTGGTTTTATCCAAATACTTTTTCATGGTGGGGTCTTTGGCTTGGTAGCTCCCTGTTATTTGTGATGTGACCACTTGTGAATCGCTGTAAATGTTGAGTTTTTAAGCTCCGACCTCTGTAGCCAGCTTCAAACCAGCTAATAATGCTTCATATTCCGCTTGGTTATTGGAGGCCGGCAAACCGAACTTGAGGGAGAGCTCAACTTGGGTTCCTTGGTTGCTTTCTATTATCACGCCTGCGCCGCTTCCAATTTTATTTGAGGAACCGTTCTCGTAGAGATTCCATTCTGTGGGAGTTTCCAGGGTATCTGTGAATTCTGCGATGAAGTCGGCCAGATACTGTGATTTGATGGTCGTCCGAGCTTCATATTGGAGGTCGAATTCTGACAACTCGATTGCCCATTGTAGAATTCTACCTGCTAAATCTGTTTTCTGCAATATTCCTTTTATGGGCTGGTTAGTTCTAACCTTAATGGTGTGAGCCTGGAAGTACGGGCGGAGTCGTTGAGATGTTAGGATGAGAGTATAGGCAATTTTTTCTATTTTCTGGTAGTTCAGCTCGGATCCCTGTAGTGCTTTGCTAATGAAGTAGACGGGTTGTTGCCCATTGTCGTCTTCTCTGACTAGTGCTGAGGCTATCGCCCGGCTTCCTACTGCGAGATATAATATGAGTGGTTCTCCTTCTCGTGGTCGAGATAGGATAGGTGGCCGTCCTAAGAACTCCTTGAAGTCTCGGAAAGCTTGCTCACATTCTGTCATCCATTCGAACTGTTTTCCCTTTCTTAAAGTTGCATAGAAGGGGAGAGATCTTATCGCAGCTCCTGCTAAGAATCGGGATAGGGCGGCCAATCTCCCGTTGAGTTGTTGTACTTCTTTGACGCAGGTTGGGCTCTTCATGTTGAGTATAGCTTGACATTTGTCTGGATTTGCTTCAATTCTCCTTTGCGTGAGCATGAAACCCAAGAATTTGCCTGCTTCAACTGCGAAGGTGTATTTTGCGGGGTTGAGTCGCATGTTAGACTTCCTTATAGTGTCAAACACTTGAGCCAGGTCGGACAATAATGTATCTTCGCTTTGTGTTTTTATCAACATGTCATCCACATAGACTTCCATGATTTTTCCGATGTGATCTGAGAAGACTTTATTCATTAGCCTTTGATAAGTAGCTCCCGCGTTCTTGAGACCGAAAGGCATCACGATGTAGCAGTAGTTTGCCTTTGGTGTTAAGAACGAGGTCTTTTCTTGATCTGGTGGATACATGGGGATTTGGTTGTATCCCGAATAGGTATCCATAAATGAGAGGTATCTATATCCGGAGGAAGCATCTACCAGAGCGTCAATACTTGGGAGTGGGTATGGATCTTTTGGGCAGGCTTTGTTGAGATCAGTGTAATCGGTACACATGCGCCACTTCCCGTTTGATTTTTTTACCAAGACGACGTTGGCTAGCCATAGTGGGTACTTGACTTCTCTTATGAATCCTACCTCCAGTAACGTTTGTACTTGTTCTTCCACAGCTTGGGATCGCTCTGGTCCGAGTTTTCTTCACTTCTGCTGCACCGGCCGAGATCCTGGATAGACCGCCAACTTGTGGCACATTATCTTAGGGTCTATGCCTGGCATGTCTGCGGCTTTCCATGCGAAGAGGTTGACATTATCTCGTAAGAATTGTATCAGTAATTCTTTTGAGTCTCCTCTTAGGACCGTGCCAATATTAGTTGTTTTGTCCGAGGTGTCTCCAATCTGAACCTTCTCTACCTTACCTTCTGGGTGCGGACGGAGTTCTTCTCGACGCTGAGCTCCAAGCTCAATGGCATGAAACTCTTCTCCTCTGCCTTTGAGGTTTAAGCTCTCGTTATAATAGCGACGTGCCATCTTTTGATCTGCTTTTATCGTGGCTATCCCCTCTGTAGTTGGGAATTTCATGCATAGGTGCGGAGTTGAGACTATTGCGCCGAGTTGATTGAGTGTTGTCCGACCTATGAGAGCATTGTAGGCCGAACTTACGTCGACCACAATGTAGTCTATTTTGAGGGTCCTAGATTGGTTCCCTTTTCCAAAAGTAGTGTGTAGCGATACGTATCCCAATGGTTGTATCGGAGTGTCTCCTAGTCCAAATAGATTGTTCGGGTATGCTCTAAGTTCCTTTTCGTCTAAGCCGATCTTGTCGAAGGCTGTTTTGAATAAGATGTCGGCAGAACTCCCTTGGTCTACTAGTGTGCGGTGTAGATTGGCATTTGCCAGTATAATAGTGATGACCATGGGATTGTCGTGTCCCGAGATGATGCCGGATGCGTCCTCTTTAGTAAATGTTATCGCTGGGATGTCGGGTGCTTCCTCCTTTCCCTCAACATGATATACTTCTTTGAGATACCTCTTTCGGGACGATTTGGAGATCCCACCTCCTGCGAATCCGCCGTGTATCATGTGGACGTGTCTTTCTGGTGTCCGAGGTGACCGTTCAGCTCGTCCATCATCTTCGTCTCTCCGTCTTTTTCTTTGGTCATCATCCCGGGTGGCAAGAAATCGATCTAATTTTCCTTCTCTTACCAATTTTTCTATGATATTTTTCAAGTCGAAGCACTCGTTGGTAGAGTGCCCTCGAATTCGATGGTATTCACAATATTCTTTCTGGTTTTCTCCTCCCCTTTTGCCTTTGAGTGGCCGCGCTGGGGGATTTTTTCTGTATGGCAGACTTCTTTGTACACGTCGACTAGGGATGCTTTGAGAGGAGTGTAGTTGTGGTATTTTTTGATTTTCTCACCCTGTCGATCTTCTTTCCTTTTGGAGTCCTTGTCTTTGTCTCGGTAGGAGGCCCCAGATTTTGAGGTTTCTCCCAGCCGAGCATTTTCTTCCATGTTGATGTATTTTTCTGCTCACTCCTGTACTTCGTCTAAGGAGGTAGGATAATTTTTTGATATAGATTGGCTAAAAGGTCCCTCTCGTAAGCCATTGATAAGCCCCATGATGGCGGCCTCTGTTGGTAAACTTTGTATGTCCATGCATGTTTTGTTGAATCTTTCCATGTAGTTGCGGAGGCTTTCCCGATCACCTTGCTTGATCCCTAGTAAGCTGGGTGCGTGCTTGGCCTTATCTTTCTGGATGGAGAATTTGGCCAGGAACTTTTTGGCCAGGTCGTCGAAGTTTGAGATGGACTTCGGAGGTAAGTTGTCGAACCATCTGATCGCCGTTTTCGTGAGAGTTGTTGGAAAAGCTTTGCAGCGAACGGCATCTGAGGCATCGGTAAGGTACATTCTGCTTCTGAAATTGCTGAGATGATGGTTGGGATCTGTAGTGCCATCATACAAAACCATATCCGGGAGCTTAAAATCTTTTGGGATTTTGGTCTTCATGATTTCCCTGGTGAATGGATCCTGTTCTTTGTGTGAATTTTCCCCAGGAGTGGTCCGAGGAGCTTTTGATTTGAGGTCGGCCTCTAATTGCTGTAGTTTTTCTTCTAGTTCTCGACGTCGCCGTACCTCTCTTTGTAGATCCTTTCCGATCTCCCGTTGTTGCTGGGTTTCTTTCTCAAGTTGCTTTAAGCGATCTTGAAGTGCTTCCATGGCTCCCGGATTTGGTGAGTTATTGTCCCCGTTGGATTCCGAAGTATCCTTTAGCGTAGTGTTCGCGTTCTTGTGCGGTGTTCTGTTCTCCAGATCCGAGTCGTGGTCGTTGTCATGGCCGTCCGCCATAGTTTTGGGATGACTTTCAGGTTCCCCGGAAACGGCGCCAATGTTCCGAGGGTTACCTGAAACTGGAGGTTGATCTCGGATGAGATCCTTGGTACTGGTCGGGGATGACGTGTCCGGCTGGCTGGTGGCGGCCGGAGCTGTTGTGTCCAACTTGTTGGACTTGCTGCACTGCTGATTCTTGGCCACCGGAGGGTGGGGGGTACCTGCAAGAAACTCTGATGCTTAAGTTAGCACGGGTATTAGGTAGGTTTTATGTAGAATCAGAGTATGAGTTATACCTGGGTGCTCCAGTGTATTTATAATGGTGAGATGTGACCTTTGGATAAGATAAGTTAGTTATCTTATCTTATCTTTATCTTTTGGATTGAGGTCAGCGCATCTTCAACGGAACCGCCCTTCTCTGTAGGCCTGAACGACCTTTTGGATTTGGGTCGTATTCCTTGAATAGGGCCCTTTTTGGGCTTTCCTGTCGATTTGGCCGAGTTCTTCGTAAAGAAGTCGGTCCGCTTGACCTAAGGAGGTCGGTCGCTTTATTACTGAACATCCCGGTTCGGACAGCTCGACCCAGGGTATGAACAGGAAGCATAAAAAGCTTCTCTCAAAACAGAGTCAACCAGAGCCCCCACAGTCAAACTCTAAGTTTGGTGTTAGGAGGCCACAACCAAACTCTAAGTTTGGTGTTGAACTCCCATATCCAAACTCTAAGTTCGGTGTTGGGAAGTCTCAACAATGCTCTGAACATCTGTGAGGCTCCATGAGAGCCCACTGTCAAGCTATTGACATTAAAGAAGTGCTTGTTGGGAGGCAACCCAATTTTTATCTATCTAATTTTATTTTTCTTGTTCTTTCATGTTTTATCAGGTTCATGATCATGTGGAGTCACAAAATAAATATAAAAATTGAAAACGGAATCAAAAATAGCAGAAGAAAAATCACACCCTGGAGGAGGATCTCACTGGCGTTTAAACGCCAGTAAGAAGTATCTGGCTGGCGTTCAACGCCAGAACAGAGCATGGTTCTGGCGCTGAACGCCCAAAATGGGCAGCATCTGGGCGTTTGAACGCCAGAATTGCACCCTGGAGAAGAGCTGGCGCTGAACGCCCAGAACAAGCATGGTTCTGGCGTTCAACGCCAAAAATGGGCAACAAATGGGCGTTTAACGCCCAGAACAAGCACCAATCTGGCGCTGAACGCCCAGAGTTGTGTGCAAGGGCATTTTGCATGCCTAATTTGGTGCAAGGTTGTAAATCCTTGAACACCTCAGGATCTGTGGACCCCACAGGATCACCTCAGGATCTGTGGACCCCACAGGATCCCCACCCACCTCACCCTCTCTCTCTCCATTCATGGTCATCCCTTCTGTTTTCCATTCACCACTCACATCCATACACACATCCCTCCATATCCTCCATATCTTCTTCTTCTTCTTCTTCTTCTATTCTTTCTTCTTTTGCTCGAGGGCGAGCAACATTCTAAGTTTGGTGTGGTAAAAGCATAAGCTTTTTTGTTTTTCCATAACCATTAATGGCACCTAAGGCCAGAGAAACCTCAAGAAAGAGGAAAGGGAAGACAATTGCTTCCACCTCTAAGCCATGGGAGATGGAAAGATTCATCTCACAAGCCCATCACTAAGAAAAGGATGGAGCAAACAAGAGAGCACATTCATGAATCCCAACAGGCACATGAAGAAGCTCATCATCAAGAAATCCCTGAGATACATCAAGGGATGCACTTGCCTCCACAGAATTTTCGGGAGCAAATCAACACCTCCCTTGAAAGAATGATGATAAGGAGACATGTTATTTGATAATCTGAAAAATCATAAAAATGATTCTTGAAGCAAGAAAAAGCAGCAAAGAATAAAGCTTGCAGAAAAAAAAATAGCGAGAAAAAATAGAAAGAAAAAGAAAAAGCAAGCAGAAAAAACCAAAGCTCTTAAAACCGAAAGGCAAGAGCAAAAAGCCAATAACCCTTAAAACCAAAAGGCAAGGGTAAATAAAAGGATCCCAAGGCTTTGAGCATCAGTGGATAGGAGGGCCTAAAGGAATAAAATCCTGGCCTAAGCGGCTAAACCAAGCTGTCCCTAACCATGTGCTTGTGGCATGAAGGTGTCAAGTGAAAACTTGAGACTGAGCGGTTAAAGTCAAGGTCCAAAGCAAAAGAAGAGTGTGCTTAAGAACCCTGGACACCTCTAATTGGGGACTTTAGCAAAGCTGAGTCACAATCTGAAAAGGTTCACCCAATTATGTGTCTGTGGCATTTATGTATCCGGTGGTAATACTGGAAAACAAAGTGCTTAGGGCCACGGCCAAGACTCATAAAGTAGCTGTGTTCAAGAATCATCATACTGAACTAGGAGAGTCAATAACACCATCTGAACTCTGAGTTCCTATAGATGCCAATCATTCTGAACCTCAATGGATAAAGGGAGATGCCAAAACTATTCAAGAGACAAAAAGCTACAAGTCCCGCTCATCTGATTGGAGCTATGTTTTATTGATAGTTTGGAATTTATAGTATATTCTCTTCTTTTTATCCTATTTGATTTTCAGTTGCTTGGGGACAAGCAACAATTTAAGTTTGGTGTTGTGATGAGCGGATAATTTATACGCTTTTTGGCATTGTTTTTAGTATATTTTTAGTAGAATCTAGTTACTTTTAGGGATGTTTTCATTTTATGTTAAATTCACATTTCTGGACTTTACTATGAGTTTGTGTATTTTTCTGTGATTTCAGGTATTTTCTAGCTGAAATTGAGGGACTTTACTATGAGTTTGTTTATTTTTCAGAGATTGAAGAAGGACTGCTGATGCTGTTGGATTTTGACCTCTCTGCACTCAAAATGGATTTTCTGGAGCTACAGAACTCAAAATGGCGCGCTTCCAATTGCGTTGGAAAGTAGACATCCAGGGCTTTCCAGCAATGTATAATAGTCCATACTTTGACCGAGTTTAGACGATGTAAAAGGGCGTTGAACGCCAGTTCTACGCTGCTGTCTGGAGTTAAACGCCAGAAACACGTCACAAACCAGAGTTGAACGCCAGAAATACGTTACAACCTGGCGTTCAACTCCAGAAAGAGCCTCTGCACGTGTAACATTCAAGCTCAGCCCAAGCACACGCCAAGTGGGCCCCGGAAGTGGATTTATGCATCAATTACTTACTTCTGTAAACCCTAGTAACTAGTTTATTATAAATAGGACTTTTTACTATTGTATTAGACATCTTGGGACGTCTGGTTCTTAGATCAGAAGGGCTGGCCATTCAGCCATGCCTGAACCTTTCACTTATGTATTTTCAAACGGTAGAGTTTCTGCACTCCATAAATTAAGGTGTGGAGCTCTACTGTTCCTCATGAATTAATGCAAAGTACTACTTTTTTTCTATTCAATTCAACTTATTCCGCTTCTAAGATATTCATTCACACTTCAACATGAATGTGATGAACGTGACAATCATCATCATTCCCTATGAACGCGTGCCTGACAACCACTTCCGTTCTACCTTCGATTGAATGATTATCTCTTGGATCTCTTAATCAGAATCTTCGTGGTACCAATGTGGCTTCTATTGGCCTACTCTCTATAGAGATGCCCGAGAGTTTGTGCGTAACTGTGATAGTTGCCAAAGAGCTGGTAACTTGCTTCATGGTTACGCAATACCTCAACAAGGGATCTTAGAGATTGAGTTGTTTGATGTATGGGGTATTGACTTCATGGGTCCTTTCCCACCATCATACTCAAACACTTACATTCTGGTGGCAGTAGACTACGTATCTAAATGGGTAGAAGCAATTTCCACACCCACTAATGATACTAAGACTGTGCTGAAGTTCCTCCAGAAACATATTTTTAGCAGATTCGGTGTTCCCAGAGTACTAATCAGTGATGGGGCACTCATTTCTGCAATAAACAGCTTTACTCTGCTATGGTGAGATATGGAATTAGCCACAAAGTGGCAACTCCGTATCATCCACAGACAAATGGGCAGGCTGAAGTCTCTAATAGAGAACTAAAAAGAATCCTGAAACGAACTGTAATTGCCCGTAGAAAGGATTGGACAAAGAGCTTGGATGATGCTCTATGGGCATACAGAACAGCATTCAAGACTCCTATAGGAACCTCTCCATACCAGCTTGTGTATGGCAAGGCCTGTCATCTGTCTGTGGAACTGGAACATAAGGCCTACTGGGCGACCAGATTCCTAAACCTGGATGCTAAGTTAGCTGGTGAGAAAAGATTGCTCCACCTAAATGAGCTAGAGGAGTTCAGACTCAATGCTTTTGAAAATGCAAAAATATATCAGGAAAAAGCAAAAAAGTGGCATGACAAGAAATTGTCATCCAGAGTCTTTGAGCCAGGACAAAAAGTTCTGCTGTTCAACTCTAGGCTCAGATTATTCCCCGGGAAATTAAAATCCCGGTAGAGGGGACCATATGTGATTACAGGAGTGTCACCATATGGATATGTTGAGCTTCAAGATATTGATTCTGACAAAAAGTTCATTGTTAATGGACAGAGAATTAAACATTATCTTGAAAGCAATTTTGAGCAAGAATGCTCAAAACTGAGGCTTGAATGAAGCTCAGTAAAGGTCTAGCTAAAGACAATAAAGAAGCGCTTGCTGGGAGGCAACCCAGCCATTAGCAAGTCATTTGTTTTAATTAATACTTGTAGAAGTTTGATATGCATTTTTCTTCAAAGGTTAATCATCAAAATTGAAGGAATTCACAGAGTTATAGAAGGATTCAGTGCTAAAAGCAGAGAAAAGGAGCTTGCTGGCAAGAAAACGCCAGTAAAGGGCATTTTGGGCGTTAAACGCCAGAATGGGTACCATTCTGGGCGTTTAACGCCAGAATTGCAGCATCCTAGGCGTTCAGAAAAACGCCCAGTGATAAAGGGGTTTCTGGCGTTTAACGCCAGCCAGGGTACCTGGCTGGGCGTTAAACGCCCATAATGGCCAATAATTGGGGGTTAAACGCCAGAATGGATACCATTCTGGGCGTATAACGCCAGAAAGGCAGGGGGAGGAGATTTTGTTTCCAACTTTAAATTTTTTTCAAATTTTCATGTTTTGACTCATTCTTTTCTGCATAAACATGTTTCACACTTTCTTCATTCACCCTCAATTTTCAAAAATTCAAACATTTTCTAAATCTCTTTTCAATTTTCTTTCAAATCCTTTCCAAATCTTCTTCAAAAACTCAATTATCTTCTTAATTTCTTTCCAAATCTTTTTCAACTCATCATATCATCTTTTAATTCTTAGATGCATAACCAAATTTTCAAATTTAACATCTTCATATCTTTTTCAATTACAAATCTCATCTCTTTCATAACATGATTTTATTTTCTTCCATCAATCATATCTCTATGTCATATCTCTTTCAAATTTTTCGAAATCCCTCCCCTCCTCCTATAAATATACATTCGGCCATCCCCTCCTCTCCACCATTCGAATTTGCCTCTTCTCCTCTCTCTCTCTCCTCTTTCCTTTCTTTTGGTTGAGGGCAAGCAAACCTCTAAGTTTGGTGTATTTTTCTGTGATCACTGAGCTAAGACTCATCAAGATCATGGCACCTAAGGAAAAACAAACCAAATCAAGAGGCAAAAAAGAGAATACTCCAAAGAGTCATCGGAATCAAGAGAGGTTCCTAACCAAAGAACATGCAGACCATTACCACAAAATAATGGGTCTGAGGTCAGTGATCCGGGAAGTTAAATTCAATCTGAAAGAAGATGAATATCTGGAGATCCAAGAGCAAATTCGAAACAGAGGATGGGAAATTCAAGCTAATCCTGAAACAAAGGTTGGAAGAAACATGGTTCAGGAATTCTACTCAAATCTGTGGCTAACAGATAAGCAGAGAATAACTAGAACCGCCTTTCATACCTACCGAACCATGGTCAAAGGGAGGCTTATTTACTTCCATCTGGACAAAATAAGAGAGGTCTTCAAATTGCCTCAACTGCAAGATGATTCAGAATCCTTTAATAGGAGAATGGTGAGAGTAGATAAGGGGTTGGATCAAGTTCTAGAGGACATATGCCTTCCTAGAACTAAGTGGATAACTAATTCAAAAGGTGTCCCAAACCAACCCAAGAGGGGAGATCTCAAACCAGTTGCAAGAGGCTGGTTGGACTTCATTGGGCGTTCTATATTGCCCACTAGCAACCGCTCTGAGGTCACTGTCAAAAGAGCAGTGATGATTCATTGTATTATACTTGGAAAAGAAGTGGAGATTCATCATCTGATTTCTTGTGAGATTTACACAATTGCAAACAAGAACTTCACTGAAGCCAAATTGGCCTACCCAAGCTTAATTTCTCTGCTGTGTAGAGATGCTGGGGTAAGGATGAGAGTAGATGAATTTATCCCAATCGAACACCCAATCACCAAAAAGTCAATGGAAGGACAAGTGCAAGATAACTCCATAAAAAGGAGGGCGCAGGAGTTCCTCCCAGAAATTCCTGAAATTGACTACTGGACCCACCTAGAAGCATCTGTTACCAAGCTGCAAGAAGCTATGGAACAATTTAAGGAAGAACAGCAGAATCAAAACTGCATGCTCTGCAAACTGCTGAAGGAATAGGAGAAGCAGGGGCGTGAGCTACAAGAGCTGAAGCGCCAGAAGCTCTCCTTTGAAGGACCAAGCACCCCACAGATTGAGGGAGCATCCACTTCTCAAAATCAAGTTTGTTGAGTCCTAACTCTGTGATAACCTTTATTATTAAGAGTCTATTTTAAGAGTCATTTATTTTTCTGTTTTTAATTTTCTGTCTTCTATTATTATAGGTCTGCTCTTATATTTATTTTTGAGTCTTATTTTTATAATCAATAAAAATTTAAAGTTTATGTCTTAAAGCTATGAATGTCCTATGAATCCATCACCTTTCTTATAAAAAGAGTGTTTTTAATTGAAAAAGAAAAAGAATTACATGAATTTCAAATTTTAAAACAATTTAATTATTTTGATGTGGTGGTAATACTCTTGTTTTCTGAATGAATGCTTGAACAGTGCATATTTTTTGAATTTGTTGTTTATGAATGTTAAAATTGTTGGCTCTTGAAAGAATGATGGGAAAAGGAGAAATGTTATCTGATGATCTGAAAAATCATAAAATTGATTCTTGAAGCAAGAAAAAGCAGTGAATAGAAAGCTTGCAAAAAAAATACGAAAAAGAAAAGAAGAAAAAAAGAAGAAAAAGAAAAAGCAAGCAGAAAAAGCCAATAGCCCTTTAAACCAAAAGGCAAGGGTAAAATAAAAAAAGATCCAAGGCTTTGAGCATCAGTGGATAGGAGGGCCCATAGGAATAAAATCTTGGCCTAAGCGGCTAAACCAAGCTATCCCTAACCATGTGCTTGTGGCGTGAAGGTGTCAAGTGAAAACTTGAGACTGAGCGGTTAAAGTCGAGGTCCAAAGCAAAAAGAAGAGTGTGCTTAAGAACCCTGGACACCTCTAATTGGGGACTCTAGCAAAGCTGAGTCACAATCT
>NC_029787.2:91905279-91909655 GCF_000816755.2 Arachis ipaensis | reverse complement strand
TTTTTCTGTGATTTCAGGTATTTTCTGGCTGAAATTGAGGGACCTGAGCAAAAATCTGATTCAAAGGCTGAAAAAGGACTGCAGATGCTATTGGATTCTGACCTCCCTTCACTCAAAGTAGATTTTCTGGAGCTACAGAAGCCCAATTGGCGTGCTCTCAAATGCGTTGGAAAGTAGACATCCTGGGCTTTCCAGCAATGTAATAGTCTATACTTTGCCCGAGATTTGATGGCCCAAACTGGCGTTCCAAATCAGCTTAAGAATTCTGGCGTTTAACGCCAGAACTAGCATAAAAACTAGAGTTAAACGCCGAAACTGGCACAAAAGCTGGCGTTTAACTCCAAGAAAAGTATCTACACATGAAAGCTTCAATGCTCAGCCCAAGCACACACCAAGTGGGCCTCAGAAGTGGATTTTTACACTAAATACCCTAGCTTACTCATTTTCTGTAACCCTAGGTCACTAGTTTACTATAAAAACTACTTTTAGTGATTCATCTTGTACCTCATGACACTTTACACGTTTCATATTATATTCTCTACGGTATGAGTCTCTAAACCCCGTTGTTGGGGGTGAGGAGCTCTGCTGTTCTTCATGAATTAATGCAATTACTACTGTTTTCCATTCTATCACGCTTGCTTCTATTCTAAGATATTCATTCGCACTTCAACCTGATGAATGTGATGTTTCGTGACACTCATCATCATTCTCACCTATGAACGCATGCCTGACAACCACCTCCGTTCTACCTTAGATTGAATGCATATCTCTTAGCCTCATGATTCAGATAAGAGTCTTCGTGGTATAAGCTAGAATTATTGGCAGCCATTCCTGAGATCCGGAATGTCTAAACCTTGTCTGTGGTATTCTGAGCAGCATCTGGGAAGGGATGACTGTGACGAGCTTCAAACTCACGAGTGTTGGGCGTAGTGACAGACGCAAAAGGATCAATAGATCCTATTCCGACATGATCGAGAACCGACAGATGATTAGCCGTGCGGTGACAGTGCATTTGAAACATTTTCACTGAGAGGACGGGAAGTAGCCATTGACAACGGTGATGTCCAACATAAAGCTTGCCATGGAAGGAGCCTTGCGTGCATGAAGAAGAAGATAGTAGGAAAGCAAAGATTCAGAAGACAAAGCATCTCCAAAGCCCCAACCTGTTCTTCATTACTGCATAACAAGTATTTATTTCATGTTCTCTTACTTTTTACAATTAAATCTGAGAATTATTGATATCCTGACTAAGAGTTACAAGATAACCATAGCTTGCTTCAAGCCGACAATCTCCGTGGGATCGACCCTTATTCACGTAAGGTATTACTTGGACGACCCAGTGCACTTGCTGGTTAGTTGTGCGGAGTTGCAAAAGTGTGATTGTAATTTCGTGTACCAGCGAGCTACGCTTCTCCCGTTATACAAAGAAAAACCTGAACGTTGAGAAGAAGTTGAATCTTCCCAATGACGTGAGGCGTGGCATAAACGCCCGTATTTCAGAGTTGGGATTGGATTTTGTTGATAGGGACCTAGGAAGGATTAACATCTCATGGGTTAAAGAGTTTTACTGTAACTTCTTCCGAGTGAACTTGGAATCAGTGCACGTAAGGGGTAGAGAGATTATGATCACTGAAGAGGCTATAGGGGATGCACTGCTTTGCAGAGTTGGTACTCCTGAGACCTGTGCCTACCAGCAGGCAGAGGTGGCTATTCTCTCCATGACTTTTGATTACGAGGCGCTTAGGCGCGTGATTGCTACACCAGATGCTCCCTGGGTGATGGATACGAACAACAAGAAGCCTAAGGGGATGCTATCTGCATATCTGTCTAAGGAGGCTAGGACCTGGCAGCAGATCTTTGCCCACTACGTTCTGCCCACCACTCACTTCTCAGAGATTCTGATGGATATGCTGATTCTGATTGGGTGTGTCATGGAAGGGAAAGAGGTGTATTTCCCCCAGCTGATTAGGCAAAGCATGTGGAGAGCTCACATCCGCGGCTTGCTACCGTTTCCTACGCTGGTTACTAGTTTGGCTGAGCTAGCTGATGTCCCGTGGAAGGACGATGATGCAACACTACCACCCCCAGATGACGACGACAAGGAAGTTACTATTCCATGGGGTGGATGGGTGCACGAGAAGCCCTCGGCCAGACGTCGTTCTCGGGCTAGAGCGGCAGTTGAGGCAGCAGGACCCTCTTTCTCCACAGCAGCAGTAGCATCCTTACCACCACCACCACCAACACCAGAGCCGACTTATCTGTTGGTGCGGCACCTTCTTCGCTTCATGGTGCGCTTTGAGCATCGTGTCATGCGGCGTCTTGACCGCATAAACCAGGTGTTTGCATCACAGGGCATTGAGCTTCCTCCACTTTCAGACTCTCCCGCCTCTGATGAGCAGGACCAGGAGGAGGAGCATAGCGAGGAGGCGACACAGCAGGAGGCACCACTAGAGACGCAGACCACCATTGAGGTCCAGCAGCCTCCTGAGGTCCAGCATGACATCCCATAGCCCGAGCCTGAGCATGAGACACAGCCTGGTGCGATTGTTGACCCCCATCCCGAGCTTCAGTAGTAGCATCGAGGACGATGCTTAATTCTAAAGTGTGGGGAGGTCACCGTTCGTGACCGGTGTTTGCATCCATGTGGTGAACTTTCAGACTTTTATCTCTATTCGCTACTACTTTATTTTGTTTTATTCTGCACTTTATGTTTTAGATCATTTTGGGATTACTGTACATATTTATGCTATTGTAGATACTTTTATTTTGGTTTTGTACACTCTTAGTATATATATATGCTTTGCATCTTAGTTGTTGAGTGTGATTAGAAAATAATTTCTGGATTGCTAAAAATCTAGTCAACCCTTTTTATATAAAAAATGTGTTTTGATTGAAAAAGGGGTAAACTAGGAGAATTTTTAAAATTTTCTAAATCACAATGTGCATTAGAATAAGCGTAGTCAATATGATGAAAATTTCCAAGAAACTCATTTTTAGGGCACCACCCCAATTGGTTGAAAATTTTTTTTTAGAACTTGCTTGAGCTATATACTTGTGGATCATGTTTTGAGCTGAGAACACAAGCATGTGAGAATTGAGCATAATTGTGTGGTTGCATCATACATAACCATTTACTTCCATTCTTTTGTGCATTATTCTCCTTCTATGATTGTAATCCTTGATTTGTTTAATTCTATATGTCCATTAATTTGTTTATACATGCATTTATATGATTGAGGCCATTGTTCAAATAGCTCACTTACCCAAATAGCCTACTTTTTATCTTCCATTGTTAGCCAATTTTGAGCCTATGCTTGACCCATTTGTTCTTAATTGTAGCACATTACAAGCCTAAGCGAAAAAAAACAATAAATATCCCTTAATTTGGATCTTTGATTAGCCTAGGCTAGTGAGAGTGTTTATCATCTGATTTTGGGAAAGTTGGGAACATTGGGTAGAGATAAAAGTGTGTTTATGTTTTTTGTTGAAAAATATTGGGAATTGGGTACATATTCATGTATTAATCATGTGTAAACCATATGCATTGATGCTCTTGTATATATATATATATATATATATAATATTTTAATAAATTTCTCATATATAAAAGAAAGAAAAAGAAAAGCAATAAAAAGGGGACAAAATACCCCAAAGTTCAAAGTTCAAAGAGTCAATGCATAGGTGTGGTGATCAAAAAGAGAGTACATGAGTGTGTGAGAAAAGTGAAGAATGGGTAGTTAGGTTTGTTTAGAATTATATAGGTTGTCATAGGTTAGGTGGTTTAAGCTAATCAAAGATTCAAATCTCAAGCTCACTTGACCATATGCATCTTACCTTAACCCTAGCCCCATTACAACCTATGGGAAAGACCTCATGATATTTGTATGCATGCATAAAGTAATTGTTGATTGTTCGATGAAAAACAAATCTTGGAAAGCATGAGTAGGGAAGAATTGAGTGAATCAACTCCATACACTTGAGTGCTTAGAGCGGATACACATCCGGCGAGGGTTCGATCGCTCAATTACATGTTCCCACCCATGATCATCTTTTCTTGCAAGTTTGTGAACTCTTTCAATGATTCAATCCAATTATGGTTTGCTTGATTGCTAATACCTTAGCCCTTGTGCTTATATGTGTATTCTTGGAGGTTGATTTATTTTGACTAAGCCATTGCATCATGTAGATAGATTGCATTTAGTAGTTGCATTGAATAAATGTTAATATCCTTTTGCTTCTTCTTGATTTTAGCATGAGGACATGCTTAGTTTAAGTGTGGGGAGATTTGATAAACCCCGATTTCGTGATTTATCTTGTGCTTATTTTGGGAGATTTTGTCACTTTTCTCGCATTTATTCAATGAAATAGCATGGTTT
>NC_029787.2:91865655-91903340 GCF_000816755.2 Arachis ipaensis | reverse complement strand
CCACCCATGATCATCTTTTCTTGCAAGTTTGTGAACTCTTTCAATGATTCAATCCAATTGTGGTTTGCTTGATTGCTAATACCTTAGCCCTTGTGCTTATATGCGTATTCTTGGAGGTTGATTTATTTTGACTAAGCCATTGCATCATGTAGATAGATTGCATTTAGTAGTTGCATTGAATAAATGTTAATATCCTTTTGCTTCTTCTTGATTTTAGCATGAGGACATGCTTAGTTTAAGTGTGGGGAGATTTGATAAACCCCGATTTCGTGATTTATCTTGTGCTTATTTTGGGAGATTTTGTCACTTTTCTCGCATTTATTCAATGAAATAGCATGGTTTTGTAATTCTCCCTTGAATTTTGCTTAAGTGTAAAAACATGCTTTTTAGGCCCTAAATTGGTGATTTTAATTCACTTTAATTCCATTCGATGCCTTGATGTGTTTGATGAGTGATTTTAGGTCCGTAAGGCAAGTATTGGATGGAAGAAATGAGGAGAAAAGCATACAAAAAGGGAGAATGCATGGAGAAACAAATATTGGGAATGCACCAAAGATACTTATGTAATTCATTGGTGGGAATTTCAGATAAGCGTCTGGAGATGCTTTGTTGCTTTAGAACCTTTGCTTTCCTATTGCCTTCTTCCAATCATGCGTTACCTCCTTCCATGGCAAGCTGTATGATCCTCTCAGATGAAAACAAATCCATATGTGCTGTCACCGCACAGTTAATCATCTGTCGGTTCCCGCTAGCATCGGAATAAGACCATTGTCCTTTTGCACACTGTCAATTGTGCCCCACATTCGTAGGTTTGAAGCTCGTCACAGTCATCCCTTCCCAGATCCTACTCGGAATACCACAGACAAGGTTTAGACTTTTCGGATCCCAGGAATGGCTGCCAATAATTCTAGCCTATACCACGAAAGTTCTAATCTTAGATTAGAAACCCAACAGAATATACTCCAGCTGTCGTCCAATGACTACGTTGAACATCATGTAGATCGCTTTGTGGTTGTCAGGCACGCGACCTTGGCTAAGTGAGTAACGAAGATTGGGTGATTGTCACGGGTCACCCCTTCAGTCTGACTTAACTGAATTAAGAACGAGAGTATATCTTGGAGAAGAAGCAGGCATGAATTGAATAGAAAACAGTAGTAATTGCATTAATTCATAAAGAACAGCAGAGCTCCACACCTTAATCTATGGGGTGTAGAAACTCCACCATAGAAAATACATAAGTGAAAGGTCTAAGCATGGCCGTGAGGCCAGCCTCCAAACGTGTACAATATGGTTTCTAAGATTAAAGTTAACCAAAGACATAAAATACATCTCTAAAAGTAGTTTTTATACTAAACTAGTAGCCTAGGGTTACAGAAAATGAGTAACTAAGTGCAGACAGTGCAGAAATCTACTTCCGGGGCTCACTTGGTGTGTTCTTAGGCTGAGCATTGAAGCTTTTTCGTGCTTAGGCTGTTCCTGGAGTTAAACGCTAGCTTTGGTGCCATTTTGGGCATTTAACTCCAATTCTGGTGCCAGTTTGGTCGTTTTACGCCAAGATGTTTTAAGCTGACATTGAACACCAGTTTTGGCCATCAAATCTCGGGCAAAGTATGGACTATTATATATTTCTGGAAAGCCCAGGATGTCTACTTTCCAACGCAATTGAGAGCGCATCAATTGAAATTTTGTAGCTCCAGAAAATTAACTTCGAGTGCAGGAAGGTCAGAATCCAACAGCATCTGCAGTCCTTTTTCAGCCTCTGTATCAGATTTTTGCTCAAGTCCCTCAATTTCAGCCAGAAAATACCTGAAATCATAGGAAAATACACAAACTCATAGTAAAGTCCAAAAATATGATTTTTGCATAAAAACTAATAATAATATAATAAAAAGTAACTAAAACATACTAAAAATTATGTAAAAATAATGCCAAAAAGGGTATAAATTATCCACTCATCAATTGTATGTTTTGATATCATGATTTGGTAACTTTCCGAGTTTATGATTTTTGTTACCAGGACACTGTCATTTCAATTTTTATATATAAATTGTGACCTTTATATAAGTTTTAGGTTTCGGGATAAATCATAGGCAAAGACAATGATTTATGTAGTCCAAAAATGAACATAAATTGTAGGATATATTTGAATTTTATGAGTTTGAAAAAGAGAACTTAATATACAATTGAATACAAAAATTTATAATAAGAAAAACCAGCAACTAAAACCATGGTTAAGGCATGATTTATCATAGGTGTTGTTAGAGTAAATCGTCGGTTTTTAGAAAGGTTTTAATCACGAACGTGAAACCAATTGCAATCTTATTATTTATTGCATATGTTTAATTTTTATTTTTCAATACAATCTAATTTTATACAATGGTATCATTTTGGATGGAATATAAACAAATTTTAGTCAAAGTCATCAGGAAAGCTTTGCAACGAATAGCATCAGAGACGTTGGCTAGGTACATCTGACTTTTGAGGTTGCTAAGACGGTTTCTCGGGTCGGTCGTTTTGTCATACAGATCCATGTCAGGAGTTTTAAAATTTCTGGAAACTCTAGCCTGCATGATCTCTTCAACAAATGGACCCTCTCATCCTAAGGGGGCTTTCCTCCCTATCTGCTCGAATGCTCCGTCTTCAGAGATCAGCCTCCAACTTTAAGAGCTTCTCCTCCAGCACTGTTCGTCATCGCACCTCCCATCACAATTTCTGTTCTGCTTCCCGTTGTCGTTCAGCTTCCAATTTGAGTTGCTTTAATCATCCGCAGTGACCGTGAACTAACCCTAGTATTTCCGTTGGATTGGGAAGTTTTTCATCTTCGGGCGGTGTTCATACAATGATCCGAGATATAGGGTCGGGTTGGCTGAAGACAAAGGGACCAACCTCATGAAAGGTTGGCCCACTACCGACCTCTTCACAAAGAGCTCGAAAAATCGCCACAGAGGCCCAAAAAAACCACCGCCTACTAGGAACGTGGTTGACAAAAGATATGATCTCACCCGCAAAAGATAAGATAAGATAACAAACTTATCTCAAAGGAAGATCGTCAAACACCACTATAAATACAATGGAGTACCCAGGTATAACTCACACTCCAATCCTACAAAAAACCTGCCTAAAGCCCGTACTTACTTAAGCATCGGAGTCTCTTGCTTGTACTACCACCCTCTGGTGATCGAAGACCAGCAGCACCTCAAGATCCGACAAGTCGGACCCGACAGGCCAGACCAGACCGGAAGATCTCGTCCGAGATCGACCTCGAAGTTTTAGGTAACCCCCGAAACATTGGTGCCGTTGCTGAGGACCTGGATTATCCCAAAATCATGGCAAACGACCTTCCTAACAATGACCACACCTCCGGCTTGGAAGACGGTACACCAACAAAAAACATGGATGTCGCACCACCATTACCGAAAGAGGCGAACCACTCTAAAGGGGATAAACAACCTCAAAACACAGAAATCCTAGACGCCATTCGTGAGCAATAGGATCGCCTCAAACAGCTCAAACAAGAGGCTGAAAGACAGCAGAAAGTCAAGCGAGACCTGCGAAGAGAAACAAGACGGTGCAAAGAGCTAGAGGAAAAACTCCAAAAACTCGAAGCTGGTCTCAAAGCCAAGACTACTCGACCCAATCGTGAAGGTAGTCCCGACAGAGAACAAGACCCATTCACGAAAGAAATCATGAAAGCTAAAGTCCTAAAGGACTTCAAAGCCCCTGACATGACCCTGTACGACGGAACATCCGAACAAAGCCATCATCTCAGCAAATTTAGGAGTCGGATGTATCTCACGAATGCCTCGGACGCAACTCGCTGTAAGGCCTTCCCGACTACTCTCACCAAAATAGCTATAAAGTGGTTCGACAGCCTACCCCCAAGGTTAATCACAAACTTTGATGACCTCTCTAAAAAGTTCCTAGCCAGGTTCTCCATTCAAAAAGACAAGACCAAACATGCGCCAAGTCTACTAGGGATCAAGCAAGGAGATCAGAAAATCCTCTGAAGCTACATGGAAAGATTCAATAAAATGTGCCTCGACATTCAGAATCTCCCCACCGAAGCAGCTATCATGGGACTTATCAACGGCCTACGAGAAGGGCCCTTCAGCCACTCCATATCTAAGAAACACCCTACATCCTTGAACGAAGTGCAAGAACGAGCTGAGAAATATATCAACATGGAGGAAAACTCCCGACTAGGGGAAACCTCCAAAACCGGGTTCTCCTAGCCCTCACAGGGCAAAGACAAAGAGCCAAGAAAGAATGAGGACCAACCCGCAGAGAAGCCCAGGAAATACCATAACTATACCCCTCTTCAGGTATCTTTAATGGATGTCTATCAGGAAATATGCAACACGGAAAAGATCCCACCACCCCGTCTAATTAAGAACAAAAGGGGAGGAAGTCGGACTAAGTACTGCAAATACCACAAAATCTACAGGCACCCCACAAACGAATGTTACGACTTGAAGAACGTCATAGAAAAATTGGCCCGAGCTGAACGCCCCCTCACACCCCGAAAAGGCACGTTCATATGATCAACGGAGGATTCGTAGGAGGAGGGATCTCAAAGTCGTCCCGCAAAAGACACCTTAAAGAAATATACCACGTCGGAGAAGGGAGTAGGTCGCCCGACCTCCCCACCATTTCTTTCACCAAGGAAGACGCCGCTGGCATCATCCCTGGACATGACGATCCTGTGGTCATTACTATCATACTAGCCAATGCTAACCTCCACTGAACACTGGTTGACTAGGGAAGCTCGGCAGACATCCTATTCAAATCTGCATTCGTCAAGCTTGGACTACAAGAAAAGGAGTTAAGAGCATATCCCAGCAGCCTATTCGGGCTAGGAGACACTCCAGTCCAACCCCTCGGATACATCCCACTACACACCACCTTCGGGAAGGGAGCCCGGTCCAGAACGATAAGCGTACAATACATCGTAGTCGATGTGAACTCCACGTACAATGCTCTTATAGGCCGGACAACCCTGAACCAGCTCGCTGCAGTAGTCTCCACACCAAACTTGGGTATGAAATTCCTTACCGAAAAAGGCATAGCCACCATTAAAGGAGACCAGAGACTCGCGCGACGATGCTATAACGAAAGCCTGAACCTAAAGGGCGATTCCAGAGGAAAAGAGGCTAATGCCATCGAACTCGAAGGAGCTCGGGCTCGCAAAGAACTTCGCCCTCATCTAGAAGGCAAGACCGAAGAGGTTCAAATCGGAGACACACAAGATAAAATAACAAGTATAGGTACAAACCTAAAAGAAGACCTAAAGGAGCTGCTAATAAAGCTCTTAAGGGAAAATTTAGACCTCTTCGCGTGGAGGACCGCGGATATGCCTGGCATAGATTCCGGCATAATGTGCCACAAACTGGCAGTCTACCCCGGGTCTCGACCAATACAACAAAAGCGCAGAAAGATCGGCCCAGAGAGATCACAAGTCGTGGAAGAACATGTGCAAGCCTTGCTAGAGGCAGGGTTCATAAGGAAGGTTAAGTACCCATTATGGCTGGTCAATGTCGTATTGGTAAAAAAACCATATGGAAAGTGGCAAATGTGTGTGGATTACACCGACCTCAATAAAGCCTGCCCAAAAGACCCTTATCCCCTCTCGAACATCAACACCCTGGTCGACGCGTCGTTGGAATACAAATACCTTTCCTTCATGGATGCCCACTCAGGGTACAACCAGATCCCAATGTATCAACCCGACCAAGAGAAAACCTCGTTCCTAACCCTGAGAGCAAACTACTGCTATGTAGTAATGCCGTTTGGACTAAAGAACGCGGGGCCACATATCAGAGGTTAATGAACAAAGCTGATGGAAGTCTATGTGGACGACATGCTAGTAAAAACCCAAAAAGAGGAAATATTACTGCCCGACCTCGCCAAAGTATTCGGTACCATAAGAAAGTATGGGATGAGGATGAACCCCATAAAATATACCTTTGCGATAGAAGTTGGCGAATTCCTAGGGTTCATGCTTACCCAGAGAGGTATTGAGGCAAACCCGGACAAATTCCAAGCCATACTCAACATGAAAAGCCCAACCTACATAAAAGAGGCACAACAGCTAAATGGAAGACTCGCGGCCCTGTCCAAGTTTCTAGCTGGATCGGCACTAAGATCTCTCCCTTTCTATGCGATACTAAGGAAATGAAAGAAATTCGAGTGGACCCTAGAGTCTGATAAAGCCTTCCAAGACTTCAAAACATTCTTGGGGCAACCACCCGTCCTGACCCGACCTCGACAAGGAGAAGACCTAATACTATACCTCGCTGTGGAAAGTCGGGCGATAGCCTCAGCACTAGTCAGAGAAGACGACAACGGACAATAACCCATCTACTTCATCAGTAAGGCTTTACAAGGGGCTAAACTGAACTACCAAAAGATAAAAAAGTTTGTCTACGCACTCATACTCATCTCCAGAAGACTTCGACCATATTTTCAATCCCACAACATCAAAGTGCGGATTAATCAACTCATGAAAGGCATCTTGCAGAAAATAGATTTAGCCGGAAGAATTCTGCAATGGGCAGTCGAGCTGTCCGAGTTCGACCTCAAGTACGAAGCTCGCACTGCCATCAAATTCTAGTACTTGGGTGACTTCGTCGCAGAGTATACAGACACCTCAGGGACCCCCATAAAATGGAATCTCTACGTCGATGGCTCATTGAACAAAGCTGGAAGTGGAGCAGGCGTTATCCTAGAAAGCGACCAAGGGACCCAGCTCAAATTCTCCTTAAGATTCGAGTTTTCCGCCTCAAATAACCAAGCAGAGTATGAATCCCTTCTAGCTGGTTTGAAGCTAGCTAGGGAGGTTGGAGTCCAAAAGCTTACCATCTTCAGCGATTCACAAGTAATCACCTCGCAAATAGAAGAAAGATACCAGGTGAAGGATCCCACTATGAAAAAGTAGCTGGACAAGACCAAAGAACAACTCGGGAACTTCGGAGAATATGAGATCCGACATATACCTCAGGAGCAAAATGCCTGAGCCAACGCACTTTCAAAACTAGTCAGCACCAAACCAGGAGGCAATAATAGAAGCCTCATCCAAGAAAGCCTACAGCACCCATCAACCTTAAGGGAGGATAAGGTCTTAAGCATATCAGACCAGGACTAGGGGTGGATGACCCCTATAATCAACTACCTCAAATCCGAAATACTTCCCACAGAAAAGATAGACGCAAAAAGGCTCATACAGGAAGCACAATATTACACCTTGGCACACGACGTCCTGTACAGAAGAGGAATTTCAACACTCCTCTTAAAGTGGATCCCAACGTCTGCCACAAAAGAGGTCCTGGAGGACGTTCACAGCGGCATGTTCGGCAATCACCTCAGAGCATGAGCTCTATCCAAAAAGGTACTCCGAGCTAGCTTCTACTGGCCGACCTTATAGAAGGAAGCGACCGAGTTCATCAAAATGTGCCCTCCATGCCAGAAGCATGCCAACTTCTACATCGCCCCACCTGAAGATCTCATTTGCATCACCTCACCCTGGCCGTTCGCAAAGTGTGGCTCGACCTCCTCAGGCCATTCTCTCAAGGATCAGGACAAGTCAAATTCCTCATTGTAGGAACAGACTACTTCACGAAGTAGATTGAAGCAGAGCCACTGGCCGCCGCCACCGCCCAGAGAAGTCGGAAGTTTCTGTATAGAAACATCGTCACAAGGTTTGGGGTTTCCCACTCCATTACAACCGACAATGGGACTCAGTTCACCATCACGGGCTTTAGAAACCTGGTCGCTGATCTAAAAATCAAGCCCTAGTTCACCTCAGTAGAACACCCAGAAGCCAACAAACAGGCAGAGGCCGCCAACAAAGTCATATTGGCTGGGTTAAAGCATCGACTACAGGATGCAAAAGGAGGCTGGGTTGAAGAGCTCCTGTTCATACATCAGTTCGAGCTATAAAGGACCGGGTTGGCCGACCTCTTAGAAGGTTGGCCCATGTCTGACCTCTCAAGGTTGGCCCATGTTCGACCTCTTAGAAGGTTGGCCCATGTCCGACCTCTTCTCAAAGAGGTCGGCCAAATCGCCAGAGGAGGCCTAAGCAGGCCCAAATAAAGGGACACAACCCAATCTAAAGGCAGTTAAGGCCTAGAAAGATAAGGGCGGTTCCCCAGGAGATAAGATGACTTCACTCAAAGATAAGATAAGATAAGATAACTATCTTATCTCCAGAAAGGTCACTTCACACCATTATAAATACACTGGAGCACCCAGGTATAACTTATACTCTGATTCTACAAAAAACCTGCTTAATACCCTTGCTAACTTAAGCATCGGAGTCCCTTGCAGGTACCCCCCACCTTCCGGTGACGAAAGATCAGCACTCAGCAGTGTAGCCAAGCTCAACAAGTTGGATACGATAGCTCCGGCCTCCACTCATAGCCGGACACGTCATCTCTGATCACCACAAAAGATCTCGTCCGAGATCGACCTATAGTTTCAGGTAACCCTCGCAACATTGGCGCCATTGCTCGGGAATCTGGAAGTCATCCCACCACCATGGCGGACAACCATGACAACGACCACGACTCTGATCTAGAAGACAGGACGCCACATAAAAACGTGGATACTACACCAAAAGATATTCCTCAACTTAACAAAGACAAGAATTCGCCAAACGAGGAGGCCATGGAGGCACTTCAAGATCGCTTAAAGCAACTCAAAAAAGAGGTGGAGTATCAACGAGAAGCTGAGAGAGATCTACGAAGGGAAGTTAGGCGACGCTACGAGTTAGAGGACAAGCTCCTAAAACTTGAAGCAGATCTCAAAGCCAAAAATACTCGGTCCGGGCACAAAGACGACTCCCGTAAGGACCAAGACCCATTCACCAAAGAGATCATGAGGACCAAAATCCCAAAAGACTTCAAACTTCCCGACATAACTTTGTATGATGGCACAGCAGATCCCAGCCATTGTCTCAATAATTTCAGAAGTAGAATGTACATCACCGACGCCTCAGATGCAGTTCGCTACAAAGCCTTCCCAACTACTTTAACAAAGACAGCAATTAAATGCTTCGACAATCTACCTCTTAGGTCCATCTCAAGTTTCGATGACTTAGCCAAGAAGTTTCTGGCCAGATTTTCTATCCAAAAAGAAAAGGCTAAGCATGCCCCAAGTCTATTAGGGATCAAGCAAGGAGATCGGGAAAGTCTTCGTAACTACATGGAAAGATTCAACAAAGCATGCCTTGACATACAAAGTCTTCCAACAGAAGTGGCCATTTTAGGACTCATCAATGGCCTAAGAAAAGGACCTTTCAGCCACGCAATATCCAAGAAGTACCCAACATCTCTAAATGAGGTTCAAGAAAGGGCGAAAAAAATATATCAATATGGAGGAGAACTCTCGATTGGGAGACAGCTCAAAAACCAGATTCTCCTAACCCACTACAGGACAAGAATAAAGAGTCCAAGAAAAAACAAGATCAACCCAGTGAGAAGCCTAGAAAATACCACAATTACACCCCTCTTCGGGTGTCTCTTGTGGATGTTTACCGAGAAATATACAACACTCAGAAGATCCCACCACCTCGCCTAATCAAAAACTAAAGAGGTCGGACGAGTTGAAGGTCCACCTCACACCAAAGAGGTCGGACGAGTTGAAAGTCCACCTCACACCGAAGAGGTCGGACGAGTTAAAGGTCCACCTCACACCGAAGAGGTTGGACGAGTTAAAGGTCCACCTTACACCAAAGAGGTCGGACGAGTAGAATGTCCAACCCACACCGAAGAGGTCGGACGAGTTGAACGTCCACCTCACATCCCTGAGAGACATGTTCATATGATAAATGGAGGATTCGCAGGAGGAGGGATCTCTAAATCATCTTGAAAAAGACACCTCAAAGAGGTATCTTAAGGAAGGGAGAGAGGTTTGAAAAGGACAACGGAGTGCGAACAAGCCTTTCGAGATTTCAAAAAATTCTTGGGGCTACCACATATTCTTACCAAACCACCGGAAAGTGAAGAACTCATATTATACCTCGTAGTGGAAAGTCGGGCAATAGCCTCAGCACTAGTCAGAGAAGATGAAAGTGGGCAACAACCCATCTACTTCATCAACAAAGCTCTACAAGGCGCTGAACTAAACTATCAAAAGATAGAAAAAGTTCGCCTATGCCCTCATACTGACCTCTCGACGACTCCACCCATACTCTCAAGCTCACACTATCAGAATTCGGACCAACCACCCCATAAAAGGCATCCTACAGAAAACAGACTTAGCTGGAAGAATCCTACAGTGGGCAGTCGAGTTATCCAAACTCAATCTTCAATATAAAGCTCGGACAGCCATCAAATCACAGTATCTAGCCGACTTCATTGCAGCGTACACTGACACCCCGGGAACTCCTATAAAATGGAATCTCTACATGGACGACTCTATAAACAAAACCGGGAGTGGTGCAGGTGTAATTATAAAAAATGATCAGGGAAGCCAAATTAAGCTAAATAACCAAGTTGAATACGAGGCACTAGTGGCTGGTTTAAGGCTGGTTAAGAAGGTAGGAGCTTACCGAGTCCAGTGATTCACGAGTAGTCACCTCACAAATAGAAGGGAGCAACCAAGCTAAGGATCCCACCATGAAAAAGTACCTCGGGTAATTCAGGGGACCCTGGACAAAACCAGAGAACAGCTCAGACAATTCGGGGGATCCTGGACAAAACAGAAAACAGCTCGGACAACTCGGGGAATATGAGGTATGTGACATACCCCGAGAAGAGAATGCTCGAGCTGATGCACTTTCAAAACCAGCCAGCACCAACAGCTCGGACAATTCGGGGAATATGAAGTCCGACACATACCTCGGGAGCAGAATGCCCGAGCTGATGCATTTTTAAAACTAGCCAACACCAAACAACCCAGGCAAATAAGGAAATAACTCAGACAATAACAGCAAAATATCAAGTGACAGATATAGCAGTAAAAGGAAAATCCCAGGACTCACACGAAAGTCCAGGGGTACCCTTTGGAGGCAACAACAGGGCAAAAACATAGAGAAAAGAAGTTGACAATCTATACCTAAACAGTCCAAATATCATATTCTTCTCAAAGGCGAACGACAAAAGAAAAGTCACAACAAACGATCAAAGACGCAAACTTTTTGCAGAAAGAACCAAAGTTCTTCAGAGCAAAAACCCAAATACAAAGTCAAAGCTTTACATCAAAAGCATGCCAACTTCCCTATAGCCCCACCAGAAGAGCTCCCACAAGCCCTATGAGCATATCGGACAACACCACACTCAACCACTGGAGAATCACCATTTTTGACTTGCTTACGGAATGGAGTCAATGATTCTTATAGAGGTAGAAGAGGGATCCCCTAGAGTGATCCTCTACAATAAAGATACCAACTCCTAAACTCAAAGGGAGGAGCTCGACCTACTTCCAAAAGTCCAAGAAAAAGCTTGGTTTAGAGAGGAAGCACTAAAGCGTCGAATGGACCTAAGGTTGGTCAGGAGAAGGGAAGCTAGCAGCCAACTGGAAAGGACCACACCAAGTTGTTCAGAAGTACTGGGGAAAGGTCACCACAAAGTGTCCGACCTCGAGGGGCGAGAGCTACCAAGGTCATGGCATGCCTGCAATCTAAGAAGGGCGCCAGGCCAAGATCTAAGAGATTGCCTGACCTAGAAGGGTAAGTACTAACATGTACACACTCTTATCTTCATTTTATTGTTTAAAAGATTGCAGATTCCCTAAAAATTTTCCTACCAAGACACCCGATTACGGCAAGTCGGCAAGGTGAAAACCAAATTCATCATCCGATTACAAAGCGACAGGTCGGCAAGGTGAAAACCAACTTAACCGCCCGACCACGACGAAAACCAACTTCACCGCCTGACCACGATGAAAACCGAATTCATCGTATGATTTCGACAAAAGTCGACAAAGTGAAAACCAAAGTCTTTGCTCGATCAAGACGCATTAATCTGAAACACAAAAAATTCATCGCCCGATTATAAAGCTACAGATCGGCAAAAAGTGAAAATCAAATTCACTGCAAGATCACGATAAAGACCAGCGAAGATGAAAACCAAATTCATCAAAGGTCGACCAAATGGAGATTAAACCTAATTTCTACAAAATCGGCAAAGATGAAAACAGAATAATGCAAGAAGTTATCAAAAGTGATCCATAGAAAGGACCTGACGAGGTCTTAAATAAATGGATTGCTAAAAAATAACTTAAAGACCGGCCGGCGAAAAGAAGTCAGACCGGTCAAACACAATAACCAAAGTTATAAAAAGTAAATCCCTGGAAAGAGGTCTAGCCAGCCCTAAAAGAGGATTACTATAACTTAGAAGGGCCCGACATGATGAAGTCGGCCCAAAACATAAAGTTATAAAAGTAATCCCTGAATGAGACCTGAACAAGGTCCAAAAAAGAGGATTACTAAAATAACTTCGAAGGGCCCGATATGATGAAGTCGGCCCAGAACAGAAAGTTATAAAAGTAATCCCTGAAAGAGACCTGAACAAGGTCCAAAAAAGAGGATTACTAAAATAACTTCGAAGGGCCCGACATGATAAAGTCCGCCCAATAAAATCACAAAGTTATAAAAGTAATCCATAAAAGAGACCTGACAAAGGTCCAACTAAAAATGGATTACTAGAAATAACTTAGAAGGGACCGACATGACGAAGTCGGCTCGACAAGCTACAAAAGGTTATAAAAAGTAATCCATAAAAGGAGATGTGGCAAGGTCCAACTAAAAATTGATTACTAGAAATAACTTAGAAGAGGCCGACATGAAGAAGTCGACCTGAGCCAATTAAAGCTACAGCTTGGACCAACAAGAAGAAGTCGGACCAACGAAAGCTATAGCTTGGATCGACAAGAAGAAGTCGGACAAACGAAAGCTACAGCTTGGACCGACAAGAGAAGCCGGACCAACGAAAGCTAAAGAAGGATCGACAAGAGAAGTCGGACCAACGAAAAAGCGTGCGCTAAAAAAGGGGACACAGCTCTGCCCAAAAAGCCACGGCTCCACGACAAGGCTATCAAAATTGTTCAGATTAACTAAAAAGGGTTCCATGAGAATGCTAAAAAGTTGTCGGACAAGTTAGCCCAGAGGTCATCTCGCCCAAACAGGAGACAGACAAAACAAGATCTGATAAAAAAGAGGTTGGACAGCAAAGTACCAACACTCTATAAACATCTCACAAAGGCCAAGGAAAGGTCAAAAGACCAAAGCCAGAAGTGCTTCGCTGAAAAGTACGAGGTCTTGAAAAAAGACACTACTTAAAAGACAAAAGCATAAATCAGAACGGCACTAAAAAGTCATCCAAACAAACTATAAAAAAGGTTCCGCACCGGAACACTACCTAAAAAGTTGTTGGATTATGACTAAAAAGCCCGAGCAGTGAAGACATACAAGTCAGAAGAAAGGCTGAAAAGTCCTCTCAACAAACTAAAAAGGGCAATACCAGACTCGCACAAGGAGAAACTACTCAAGATCGACCAAAGTCAGGATGCTTGAGCACGACTTCCCCAAAGAGATCGAAGCTCTGAAAGCACGATCTCACGGAAAGGTCCGAACTCAAGCAAGGGCAAAGTCGTACATGTCGACGTCAGCTAAGAAGAGGCGCAAGTATGATCTCAAAAAAGAACAAGCCAAAAGATTGGGAAACAACTTAAGGCTCAAATGTGCTTAGCTAAAAGGGATACAACTCCGTTCAAAGAAGGCACAATCTCAAAACAGGGCTACAAACGTCATCCAAGACTAAAAAAAGGTTCTATATAAAGAACACTAAAAAGTCATTGGACAAGTCACTAAAAGATCGAACATCAAGCCACAAGGATAGCTTCGCCAAAGTAGAGGGTTGTCAACACAAACTTAAAGCAAGGCGTGATCCAGAAGGCAAGGGTAGAAAACCCACACTACCACTCAAAAGAGGTCGGACTGTGAAGTACCAAAACTCTAGAAAATCTGCAAGGATTGCAAAGCAATGAAGAAACAAGCCAGATAGATGCTTGAGCACGACTTCCTCAAAGAGATCGAAGCTCTGAAAGCACGATCTCACGGAAAGGTCCGAACTCAAGCAGGGGCACTGTTCATACATCGGTTCGAGCTATAAAGGACCGGGTTGGCCGACCTCTTAGAAGGTTGGCCCATGTCTGACCTCTTAAGGTTGGCCCATGTCCGACTTCTTCTCAAAGAGGTCGGCCAAATCGCCAGAGGAGGCCTAAGCAGGCCAAATAAAGGGACACATCCCAATCTAAAGGTAGTTAAGGCCTAGAAAGATAAGGGCGGTTCCCCAGGAGATAAAATGACTTTACTCAAAGATAAGATAAGATAAGATAACTATCTTATCTCCAGAAAGGTCGCTCCATACCATTATAAATATACTAGAGCACCCAGGTATAACTCATACTCTGATTTTACAAAAAACCTGCTTAATACCCTTGCTAACTTAAGCATCGGAGTCCCTTGCAGGTACCCCTCCCCCCACCTTCCGGTGACGAAGGATCAGCAGTGCAGCCAAGCTCAACAAGTCGGATACGATAGCTCCGGCCTCCACTCACAGCCGGACACGTCATCTCTGATCACCACAAAAGATCTCGTCTGAGATCGACCTACAGTTTCAGGTAACCCTCGGAACATTGGCGCCATTGCTGGGGAATCTGGAAGTCATCCCACCACCATGGCAGACGACCATGACAACGACCACGACTCTGATCTAAAAGACAGGACGCCACACAAAAACACGGATACTACATCAAAAGATATTTCTCAACCTAACAAAGACAAGAATTCGCCAAACAAGGAGGCCATGGAGGCACTTCAAGATCGCTTAAAGCAACTCGAAAAAGAGGTGGAGCATCAACGAGAAGCTGAGAGAGATCTACGAAGGGAAGTTAGGCGACGCCACGAGTTAGAGGACAAGTTCCTAAAACTCGAAGCAGATCTCAAAGCCAAAAATACTCGGTCCGGGCACGAAGACGACTCCCGTAAGGACCAAGACCCATTCACCAAAGAGATCATGAGGACCAAAATCCCAAAAGACTTCAAACTTTCCGACATGACTTTGTATGATGGCATAGAAGATCCCAGCCATCATCTCAGTAATTTCAGAAGTAGAATGTACATCACCGACACCTCAGATGCAGTTCGCTGCAAAGCCTTCCCAACTACTTTAACAAAGACAACAATTAAATGGTTCGACAATCTACCTCCTAGGTCCATCTCAAGTTTCGACAACTTAGCCAAGAAGTTTCTGGCCAGATTCTCCATCCAAAAAGACAAGGCTAAGCATTCCCCAAGTCTATTAGGGATCAAGCAAGGAGATCGGAAAAGTCTTCGCAACTACATGGAAAGATTCAACAAAGCATGCCTTGACATACAAAGTCTTCCAACAGAAGCAGCCATCATAGGACTCATCAATGGCCTAAGAGAAGGACCTTTCAGCCACGCAATATCCAAGAAGTACCCAACATCTCTAAATGAGGTTCAAGAAAGGGCGAAAAAAATATATCAATATGGAGGAGAACTCCCGATTGGGAGACAGCTCAAAAACCAGATTCTCCTAACCCACTACGGGACAAGGATAAAGAGTCCAAGAAAAAAGAAGATCAACCCAGTGAGAAGCCTAGAAAATACCACAATTACACCCCTCTTCGAGTGTCTCTTGTGGATGTTTACCGAGAAATATGCAACACTCAGAAGATCCCTGAAGAACGGAAGATTGACGGTTTAGAATTCAGAATAAATTCCCGTTGCAAGTATAGTTTCTAAACCAAGCAATCATCCTTTCTTACAAACATTTTGGTTGTCACAAGTAACAAACCCCTTTAAAATTGATAACCGAAGTATTTAAACCTCGGGTCGTCTTCTCAAGGAACTGTAGGGAGGTGTTCTTATTATTCGTTATGAGTTTTGTAAATTGGGGGTTTTGAAAGTAGGGAACAAGTAATTTAAATGACAAGTAAAATAAATAAATAACTGTAATAAACTCTTGGAAAGGTATGAAAATTCGGAAGTCCTATCCTAGTTACTCCTATGAGAAATTTAGGATTAGGATTCCTCTTAAAGGATTTAGGATTATCTCTTCTCAATTTCCAGGTTTAATGTTCTTTTTTTATTTATTTTCTCAATTTTGTTTATGACTCTTTATGTTTAGATTGATTTTCTATTTAATATATTTTGAGGTATTTCAGACTTATGATCGCTCTCTTTAATTTATATTACTGTTGCTTCCCATCTAAAGGCATTTTTATTCAAGTAAATTTTTCTCCCTTTTGACTTTGGTCAAGTGATTGGTAACACTTGAGTTATCAAACTCAGCAAGTGATTGAAATTGGCAGATTCTGATTGAACTAGGATTGCTCTAAAGCTAGTCTCTCCACAGGAGTCGACTAGGACTTGAGAATCAAGCTAATCAGTCCACTTAACCTTCCTTTGTTTAGTAAAGGCTAACCAAGTAGGATTAAAACCCAATTCTCTTCACACCTGATAAGGATAACTAGGATAGGAATTCCAATTCTTATACCTTGCCAAGAGATTTTATTATTATTATTTTATTTTTCTTGTCATTTAAATTACTTGCTCCGTATTTCAAAAACCCCCAATTTACAAAACTCATAACCAATAATAAGAACATACCTCCCTGCAATTCCTTGAGAAGACGACCCGAAGTTTAAATACTCGGTTATCAATTTTAAAGGGGTTTGTTACTTTTGACAACCAAAAACGTTTGTAAGAAAGGTTGATTGCTTGGTTTAGTAACTATACTTGCAACGAGAGTTTACTATATTTCTGAACCATCAATCTTCAGTTCTTCAAAATGGCGCCATTGTCAGGGAATTGTAAATGTGTGCCTTATTATTGGTTATTGTAAATACTTACCTTTAAATTGATTTTTTTTCGAAAAAAAAATTTCAAATTTGCTTTTATTTTTGTTTTTAAATTTTTATTAACTAACTATGAGTTCTCACCCCTCTCACTTTGAGTTTGGTTCCAATGTTGTTGCAAGGAGTGAAAGTTATAACAGGGACATGCATCAAGGTCGGAAGAATCAAAGATGGGAGGAGCCACAAGGATTTAATCAACCCTCTTGGCAACAACCCCCTCCAATGCACTATAACCAACAACCATTCTGTGATGCATACCAAAATGATGACTATAGTGGACCCCCTTGTAGTTACCAACAAGGCCCACCATATGATTATGAACCGCCTCCTCAACACAGCTTTGGACCACCATACTCACAAGCCCTCTACTACCAGACATCATCACATTATTCTAACCCGTATCCACCACACCAACCACCTTATGAGCCATATGAACCATATATAGAACCACACCAATTCCAACCCAATTACTCCCAAGAACTACCACCTCAATATTTGCCATCTCTATATCCATCAATCCAAGAGCACTATGATCCCACTTATGATAGCCGAGCGCAACAAGAATCAAGGGATCGTCTCACGGAAACATGTGCAAAACTTCAAGCAACCCTTCGCCAACTGGATCAAGCGATAAATCGATTACCTTCCCGACGTTCGGACACTCAAGGAACCCCCATGGCCTCATGTAGGCAATCTAATGAAGAATGTAGCATGAAGGAAATATTAGAAACTCCGGTGGACAGTGAGCAGCACGATTTTATATTGAAAAATTGGAAGAAGCTACGCCTGCCATTGAGGAGGAAGATGTGGTTGAAGACTTAGGAGATGCAGAACCTCCATGGGAAACTCAAGTTATAGAGCCTCCTTCAAAGACGTTTGAAATTGATGTTGAGGAGGGTGTACAACCTCCAAGGCATATCATGGTTGAAAACTTTGAAGGAGATGATCAAGAGATGGATTCAATCATTGATGAAGTTTTATTTACATTTGAATCCTCTTCCGTTGGACTAGACATGGAGATTAAAGAAGAAGAAGCACAACCTCCCATACCCTTGGTAAACAATGAAGAAGAGATTGAATTGGAAGAAAGCTACCAAGAGAAAGAGGTTGATATTGAAGAAGTTTGCAAAGAGGTGGAAGTTTTCAAAAATCACAAGGGAGTGGAGCTTGAAATCACTTTGCCAAGGTTATTGGAGACCCCTCCCCCTAAGTTGCCATCATCCTTCACAACATTTGTTCATACCCTGGGTCGAGCTGTCCGACCCGGGATGTTTAGCAACATGGCGACCAACCTCTTCAGGTCTGACTATCCGATCTCTTCTTAAAGAGATCAGCCAAATCAACAGGAAAGCCTAATAAAGGGCCCGAATAGAGGAACACGACCCAAATCCAAAGGCAATCCAAGCCTATAGAGATAAAGGCGGCTCCCTCGAAGATAAGCTGACTTCACTCAAAATAAGATAAGATAAGACCTGATAACTAACTTATCTTATCTGAAAGGTCAGCCCACACCACTATAAATACACTGGAGCACCCAGGTATAACTCATACTCTGATTCTACTAAAAACCTACTTAATACCCGTGCTAACTTAAGCATCGGAGTCTCTTGCAGGTACCCCCCACCCTCCAGTGATGAAGGAATCAGCAGTGTAGCCAGCCAACTAGTCAGACACCATCGCTCCGGCCGGACACGTCGGCACCGACTAGTACATAAGATCTCGACCGAGATCGACCTCCAATAGAAGTGCTTCAAGATCTCTTAAAGCAACTTGAAAAAGAAACCCAACAACAACGGGAGATCGGAAAGGATCTGCAAAGAGAGGTACGACGACGTCGAGAATTGGAAGAAAAACTACAACAATTAGAAGCCGATCTCAAATCAAAAGCTCCTCAGACCACTCCTGAGGAAAATTCACGCAAAGAACAAGATCCATTCACCAGGGAAATGATGAAAACCAAAATTCCAAAAGACTTCAAGCTCCCGGATATGATTTTGTATGATGGCACCACAGATCCCAACCATCATCTCAGCAATTTCAGAAGCTGAATGTACCTTACCGACGCCTCAGATGCCGTTCGCTGCAAAGCTTTTCCAACAACTCTCACGAAGACAACAATCAGATGGTTCGACAACTTACCTCCAAAGTCCATCTCAAATTTTGACGACCTGGCCAAAAAGTTCCTAGCCAGATTCTCCATCCAGAAAGATAAGGCCAAGCACGCCCCCAGTTTACTAGGGATCAAGCAAGGAGAACGGGAGAGCCTCCGCAACTACATGGAAAGATTCAACAAAACATGCATGGACATTCAAAGCTTACCAACAGAGGCCGCCATCATGGGACTCATCAACGGCCTACGGGAGGGACCTTTTAGCCAATCTATATCAAAGAAGTACCCTACCTCCTTAGACAAGGTGCAGGAGCGAGCAGAAAAATACATCAACATGGAAGAAAATGCTCGGTTGGGAGAAACCTCCAAATTCGGGGTCCCCTACCGAGATAAAGACAAGGAATCCAAAAGGAAAGAAGATCGACAAGGGGAGAAAATAAAAAAATACCACAATTACACTCCTCTCAAGGTATCCCTAGTTGATGTATACAAAGAAGTCTGCCACATGGAGAAAATACCCCCAGCTCGGCCTCTCAAAGGCAAAAGAGGGGGAGGAAATCGGAATGAGTATTGTGAATACCATCGAATGCGAGGTCACTCCACCAATGAGTGCTTCGATTTAAAGAACATCATAGAAAAGTTGGTGAGGGAAGGAAAACTAGATCGGTTTCTAGCAACCCGAGATGATGATCAAAGAAAGAGACGATGGGACGAAGATATCGGACGAACCGCGCGATCACCCCGTACACCAGAAAGACACGTCCACATGATACATGGCGGATTTGCAGGGGGAGGAATCCCCAAATCATCTCGTAAAAGATATCTCAAAGAAGTATGTCATGTCGAAGGAAAGGAGGAAGCACCCGACATCCCTGCAATCACGTTCACTAAAGAGGACGCATCTGGAATCATCTCGGGACACGACGACCCCATGGTCATTACCATCATACTGGCAAATGCCAACCTCCATCGCACATTAATAGATCAAGGAAGCTCCGCCGACATCTTATTCAAAACAGCTTTCGACAAACTCGGTTTAGAAGACAAGGAGCTTAAGGCATACCCGAACAGTCTGTTCGGACTAGGAGATACCCCGGTACAACCATTAGGATACATATCACTACATACAACCTTCGGAAAAGGGAACCAATCCCGGACCCTCAAAATAGACTACATTGTGATTGACGTAAGTTCAGCCTACAATGCTCTAATAGGTCGGACAACACTCAATCAACTCGGCGCAATAGACTCGACCCCACATCTATGCATGAAATTCCCAACTACAGAAGGGATAGCTACAATAAAGGCAGATCAAAAGATGGCATACCGCTGTTATAACGAAAGTCTAAACCTCAGAGGCAGAGGAGAAGAGTTTCATACAATTGAGCTTGGCGGAGTGCAGCGACGAGAGGAACTCCATCCGCAGCCAGAAGGCGAGATAGAGAAGGTTCAGATCGGAGACACCTCGGACAAAACAACTAATATCGGAACAATCCTAAGAGGAGACTCAAAAGAATTACTGATACAATTCTTACGCGATAATGTTGATCTATTCGCATGGAAAGCCGCAGACATGCCAGGCATAGATCCCAAGATAATGTGCCACAAGTTGGCGGTCTATCCAGGATCTCGGCCGGTGCAGCAGAGACGAAGAAAACTTGGGCCAGAGCAATCCCAAGCTGTGGAAGAGCAGGTACAGGCACTACTGGAGGCAGGATTCATAAGAGAAGTCAAGTATCCACTATGGTTAGCCAACATCGTCTTGGTAAATAAAATCAAATGGGAAGTGGCGAATGTGTACTGATTACACCGATCTCAACAAAGCCTGCCCAAAAGATCCTTACCCACTCCCAAGTATCGACGCTCTGGTAGATGCTTCCTCCGGATAAGATACCTCTCGTTTATGGACGCATACTCGGGATACAACCAAATCCCCATGCATCCACCAAATCAAGAAAAGACCTCGTTTTTAACGCTGAAAGTAAATTACTACTACATCGTAATGCCCTTCGGTCTCAAGAACGCAGGTGCTACTTATCAAAGGCTGATGAACAAAGTCTTCTCATACCACATCAGAAAAGTCATGGAAGTCTATGTGGACGACATGTTGATAAAGACACAAAGTGAAGACACATTACTGTCCGACCTGACTCAAGTGTTCGACACTATAAGGAGGCAGGACATGCGACTCAATCCTGCAAAATGCACCTTTGCGGTAGAAGCAGGCAAATTCCTAGGTTTCATGCTCACACAAAGAGGAATTGAAGCAAACCCGGATAAATGCCAAGCCATACTCAACATGAAGATCCCCACCTGTGTCAAAGAAGTGCAGCAACTCAACGGGAGATTGGCCGCCCTATCCAAATTCTTAGCAGGGGCAGCGATAAGATCTCTCCCCTTCTATGCTACATTAAGAAAGGAAAAACAGTTCGAATGGACGACAGAATGTGAACAAGCCTTCCAAGACTTCAAGGAGTTCTTAGGACAACCGCCTATCTTATCTCGACCACGAGAAGGAGAACCGCTCATATTATATGATGCACGGAAAACTTGTCTCTTAACAAATTTTCTTCGGCAAGTGTACCGAATTTGTCGTCAAGTAAAAACTCACAATAGAGTGAGGTCGAATCCCACAAGGATTGATTGATCAAGCAACTTTAATTAGAGGAATGTTCTAGTTGAGCGAATCCAGGATTTGAGTTTAGAATTGCAGAAAATAAAATGGCGGGAAGGTAAATGACAGAAAAAGTAAATGCTAGAATTAAAGAACTGAAAGTAAATTACTGAAGTAAATTGCAGAATTGTAAATGGGAATGGGGGAATTGCTCTTAAGAGTAAATAACAGAAATTAAAGAGAATGGGTAAGATCAGAAATGGGGAGTTTATTGGGCTTAGGAGATGTTGCATTCTCCGGATCAATTTCATTTTCATCTCTTCCTCAATCAATGCACTCATTGATCTCCTTGGCAATCTTAAGTGATTGAATTACAATTTCTTGTAATTCAATCTCTCAAATCTTGATCAATAGCCAATTCCTTGGTCAATTGCTCATGAGAAGAGATGAAGTATGGTCACTGATTATACCACATGCATTTCCCAAATCAAGTGTTGAGAGGATTATAGTCACATATCCATCCAAACCCAATTTGGTCCAGCATGAGAAAGCATTTCTAGCTTGATCTCTTTATTCCTCTTTCAAGGTTCAGAAGAGATCCAAGTATGAATAGCTTCTTTTCCAAGATAACTACCCAATTGGATGAAGATCGAAGGCTTTCAAGTAAAATCAAGAGAAAAGATAGAAGAAGAATAATGAAAACTAGTATTGATCCATCATATTACAACAGAGCTCCCTAACCCAATGAAAGGGGTTTAGTTGTTCATAGCTCTGGAAAATAAAAACAAAGATAGAAAATACATGATGAAAACTAAAAGTGCAGAGAAAGTAAATACAGAGAGTAATTCTATCCCCAGAGGCTCCCTATATTTTCCAACTCCCAAAATAATTCAAAGTTACTCCTATATATACTACTCTTCAAGTCTTGGGTCTGGGCCTTTGGATCTTGAGTTTGAAGCAGTTATCTTCTTCATTGGGCTTGGCTTTACTTGCAGAGAGAAATTGTGAAGTGGGCAGAGACTTTAGCTCAGGACATTAGTGGTGTTAACGTTCAGTGAAAATATGGGTTCGAGAACGTTAGTAACATTCAACTTTTTCACTAACGTTCCTTACCCAAGTAAGAGCCACGTTAACCTCAACGTTAGTGGCACAAACGTTGCCACTAACGTTGCCTCTTTGTCTTTCGCGCACGTTATTGGGACTCAACTTTCCCAATAACGTTGAGAAGCCTCCCCCTTCCCAACGTTAGAGTCCACGTTAACTTAGTTAACGTGGCTCTTTTAACGTAGGCTTGCCAACCTTCGAGAACGTTAGTGACACTAAACATTGTCACTAACGTTCCAATGTGCCCCTTAGCTCCCACGTTAGAGTCCACGTTAACTAGGTTAACGTGGCTTCTAACGTGGCCTATGCTAGCCATCTCCAACATTAGTGACAAAGTTGAGTGTCACTAACGTTGGCTCAACATTCCCTTATCCATGTTAGCTTCCACGTTAACTAAGTTAACGTGGGAGTTAACGTGGCTCATGGTGGCATGTGTGGGCTCCTTCCAACGTTAGTGACAATGTTGGGTGTCACTAACGTTGGCGTCACCTCCCTTCCTCACGTTAGCTTCCACATTAACTAGGTTAACGTGGGAGTTAACGTGGCCTAGTGTGACTTGGCCAACGTTAGTGATAATGTTGAATGTCACTAACGTTGGCTTCCCCCCTTTCTTCTTAACGTTAGAGGCCATGTTAACTAAGTTAACGTGGTGGCTAACGTGGCCACTTATGAGCTTGGTCCAACGTTAGTGATAATGTTAAGTGTCACTAACATTGGCTCCATTTCCTTTCTTCCACGTTAGAGTTCACGTTAACTTAGTTAATGTGACTTTTAACGTGGGCAATGATGGCTTCGAGAGCGTTATTGGCAATCACTTTTTTCATTAACTTTGCAAGTTACACCCATTCTACGTTAGTGTTAACGTTAGTGTAACTAACGTAGCCACTAATGTGGTTCTTCTTTGCTTCCCTTGTCCTGAAATCAAGCAATAAAGTGCATCAAAGTTCTAGTCCAAGTCATGGGAAATGCAACATCCAATTTGTCCTTAAATTCATGCAAAATCCTCATGAAATTATGTGAATTGCACAATGCATGCTTGAATCAAGATGTAAGTGAATATCTACCCAAAACCAGTTTATTTCCTAAGGAAATTCATGAAACTACCCAAAAAATAGTAAAGAAAAGGTCAGTGAAACTGGCCAACCCTGGCATCATTATATCTCGCAGTAGAAAACTGGGCAATAGCCTCAGCATTAGTCAGAGAAGACGAAAGTGGGCAACAACCCGTCTACTTCATTAGCAAAGCACTACAGGGATCCGAGCTGAACTACCAGAAGATAGAAAAGCTTGCCTATGCTCTCATCCTAACATCTCGACGACTTCGCCCGTACTTCCAGGCTCACACCATTAAGGTTCGAACCAACCAGCCCATAAAAGGAATACTGCAAAAAACGGATTTAGCAGGCAGAATTTTACAATGGACAGTCAAGTTATCAGAATTTGACCTCCAATATGAAGCTCGGACGGCCATTAAATCACAGCATCTGGCCGATTTTATCGCAGAGTTCACAGATGCCTTGGAAACCCCCACAGAATGGAATCTCTACGTGGACGGCTCTTCAAATAAGACTGGAAGTGGCGCAGGCGTGATAATAGAAAGCAACCAAGGAACCCAAGTTGAGCTCTCCCTCAAGTTCGGGTTCTCAGCCTCAAACAACCAGGCAGAATATAAAGCATTATTAGCCGGTTTGAAGCTGGGTACAGAGGTTGGAGCTCAAAAACTCAACATTTACAGCTATTCACAAGTAGTCATCTCGCAGATAACAGGGAGCTATCAAGCCAAAGATCCCACCATGAAAAAGTATTTGGATAAAACTAAGGAACAGCTCGGACAACTCGGGGAATATAAAATCTGCCACATACCCGCGAACAAAACGCCCGAGCAGACGCACTCTCAAAACTAGCCAGCACCAGACCAGGAGGCAACAATAAAAGCCTCATCCAGGAAATGCTACAGAACCCATCAATTTCAGAAGAGAAAATCCTAGCCATAAAAAGTCAGGACCAAGGATGGATGACCCCCATAATTAACTACCTCAAAGCAGAAATGCTCCCCACGGAGGAAAAAGAAGCGAAAAGATTAAAAAGGGAGGCACAGTACTACACTATTATAAACAACATCCTGTACAAAAGAGGGATCTCAATACCGCTACTAAAATGTGTGCCGACCAACAACACAAAGGAAGTGCTAGAAGAAGTATACGGCGGCGTGTGCGGCAACCATCTCGGAGCACGAGCTCTCGCCAAAAAAGTACTCCGAGCGGGATTTTATTGGCCAACCCTACAGAAAGAAGCTATAGAATTTGTAAAGACATGTCCACCATGTCAGAAACATGCCAACTTCCACATCGCCCCGCCAGAAGAGCTCATCAGTGTAACCTCGCCCTGGCCATTTGCAAAATGGGGACTTGATCTTCTCGGACCCTTTCCCCAGGGATCAGGACAAGTAAAATTCCTCATAGTCGGAGTAGACTATTTTACAAAATGGATTGAGGCAGAACCCCTAGCCAATGCCACCGCTCAAAGAAGTCGGAAATTCCTATACAGGAACATCGTCACGAGGTTCGGGGTTCCATACTCCATCACTACAGACAATGGCACTCAATTCACAGATGCAGGATTTAGGAGACTAGTAGCCGACTTGAATATAAAGCACCAGTTCACCTCCGTCGAACACCCTCAAGCTAATGGACAGGCCGAAGCTGCCAACAAAGTCATATTGGCTGGGTTAAAACGGAGACTACAAGATGCAAAGGAAGCTTGGGCCGAAGAACTTCCGCAAGTCCTATGGACATATCGAACAACGCCACACTCCACGACAAATGAATCACCCTTTCGACTAGCATACGGAGTGGAGACAATGATCCCAATAGAGATTGAGGAAGGATCACCCAGAGTAGTCCACTACAATGAAGAAGCCAACTCTCAACTTCAGAAGGAAGAACTCGACTTACTACCTGAAATCCAGGAAAGAGCTCGGATCAGGAAAGAAGCACTAAAACTTCGAATGGCTTCCAGATATAATCAAAATGTAGTGCCAAGAAGTTTTACGGAGAATGATCTCATCCTAATCTGAAATGATATTGGAACAACTCGACCAGGAGAAGAAAAGTTGGCAGCAAACTGGAAAGGACCCTACCGAGTTGTAAAAGTACTTGGAAAGGGCTATTACAGACTTTCCGAACTCGATGGATGAGAGCTTCCCAGATCATGGCACGCCTACAACCTAAGAAGGTACTATAGCTAGAAAAGTAAAAGATCTCACTATTGGATGCACTCTTTTTCCTGAAAAGGTTTTTTAATGAGGCACCAAGTCGAGACCCAAACACTATTCGACGTAAAGGGATGAAAAAATCCCACATGTATATATTTGCACTTTTCTTTGAATAAAATATATATTTTAGATATTTTACAAGATTTCAAGACGCATTAATCTGAAGCATTCATCGTCCGATTATAAAGCAACAGATCGGCAGAAAGTGAAAAACAATTTCACTGCACAATCACGATAAAGATAACCGTCCGATAAAGGTGAAAACGCGATTCACCCAAAAGACGATCTAGAAATGACAGCCACTTTCTACAAACCGGAAAAGATGAACACAGAATAATGTAAGAAGTTATCGAAAGTGATCTAAAAAAGAACCTGACGAGGTCTTACGGATTGCTAAAATAATAACTTAAAGACTGGCCGACGATTAAGAAGTTGGACCAAGTCAACCCAAGTTATAAGTAAACCCTGGAAAGAGGTCTGGCCAACCCTATTAAAGAGGATTACTTTAACTTAGAAGGGCCCGACATAACAAAGTCGGCCCAAAATAAAAAAGTTATACAAATAGTCCCTGAAAGAGACCTGACAAAGGTCCAAAAAAGAGGGCTACAAAAATAACTTAAAGGAGACCGACATAACGAAGTCGGACTCCTACTACTAAAAAGTTATAAAAGTAATCCCTGAAAGAGACCTGACGAAGGTCCAAAAAAGAGGACTACAAAAATAACTTAAAGGAGACCGACATAACGAAGTCGAACTCCTACTACTAAGAAGTTATAAAAGTAATCCCTGAAAGAGACCTGACGAAGGTCCAAAAAAGAGGACTACAAAAATAACTTAAAGGAGACCGACATGACGAAGTCAGACTCCTACTACTAAAAAGTTATAAAAGCAAATCCTGAAAGAGAACGGATGAAGATCCAAGAAAGAGGATTACAAAACAACTTGGAGGACCAACTTGAAGAAATCGGTTATAAATCGTCAGAAATACGAGCAAGAGCGAGAAAACCAAAAAACAAGTCGGACCTACATAGCCATAACCTCAAAAGATCCAAGTTACAAACAATAAAGAAAATCCGAAGAGGACGAGCAGCAGGGTTCCAACATCCTCAGAAAACAAAAAGATACCAAGTTAAGTGCAAAAGCATGATATAATCTACAAAGTTATAAAGCTTCAGAGGCCACCAAAATCTACCTTAAAAGCTGGAAAGTTACTTTTGTTGGTCAAAACAAAAAGTTGCTAGGCAAGCAACGAGAAAGTACCAGCAGTTAACAAAACATAAAGAGTTTAAAAAAGCCCACAAGCCGGGCCAACTACGTAAATATCCAGAATAAATGGGCTAAGGGTCAGAAAACTTTCTAGCAGCATCAGTCTGAGGAGACGGAGGACGAGTCTGGAGAGGAACAGCATCTACAGTACCATCATCCCGGTTTAAGATCTGACAGTCAAGATCGGAAGCGGGAGGGTCGACCTCGGCAGGAACAGCAGGAGTTGACACCTTGGCAGAGGACACAGGGGGAGGTTCAACATCATCATCATCCTCGTCATCAGGGACAATCTTGCCATCCCAGCAGAAACAGTAAATGCTAGAAATAAAGAGCTGAATGTAAATGGTGGAAAGTAAATTGCAGAATCTTAAACGGGAATGGGATAATTGCTCATAAAAGTAAATGGCAGAAATTAAAAAGAATGGGTAAGATCAGAAATGGGGAGTTCATTGGGCTCAAGAGATGTTACATTCTCCGGATCAACCTACCCAATTGGATGAAGATCGAAAGCTTTCTAGTAAAATCAAGAGAAAAGATAGAAGAAGAGTAATGAAAACTAGTATTGATCCATCAAATTACAACGAGCTCCCTAACCCAATGAAAGGGGTTTAGTTGTTCATAGCTCTGGAAAATGAAAACCAAGATAGAGAATACATGATGAAAGTAAAACTAGAAGTGCAGAGAAAGTAAAATACAGAGAGTAGTTCTATGCCAAAGGCTCCCTAAAGTTTCCAACTCCCTAACTAATTCAAGGCTACTCCTATATATACTACTCTTCTCATCTTCTAGTTGGCTCTTCAAGTCTTGGGTATGGACCTTTGAATCTTGAGTTTGAAGCAGTTATCCTTTTCATTGGGCTTAGCTTTGCTTGCAGAGAGAAAAGGTGAAGTAGGCAGGGATTTTGACTCAGGACGTTAGTGGTGTCAACGTTAAGTGAAAGTGTGGGTTTCAAGAACATTAGTGACAATCACCTTTTTCACTAACGTTCCTAACCCAAATATGATCACGTTGACTTCAACGTTAGTGGCACTAACGTGACCACTATCGTTGCCTCTTGGTCCTTCGCACATGTTATTGGAACTTACCTTTCCCAATAACGTGGAGAGTCCTCCTTTGTCCCTACGTTAGAGTCCACGTTAACTAGGTTAACGTGGCTTCTAATGTAGCAGTGCCAATTCTTCGAGAACGTTAGTGACACTTACCTTTGTCACTAACGTTCTAATGTGCCCCTTTCCCACGTTAGAGTCCACGTTAACTAGGTTAACATGGCTTCTAACGTATTAATGCTAGCCATCCCCAACGTTAGTGACAAAGGTGAGTGTTACTAACGTTGGCTCATCATCTCTTTATCCACGTTAGCTTCCACGTTAACTAAGTTAACGTGGGAGTTAACGTTGCTCATGGTGGCTCTTGGTGGTTCACCCCACCTTGAGGTCTTGGTGTCCAGCACCTCTTTGGGTTACTAAATGTTCTGTAGCAAAGATTGCTCTTGATAGTGGACTTTCAGCTGATAATTCCGGGTTAGTTAACCCAAGTTACTAGGTGATAAAGCACCCCTGAGAGCTTAGTAATCCAAGCAGATCTTTGGTACAGGAACACCACAGACATCCCTCAAGACTCAAACCCTTGGTGCCTAGCCTCTTTTCTTGCTATTTTTCTTTTATTCTTCAACTTTGATTGTTCTTTCCCTTTTTCTTATTAGGATCTTGTTATTTAGCTAGTCTCATGGGGTGTGTTCAAGCATATGATTCATGACAGATAGTTGTCTTCCCACCTTGTGGTTGAACCAACTTAGCTAACTTATGACCACACCACAAACTCAAGAACTTACTCCATAGTATGAACTCCACTCTGGTCTTTTATAAAACACTCATTCTCTTTTCATTTGATTCAAAAGGACAAGCATACAAGTAAGTAAGGAAATGATGCAGTAACACTACAAGAAAACACGTCTTTTGCCACGCTTTTAAAGCGTGGCAAAAAGCTGAAAAAAGCGTGGCGATAGCTTTTTGCCATGCTTTTTGAGCTACCGCCACGCTTTTGAAGGGGTGACCTATCAAAGGGTGGCGGTTGCTCTATCGCCACGCTTTTTGCAGCCTATTGCCACGCTTTTTGTTTGCCACGCTTTTTTACAAACAGCCACTTGGAAAAGTGTGGCTGTAGGTGGAGATACGACCACGCTTTTAAAGCGTGGCGATAAGTGGAGATACGGCCAAGCTTTTAAAGCGTGGCGACAGGTGGAGATACGACCACGCTCCATATCAAAATATACAGCCACTCTTTAAAAGCGTGGCGAAAGTTAGAAGAGGTGACTTTCCTACTAATTCAAGTGAAACTTGTTTCAAGTTGCTGCTAGCTGCAGCATGCATTATTTCACGGCCTACCTCCATCGAACCGGTGAAGCTGACCTGCACACACATAAAGCACAAAAATCAAAATATTAGCCGAGGTTAACTATACAAATCAAACAATGCTATAGCCAAGTTACATTGCGATCAATTACACACTTAACTCGATACAATCAATACAAAGAATAAGAACTTAATTTGTAGTCTTAAACATTACGGTCAATTACACACTTAAAGCTTAAACTTTTTGAAACAGAATTCAAAGAATAAGAACTTAATTTGTAGTCTCTTTGCATAACCTTCAAATAAAACAAAGCCAAAAAAACTTACTCAGCAATAAAGTTGGATTATCCAAACATAGGGTAGTTAATGAAAAGCAAAATCAACATTACTTGGAGCAGATCAAACTGAACTCTCCCTTCTACAGCAACTTTACTTTCAGGAGTCCTGAATAAGTGGGTTATCTCTGCTTTGGGCCCATATCTCGTGTATGGATTTTTACGCTCACATCACAAATTTACAATGGCTGTATGCCAGTATCTTTATTGAAGTGAAAATTGGTTGAAGCAGGATCTCAGAATTTTTATGTTTACATGCAACAGAGCTTAGTACATTGGTAAAGCAGGGGGCAACACCTTAGCAATCTAAGCATCCCCCAAGGCTGAAATATAACACAAGAAAATGTACAAATTAGAATGGAGCAAGTAATCTACTGAGGATTTGGGGGGCGGCTGTTAGCAGCAGCAACACGGGATCCCCATTCTAACAACTCTTTGCTGGTGTCATCCTTGTGCGCAAATACTTCTATAAAACATAGTGAATCTTTCTGTGCTCCTGTTGTTATTGCAATTGCTTCTGTTAGATCTTCCTCTGTCCATACCTACACTCCAAGCATTTTAAATAGTAACTCCAGTTAATGATAATGCTCGTAATGACTGTAAGATCACAATAACACAGGATTGTTTGAGTTTAAGCTAACCTTGGCAGTCCAGCATTTGCCTTCTCCATTATGGATGGCTTCCACAAAGCGAGTGTAATCCCAGTTCTTGATCACGTTGTACGGGCCATCATGAATCTCAACTTCAATTGTATAACCTCCGTTGTTAATGAGGAAGATAATGCTCCTTTGTCCACTGCGGATCATTGTTGAAATATCCTGTGCTGTAACCTGATAAATAAGGAATACCTTAAGTCCCTGTGTGCTTCAAGCATCAAATTGATGTTCTGGTTTACTTATACTGTGTTCAAAATGCAAGTCTTGAACTAGACGTAATTATTACAACCACAGTAGTCAATTCAAAGTAAGCCAATTTCAATAATAGTAGTATAGTAACAGAGTAACTCGATGCAAGGTCTGACATATATAAGAATACGTCTAGGAAAAAACAAAACATAAAGAAGACAAAAGAAGACAAAAATCCCTTCTACAGCCAACGAAAATTACATCATTCCTACATCTAGTTCAGGTTTCAGTCACATACTTCCCTGGCCTGCTAGCAAAATTTCGAATTTTCAATCGAAAAAACATCAAACAAGGGCAGAGGAATACAACAGAGTAGTACCAAAAGGAAGCTGATTTAGTGAAGAAAACAAATAGAAAAGAAAAGAGGAATACAGAACTTAAAAAAAGAATCACGGGTACAAACATGTAACCATAGGTGCAAACACACAAAACGACAACAAAATATTCTATAAACAAGGTTATCATATTAAAGAACCCCCAAAAAATTGGCTCATGAATGCATTTATAAGCAGATGGAATTCAAAATTTCCAGAGGCTTGAACTCATAAACAAACCGTCCTTTATTTTATGGTTATTTTTCAATTCCCGTTCCCCACCAAAACCTCCCCCAAATTGTGCACAACACTAAAAAAACCCCTAAAATTTGCAAATGCACTGCCGGCGCGAATCGAAACATGAAAGAAAGAGGAGAAGAACCTGAAACAACGCAACGAAGCAACTATTCCTTCAACAAGGGCAAGACCGACATCGACACCGAGCAAGAGACGCAGAAAACAGTTGCCGCCTCCGAGCTCCGACACCGAGCAAGAGACGCGGAAAGCCATTGGTGCTGACGCTGACGATAAGGATGCTGGTAACGGCGACGAGGAGACGAGGCGGAGAGGGAGCGGCACAATCACTAACTTGGCTAGCATTGCCTGAAATTAAAAATAAGAACTGAGAACAAAAATATGAAAAGAAATTTAAACTATAACAAACTTAACATTAACAGATTTCTTCAGCACCTGCTGTTGTTGAACCATCTTTCTGGAATGCAGGCTTTAGCTTTGCTAGATCCATCAAAGTTGAGTTAGGCCGGATACCATCATCAGCCGAAACTATAATTTGCTTCTCCTCTCCGGTTTTTGGATCCACAATCTACAGAAAAAACCATTAATAGTTTAGTACAATAATACTATAACATTTCAAAATCTGCAATGAAACTTACATTGGAAGTTGGCACTTACCTTGGTAGAAACTGGTATAATTTTATCTTTGAATTTACCAGATTCTCAAAGGCCAATGCAGACGGATTCTTCTACTTGTCCCTGCATACAAGCCCTTTATTTTCGTTTCCCATTCAAGATCAGATTCAGATTTAGAAGGACACAAAACATGAAATTAAATCTAAGTAATCAAACAATGACGCATTTAGTTCAAGTAATTGGAATTTAGAAGCATGGAGAAGTGGGTGCTTACTGGGATATGGTAAAGAACAAAAAAAGAAAGGATGTGAAGATAGGAGCAACCACTTACCATACCACTTGGCGAGTTCATCATTGGCAGGAGTGACAGCAGCAGCAGCTTTCTTTGAAGGAGGAGGTGGTGCTGCCTTCTTCTTACCAAAGAGAGCCAGTGGAGAGTATAAGTACTCAAAACTCGAAAGAATTCCTATCTTACCACTGAGAAAGATAAGAGAGGGAAAAACAAGCCTTGCCTTTCAGTATCACGACATTGAAATTGCTGCCTGTCCTCCTCAAAGGAAGCGGTAAAGCTGATCATGTTACACCAAATCAAAACCGTCCAAATTCATAATTTGATAAAGAACAAATAAATCTCTAAAACAGATCAAAATTTGCACAATTAAAATCAGAACCAAATAAGGATAACAAATCAGCAATAATCAGAACATGTTTTAATTAAAATTAGAATAAATAAAAAACAAACAAGGAGAACAAAGCAACAATAATCAGTACATGTTTTAATTAAATTCAGAACAAATCAGACCCAAACTTGGAGAACAAATTCAGAAAAAATCACACCACAAAATCTTCTCAACAATATGAAGAAAAATTATGGTCTTGATCAGCTTCCAGATGGTGTTTGTGTTAGGGAAAAATCTGAAAAGGAAAAGACAATGAAATATTGAAACTTTTGGGAAATCTATCTATCTCATTACAGCATATTTTTCAACTTAGTTCACAACATTTATATTGTTAGCTTCTAAAATAGTTTCATTTACTTCAAATATTATAGCATAGTATGCACTCTATGTCAAAGTAAAATTTCAATAGCTGCACGCTGGATAAAACTAAGTTCAATCAGCACACTGTAGCGATATTCCATTCCATCATTACTACACATGTTAAATCACGATTTTGGGATTTCAATGAAAGAAATATGCAAAGAAAGCAACAAACGTTTGCAGAGAAGAAACGATACCTGATGAAGAGGAGGCGGTGGAGATGGTGGAGGTGGGGCCCGCACCAGCGAATGAGGTCATCGAATGAGAGGTGATTGGGAATGGTGAGAATGAAGACAAGAGAAGAGCGAGAGCTAGGGCTTGGGATTGAGGAATGAGAGGAGCTCCGGAACAAGCGGAGAACCCCTCTTCGCTCCCTGAATTTAGGGCTCGAATCTTCATCATTCTCGGAGAATATGGATTCAGGGTCCAGAGGCTGCTCCGAGTCGACCGAGTGAACTCGGAGGAAGACACCACCAGAGAGACTTGCAACGGAGGGCTTGCGATGGACGGTGTGCGACGAAGGAGTCACCACCAGAGAGAATCACCGCCGAAGTAGCAGCGATGGTGTAAGTGCCAGAAGAAAGAGTGATGACGGAGGCATCGCGAGCCCCGGCGATGTTCTTCAGAGGGCTGGGGTTCTTTGCGGAGTGCTGGGGTGAGGACTGGGGTTCTTCGAAGCTTTTAGGGTTCTGGCCTTCTGGGTTCTTTGAAGAAAAAGGGGGTTTTGAATGATGAAGGAGATAAGCAGCGTTTTGAATGAGGAAGTAAAACGGAGCGTTTTATTTTGTACGAGGACCTTTTGGCCACGCTTCAAAAGCGTGGCCAAAAGAGTGGCAAGAAACGGCCACGCTTTTAAAACGTCACTATAGCAAAACTCTGTCACCACGCTTTTAAAATGTCTCTGTTTCTATCTATGGCCACGTTTTTGAAGCGTGGCAGAAAAAAAACGTGGCCATATCTCAGCTCAATTGCCACCCTTACAAAAGCGTGGCCATAGAACCCTTTCGCCACGCTTTTGAAGCGTGGCAAAAAAAAAGTGGCCAAATCTCTAATCAATCGCCACCCTCGTAAAAGCGTGGCCATTGACCACTTTTGGCCACGCTTTTGAAGCGTGGCAAGATAAAAGCGTGGCCATAGGCCTTTTTTCTTGTAGTGTAATGACATTCAGACTAGAAAACACAGCCCTAATCAACAAAAAGTTTAAAAGACAGAATTGAAAAAGGTTCAAACTAACATGGAAGCATGTTCTATTTCATACAAGATCTTCCTTATTTAAAGCATAGAAAAAAATGGACCAAAGAAGGAACTCCACCACCTTTTACTCATGTGGATGCCCATGCTCCCCTCCTTGTTTGTCCTCTTTGTGTCCCTCTTGAGTGCTTGTACTCCCACTCTATTTGCTTTTTCCAATCAACTTCTTCCAGAAACCACCATCTTCCATCTTCTTCTTTAGTGTTTCCTTCTGCTGTTTTACCTTCCTTTCTTCTTGTTCTACAAAATCTTTTTGGACCTCATCATATGTGGGGATAGCATAGTGTAGATGATGCATATGACTAGACATGTAGTTCAACTTGGCTTGAGTGTTTACGTTGAACTCCTCCCTATGTAGTTGCCGTCCTTCATTAAGTACATTGAACTCATTGAATGCTTTCATCTGAGCTATTTGCCGCTGGTTGAGTTCTTGCAAGTGCTTATCTTGACGTTCTTGCCTCTCAGTAACTTGGTGGATGGCTTGAGTGAGTTGGGAATAGTGTTCCTGTTGCTGCTCCATTTGTTGTTTCTGCCACTCCTCTTGTTGGCTCATCCAGTTGGACTGAAGGCGTAGTATTTGTTCTTGTCCTTCCATATGTCTCATCCCCAAATCTTCAATGGCTCTTAGAAGGTGATTCATATTCAAGTTGGTTGGGTCATGATGTTCTTCTTGTTGATATTCTTCCTGATGAGACTCTTCTTGGTGAGGTCCTTCTTTTGGTTTTCGTTTCCCTATTTGAGGCTTTCTTTGTTGCTGAGCAGGCGTCGTATAAGTTAGATGCTGAAAGGTAATTAGCCTCCCAAGATTTAACCAATCTGGGTAGCTATCCTCGAAGACAACCCTGGCCTTCGTGCACAGTCTGAGGATGGTGCTGGGGTACCAAAACCTGGCACCCGAATTAATCTTCTCAGCTGACTCTTGAATTCCTTCAGCTATCAGTTCACGCACGTTGATATCTCCACCCCGTACTAGGCAATGTACCATAGTGGCTCGAGTGACGTTGACCTCAGAATTGTTTGCGGCTGGGAGGATAGACCTCCTCACAAGTTCGAACCATCCCTTGTCTTCTGGGCTGAGGTCTCCTCTCTTGATGAATCGGGGTCTCCGATCCGCATACCTCTCCCAGTCAGCTGCTATAACACATATGTCATTCACGATTTGTTCGAGTTCATCATCATCAGGGCTCTTACTTACTCTTGCTTGATAACCAAGCTCATCAAAATGTGGTGATTTCAACTGAAGAGTCCTTGTTATAGCATTGGGGCTGAAGTCCACCTCTCTCCCTCTTACGTAACTTTTGAAGGTGGGAGCCTTGGTTTTGTCTTCTCTGACCACATTTGCATAGAACTCTTTGATGAGGTTTGAATTAATCTTCCCCTCCAGGTTCGTAAGTCTTTGCCAACCCCTTTGTTCAATCTTCTCTCGAATCTGTGGGCACTCATCCTCATTAATTTGGAATGTTAACTCAGGCAGTATCTTCTTGAGCTTTATCCGTTCGAATTCGAGTTCATGGAACGCAGTTTTGAATCTCTTCTCGTCAAAAGGAATGCTCTCCACTGGTTCCTTCCTCTTTTGCCTCTTGGAGCTTGATGCTGCCATGAATTTGAGTTGCTGTGTGAAGAGAGTGGAAGGTACGGATAGATGAGGAATTTGGTTGGTTAGGACAAGGTGTGATTTGGATGCCGAAAGTGTGAAGTGTGGAGAATGGGGGTTTGAGTGTGAAGGAAAAGTACGGACTAGGACTCACTTATATAGGGAAATGATGAGGGAATGAAGGGTATGGATTGATGTGGTGGTTGTTGGATGGACGGATGGGGTTTTACAGGGGATGGGCACAAGAATCATCGTCTTTATGAGGGGGCTTGGTTCGGTATTCAAGGGGCTCATTCTTTTCAATGTTGCATGGCAACATTTTCCAATGCATCCCTCCTTGATGCACGTGTGTAGTACCCTCCTCTTGTGGTATCCGAACCTTCCTCATCTAATTGTCCAATCAATCCCCTTCAATGCTCCTTTCCCTTTTCCTATAAAAATAAGATAAGAAAAATTAATATCATTGAGAAATTAAACTTTACGGCTAGAATAATAAAGAAAAAGAACTAGATTGTTTATTCATGAACACCAACTAACTAACTAACTGTGTATCCTTATATGCACATTGGTGGCACCTTGGGTGACACCAAACTTAGTTTGTAGTACTGTGATGAAAAAGTTTTATTCAAGGCTCCAAGATTAGCATGCTCTGGTTTGCATTCATGCTCTCTCGGCATGCTTTGAACACCAAACTTATTCTTCACTATATACTGCCTAATAAGGATTTCACCAAGTGTTTGTCAAGTTTGGGCTGGAATTCATGAATATTGACTTATTCACTATTTTCTAAAAGCATATAAAACATGGGTTGCCTCCCGCATAGCACCATTGAGTAGTTGGGGAAAGGGTGCCTAGAGTCTCAGCAGCTCCTGTTGTGAGATTTTTGGTTCTTGGTGATCTTTTTCCTTCTTCTCTGCTGAGGTATCTCCAGGTTATTCTGACGGCTTGTTTGGCTTGTCCTCGGTCTCCTTACCACTTATAGTGACCATTTTGCAATCTTCCCATCTTACTTTCTTTGTTTCACCTCTCGGATTTTTCTCTGTGTCACTTGGAAATCCATCTGTAGGTTTGGGAATCTACTCAAAGAGATACCCCACTTGAGATTCCAATCTCTTGATGGTGTCTCCCTGGTTCTTCAAATTTGCTCGCACTTCCTCCTTGAACACCTTGTTGTCTTGAATCTCTTTGCATATGCCTTCAAGCAGGTTCTCAATCCTTGAGAGTCTGTCATCAGATGATGGTAGGTTGGGACTAGAGGTAGAAAGATGAGGAGTGTTATTTTGGTTTTGATATGGATGTGGAGAGGTGTTGATATGTTCTCTGTGTGAATTATTGGTGAGCTGCATTGTTGTTGGGGTTGTGACATCTCTGATCTTGGCTTTGATCTTGTTGATTCCCCCACCCAAAGTTTGGGTGATTCCTCCAACCAGGGTTGTAGGTCTTGGAGTATGGGTCATGATTTTGTCTAGGTGAATTCCCAATGTAGTTGGCTTGCTCCTGCTCACTCTCTGCCTCTGCATTCACTCCCTCTTGGGTTGTTGATGAGGTGGTGATTGCTGCTATTTGGTTCCTCTCCATCTTCTTGGTGAGGTCAGCTAATTGCTTGGTAATGAGCTTGTTTTGGGCCAGCAGAGCATCTACATTGTTTAGCTCCATCACTCCTCTAGTGTTCCCTATTTCAGAGGCATAGAAGTAGTCATTCTCTGCTACAGTTTCAATGACATCTATGGCCTCCTCAATGGTCTTCTTCTTGTTCAGAGATCCCCCGGATGAGTG
>NC_029787.2:91826644-91865438 GCF_000816755.2 Arachis ipaensis | reverse complement strand
AGGTCCTTAAACCTCTCCCATACTTCATATAGAGTCTCACTATCCTGCTGCCTGAAAGTTTGAACCTCAGCTCTCAGCCTGTTGATTCTTTGAGGAGGATAGAATCTGGCTAAAAATTTGTTCACCACATCTTCCCAGGTTGTCAAACTCTCCTTAGGGAAGGATTCCAGCCATTTAGATGCCTTATCCTTGAGTGAGAAAGGGAACAAAAGTAGTCTATAGGTGTCAGGATGAACACCATTAGACTTCACAGTATCGCATATCCTCAGGAAGGTGGTTAGATGTTGATTGGGGTCTTCTTGGACGCATCCTCTGAATGAACAGTTGTTCTAAACAAGGGTGATGAGCTGTGGTTTTAGTTCAAAGTTGTTGGCATGTATGGTTGGCTTTTGAATGCTACTCCCACAGTTTCCTGGGTTTGGGTTGATGTAGGAGCCTAGAACTCTTCTTTCTTGCCCAGGATGATTTGTTAGACCTTCTCTGTCATGGTTGTGAGACTCTTCTTCATGAATGTTCTCCATATTCTCCTCCATGTCTAGTTCAAAGTATTCTTCCTCTTCCTCAGCACCCACTACTCTTTTTTCCTCTTGCTTCCCTTCTTAATCTAAGGAAGGTCCTCTCAGGTTCAGAATCAAAGGAAGTTGAAGCCCCGCTTCTCCTCCCTGTCATACAACCAACAAGGTACAAGCAAGGAAACAGATCCAGAAAGTATTCTGTTAGAATTACTGTTAGTGTGAGTGATGCAATATATCAAACAGTTAGGGGGTTAGTGAACTGAATTGTAAATAACTAAAAAAAATAAACGAAAAAGTAGGGGGAAGGGAAGAAATTAACTAAAACTGAAAGCGAATTAACTCAACAGAAATTTAAATCAAACAAAAGAAAAATGCTCAATCTAGTTATCCTCCAATTTAGTCATTGTTGATTCAAAATCAATCCCCAGCAACGGCGCCATAAACTTAATACGCACAAAACTTGTCTCTCAACAAATTTTCTTTGGCAAGTGTACCGAATTTGTTGTCAAGTAAAAACTCACAATAGAGTGAGGTCGAATCCCACAGAGATTGATTGATCAAGCAACTTTAATTAGAGGAATGTTCTAGTTGAGCGAACCAGAATTTGATTTGAGATTTGCAGAAAATTAAATGGCGGGAAAGTAAATAGCAGAAACAGTAAATGCTAGAAATAAAGAGCTGAATGTAAATGGCGGAAAGTAAATTGCAGAATCTTAAACGGAAATGGGATAATTGCTCATAAAATTAAATGGCAGAAATTAAAGAGAATGAGTAAGATCAGAAATGGGGAGTTCACTGGGCTCAGGAGTTGTTGCATTCTCCAGATCAAGTTCATTTTCATCTCTTCTTCAATCAATGCATTCATTGATCTCCCTGGCAATCTTAAGTGATCAAATTCCAATTTCTTGGTAATTCAATCTCTCAAATCTTGATCAATAGCCAATTCCTTGGTCAATTACTCATGAGAAGAACATAACTATCCTTATGTCTCATAGCCGTGTCCTCGGCCAGCCTCACAGAAGCCGCCAAAGAGATGGAACTCGCCTTCTCATTCTCCAAATCTTTTTCCAACTTGGCCACCTTCACTTCAAGCTCCTCCTTCAAGCCTTTCATCCGATCAAACTCATGTTTGGCCTCCTCCATAAAAGCTTTAGTGGCATGGAGAGAAGACTTTGAGCAGTTCGATATAGGGCCGCTCCCATGTGGGCCATCTTGATACTACTTCGAGTTATATAATCAAAATGATGAAGAAGCGACACGTCGTCCATGGGGAGGACACCATAAGGGCCGATTTGTTGATCTACAAACTCGACCGCATCAAAGTTAGGAGCATCAAGGTTGAAAGGCTCAATTTTTTTTTGCTTTTTACTAGGAGGAGCACCAGAGGTTGCAGCAGAAGATTGTGGAGGATCGACCAGACGAACCCGAGGAATAGGAAATGCTTTCCTCAGTCCGGGAGAACTCAGCATAGGAGGTATCACTGGAACCTGAGAAGATCCCTCTCCGGCCGCCTTGGCCGAGATGTTTAGAGCAGCAGTTGCCTTCTTCGCCTTCTTGTAGGCCTTTATAGAATCATTATTTTTTGACATCTCTGAAAATACAGAATCAACCACAAAAGACAAGTTACAACATAGAAGGAGAAAAGCTCAGAAGCAAGTATAAAAACAAGTCAGACAGTACCCAAAGTAGTTCGAACCAAAGATAGATCACTCAAGAATCTCTTCATATCCAGATGGGGAGGTTTCCCCCACAGATCTTCAAGAACAACTACAAAGACCCGCTCAACCTCACTAAGCATCTCCCATGTATAATGTGGCACTCTCACATTCTTTTGCCACTCTAGAGGAAAAGCGGGCTCATCATTTTCATCAAGAAAAAAGGGGCGGACCCCCTCAACAGCACGAACTCGGAAGAAATAGTTCTTAAAATCTTTAAACGACTCATCATACATGGCAAAAACTTTATGCCCTTGGGCCGATCTGAAAGAGACCCAGGAAGCTTTCTTTTTGGAGGAACCTCCGGGCTTGGCCGAGACGAAAAGATAAAGGAAAAGAGTTTCAAAAGGTGTTATGCCTAACTCTTGGCAAAGCAGTTGAAATATTTTGATAAAACCCCAAGAATTCGGGTGAAGCTGGGACGGAGCAATGTTACATGACCACAACATGTCGGTTTCAAAAGCAGTAAAAGGAAAAGTAACGTTTAATTGGCTAAAGAAGTATTCATAAGCATAGAAGAAGAGACGCTCCCCCTCGATGGAAGTCGGAAAACAAACTCTCTCATCAAAATCAGGGGCAACAAGCTCATAATCCCCCTCATGAGCACTGTTACCACAAATCCTATGGCGCTTCCTCAGCTCTGTGCAAAATTCAGCATCCACAACAGAAACACACAACAAGACAAAGGAGTCCATCCAATCGGACATCCCTCGGGAACTCTGGAAGACATCTCTACAATGTTATTGCGAGAGGACATGAGGCCAACTAATCCTACAAGTAAGAAAAGAAGATGGGATTACTAAAAACATCTCGAACAAGGGAGAAAACAACTCAATACGATACAGGCAAACACACAGAAAAGGAAAACCCCAAGACTCAAACCAAAGTCCTGGGGCATCCTTTGGAGGCAATAATAAAGTAAGGTTTCTAGTAAAAATCTACCTCTCGCACCCCAACATCTCTCAAAACAAGAAAAGAAGGCTTCAAACAGCAAGCATTTTCCATCAGAATAAAACACAAAAGTCTTCAAAAACATTGCCTTACAGAACCATCCTCAAACATCAAGTACACCAAGAAAAAACCATCAAAAATGCAAAATTTTTTGGAATCAGGCAAAGCAACCGTCAAATAAAGCAAGAAACAGATACGGATTCTTCTGGATAAACAGTATCAGAACAGAAACAACAAAGAACATGCAAAGCATTAAAGCAAAAGCAAAAAAGGATCATGCAAAAGATGAAGAAAACTCCCAGAAACGCACATTTCAATAACAACAGGACACAATAAAAACAGAAAGATCCAAACTTTTCTCTAAAGGAGGATCAAAATCAAAACCTCATCACAAAGACAAAAGCAAAGCACGAAACGGGACTAACCTAGAGGCGAAAAAAGCTTCGAGGAGAAAAATGGAGGTGCAGAAACGGAAGCTGCCCAGAAAACCGCCGAGCGACACCGCAACGCAAGAAAAGCAGAAATATGGGCGAAAAGCAGAGAGCGAGAGAACAAAGGAAGAAATTATGGAGAAGTTATGAAAAGAGTGAAGGAGAGAAACCATTTCTGGGTTTTCAAAAATCAAAATAAAGAGCCAAAGGGAAAACGGGACAATTAATGTTAAAATTAATGAAAACATTAAACCCTCGCACGTTCCCAAAGCACCGATATAAAAGTGCGCGCTTTTAGAGGAAAAATGTTCTACATTCAAAAAACTCTACAAAGAAAGGAATCGACAAAATTGCTCGAGTTCGGCTTTGCTATAAGGAGTTCGAAGTCAAAACACTCGACCTCAAAGTAGAAGACCAAGCTCAAGCAGGGGCACTGTTCATACCCTGGGTCGAGCTGTCCGACCCGGGATGTTTAGCGACATGGCGACCGACCTCTTCAGGTCCGACTATCTGATCTCTTCTTAAAGAGATCGGCCAAATCAACAGGAAAGCCCAATAAAGGGCCCGAATAGAGGAACACGACCCAAATCCAAAGGCAATCCAAGCCTATAGAGATAAAGGCGGTTCCCTCGAAGATAAGCTGACTTCACTCAAAATAAGATAAGATAAGACCTGATAACTAACTTATCTTATCTGAAAGGTCAGCCCACACCACTATAAATACACTGGAGCACCCAGGTATAACTCATACTCTGATTCTACTAAAAACCTGCTTAATACCCGTGCTAACTTAAGCATCGGAGTCTCTTGCAGGTACCCCCACCCTCCGGTGACGAAGGAATCAGCAGTGTAGCCAACCAACTAGTCGGACACCATCGCTCCGGCCGTCCCCCGACGGCCGGACACGTCGGCACTGACCAGTACAGAAGATCTCGACCGAGATCGACCTCCAGTTTCAGGTAACCCACGGAACAACATTGAAGTGGGTAAAATTCATATCCCTTAGCTTTCTAATTCCACTTGAATATGGGCTACTGGAGACGGATGGTCAACTTAGAGCTCTTTGTGGCATTAAGAGTAAGAGGAAAATGGTCAGTGGTAAGAATTGTCCTGCAAGGTTCATTATGGTTGGAAGCTTTAAGTTTAAACGCAAAGGTTGGTGTAAAGCTCAATTGAATGGGTCTAGGAAGTTGTTTGGTAGCTGCAGTGAGAATTCAAATTACTTATCACCCGGCTGGAAAAATACAGATCCCGACAAAAATGGGTGTAAAAGCAAGATTTGGGATCCTGGAATCTGCTCTGACATTTGTCACACTGGGAGCCTAAGAATCTATTTGAAGCTTCTTAAAGGCTTTACATGCCTAGTTTGGGACCCTGGAGGTTACTGGAGATACAAACATTGGTGGAGATTCCTGGATGAGTTCAAGCACAAGCCACCATAACAGGGAGCTCACCAAATGTCCAACTTAAGGACTTTAACTAAAAGTGCTAGGTGGGAGACAACCCACCATGGTATGATCGTTCCTTTTTCAGTTTTAATTCTAGTCTGTTTTGTTTGTTTTTAAGTTTTATTTTATTTCATTGGACCTGGAATCATGCATAACATTCATATTAGCATTGCATTCTTCATACTACATTATTAAAAAAAAAAAGAAGCACGCACGCGACTGACGCGTCCGCGTCGCCAGTGCATTGGGAAGAAAAAAATCAAACAGAGAGTCACGCGATAGCGTGGCTGGAGGCGTGCCATTGGCACGAATTGATCCACGCGACCGCGTCGCTGTCGCGTCCGCGTCATGTGGGAACTTTGGCCTCCCACGCGACCGCGTCACCCATGCGGCCGCGTGACATGAAAATCGACGTGAAAAGGGTGCATAGCCGAAAGTTATGCTGGAGTGGTGCTGGACTGGTGCTGAACGCCCAGCCTTACCACGCAGACGCATGGCTCATGCGTCCGCGTCACATCCCTGTCATGACCACTCACGCGATCGCGTCGACCACGCGACCGCGTCACCCTGATATTTGGCAATAATGCATTTTGAACGGAGAGTTGTGCGAGCGCGAGGCTGCCCTCGCGCCAGTAGCACAAAATGCGTCACGCGTCCACGTGACCGACGCGACCGCGTCCCCCACGCGTCGCTTGCGCCGCACAGCTTATCCAGATTAGCCAATTATCTTATCTTTTCTTCCCCAATCCTAATTTCTTCTATCTTTTCTTCTTTCTTCTTTCTTTCTTACTTTATTTATTTCCCTTCTCATTCTTCTTATCTTTTATTTTATTTTATTTATTTGCATACTTTCATTCATTACATTTTAATTTTGTATATTTTTATTTTCTTTTCTAAATTTATTATTTTACCATTGGTGTTCAAATGTTCTTATTCAACTGTTATATCTTTTCTGGTATTATCTTAGTGCTTATGACTTGTTTTATTCTGATTGGGTAACATTATTTAAATCAATGCTAATCTTTTATGATACTTGTACTTCTCTTGCATTGATATGAACTTATACTATCTTGCATTACCCACATTTTCCTCTCCTTTGTTGCAAATTTTGCACCACTAGTATGCCATGTGCTTATATTGTTTTCTCACGTACATGTTGAAGCTTCCATGTAAATGAGACCCTTATCATTTGGCATTAACCCAACCATACTTCATTTATTTTCTTATCTTTATTATTGGGTTACCTTTCTTCCCTTTTTTCTTTCAGGATGGCCATCAGGAAGAGAACCGGAAGACGTTTACATGGGGAGACAGACAAGTCCATCTGCAAAATCTTCGGAGAAAAGCGCCAGTTGGAATAGCCCGTCCACTTGCACATCTCAGCATGCACCGAGGACGGTGCAATCTTTAAGTGTGGGGAGGTCGATACCGACTTCCATGGGTTAGTCACTTCATATTTTAGCACCAATGTTTAATTTCTTTTGTTAAATTAGTTGTTGCATTTGCATATTTGTTTGATTTTATGCATCTAGTTACTACTTGGTTAAAGTAATAAAATTTTTTTAAGACCCTATCTTTGAAAAATTTCACTAATTTAAATTGAAAAAATTTTTAGGTTAAAACTTGTTTGAAGTTGTATTTGGAACATGGTTTTTGAGCCAAAGAATACACAACCTGTGAGATTTTGAGCTTATTTACATAGTTACATTATTTAACCATAAATTTTTATTCTTGTGTGTTTTCTTCACTATGATTGCAATCTTTGCTTTGTTCCATTCTATATGTCCAATATTTAGTGTATTTACATGTTTGCATATGATTGAGGCCATTGTTTGATTTTAGCTCACTTATCCCAAATAAGCCTACCCTTTACATCACCTTTGTTAGCCACCTTGAGCCTTTTAATCCCATTCATTCTATATTTTACCACATCACTAGCTTTAAGCAGAAAAATAAATTAAATACCCCAATTGAATCTTTGGTTAGCTTAAGATAGAGATTGTGCATCAACTAAGTGTGGGGAAATTGTGGGAACATGGGTTAATAAGGGAATGTATCATGTTTCTAATTTATTTGAATATTGGGAATTTGGGAACCTACTCATGAAAAACCAAAATAGAAAAATAATAGAAAATCCAGTGCATTGATAAGTTATGTTTATTTCTCTACAAAAAAAAAAGAGCAAAAAATATTCAATAAATAAGTAAATAAATAAGGGGACAAAATTACCCCAATGCTAAGTTAATAAAAAGATCAATGCACATGTGATAAAAGTAAAGAAATATTAAAATTTTGGTACATGAGTATGGGAATCATATAAAAGTGGGAATTATAGGTAGCTAGGTATGAATTTAAAAGTATATAGAGTATATGTATATTAGGTGAGAGCTTAGGCTAATTAAAGATTCATATTATAGCTCACTTGGCCATACATATATCCTCACCCTTACCTTAGCCCCATTACAACCTTGAAAAGACCTCATGATGTTTGCATTAGTATGCTAAATATTTGTTGATTGGTTAGATGAAGAACAAGGTTTAGAAGGCATGATTAGAGAAGAATAGAGTGATTAACCCTAGACACTTGAGAGATTAGAGTGATATACATTACCAGTAAGGGTTCAATGCTTGATTCTATGTTCCCTGCTTTCATGAGCTATCTTCTTACAAGTTTACTTGTCTTTTATTGTATAATTTGAATTAGTGAAACCTTATTCATGTTTGTCTTGGAGAACTTATTTATTTTTAACCAAGTAGGTAGAATCATTTTGTATGTAGTTGCATTCATATAGATAGGTTGCATTTCATACATTCTACTACTCCTCTTCACCTTTATAGCTTCTCTTGAGCTTAGCATGAGGACGTGCTAATGTTTAAGTGTGGGGAGGTTGATAAACCACTATTTCATGGTTTATCTTGTGCTCAATTGAGTGGTTTTTATCAACTCTTCACCCATTTATTCATACTAATCGCATGCTTTATGTCTTCCTTCCTGATTTTGTGCTATGATTGAAAACATGCTTCTTTGGCCTTTATATTGCTAATATTAATCCTCTCTTATCACCATTAGATGCCTTGATATGTGTGTTAAGTGATTTCAGAGATTACAGGGCAGGAATGGCTCAGAGGATAGAAAGGAAGCATGCAAAAGTGGAAGGAATACAAGAAGTTGAAGGAACTGCAAAGCTGTCAGCCTGACCCTCTCGCCCTAAAATGGTCATAACTTGAGCTACAGAGGTCCAAACGGTGCGGTTTCAGTTGCGTTGGAAAGCTAACGTCCGGGGCTTCGATTTGATATATAATTTGTCATAGCTGCTCCGAAGTTAGGTGATGCTAACGCGTGAATGACGCGCCCGCGTCGCATCTACGAACTTCGATCCGCGCGGACGTGTGGACGACGCCTCCGCATCACTTGCCTGCGACCTGAACGTAACAGAAATTGCAGGGAGCAATTTCTGGGCTATTTTTGACCCAGTTTTCAACCCAGAATACACAGATTAGAGGCTATAAAGTGGGGGAATGCATCCATTCATAAATATGCTCTTGTAATTCACTTCTCATAATTTAGATGTAGTTTTTAGAGAGAGAGGTTCTCTCCTCTCTCTTAGGATTTAGGATTAGGATTCTTTTTAAAGGATTTAGGATTATCTCTTCTCAATTTCCAGGTTTAATGTTCTTTTAATTTATTTTCTCAATTTTGTTTATGACTCTTTATGTTTAGATTGATTTTCTATTTAATATATTTTGAGGTATTTCAGACTTATGATCGCTCTCTTTAATTTATGTTACTGTTGCTTCCCATCTGAAGGCATTTTTATTCAAGTAGATTTTTCTCCCTTTTGGCTTTGGTCAAGTGATTGGTAACACTTGAGTTATCAAACTCAGCAACTGATTGAAATTGGCAGATTCTGATTGAACTAGGATTGCTCTAAAGCTAGTCTCTCCACAGGAGTCGACTAGGACTTGAGAATCAAGCTAATCAGTCCACTTAACCTTCCTTTGTTTAGTAAAGGCTGACCAAGTAGGATTAAAACCCAATTCTCTTCACACCTGATAAGGATAACTAGGATAGGAATTCCAATTCTTATACCTTGCCAAGAGATTTTATTATTATTATTTTATTTTTCTTGTCATGTAAATTACTTGCTCCTTATTTCAAAAACTCCCAATTTACAAAACTCATAACCAATAATAAGAACATACCTCCCTGCAATTCCTTGAGAAGACGACCCGAGGTTTAAATACTCGGTTATCAATTTTAAAGGGGTTTGTTACTTGTGACAACCAAAAACATTTGTAAGAAAGGTTGATTGCTTGGTTTAGTAACTATACTTGCAACGATAGTTTACTATAACTTCTGAACCGTCAATCTTCAGTTCTTCATTCTTCATCTAACCAATCAACAAATATTTAGCATCCCAATGCAAACATCATGAGGTCTTTTCAGGGTTGTAATGGGGCTGAGATAAAGGTAAGGATATATATATATTCACATGAGCATGCTTCCCAAATTTTCAAATAACTTATTCAATTTAATTCCCTACTTTTTCATATCATCCCATGTTCCCATAAAATTTCCCACACTTAAATTATACACAATATCTATCTTAAGCTAACCAAGGATTCAACTTGGGATTTCTATTTTGTTTTTCTACTTAAGGCTAGTAATGTGGTTATGAAATAGAAGGGGGTTAAAAAGTTCAAAATGGCTAACAAGGGTGATGTAAAAGGTAGGCTTATTTGGGATAAGTGAGCTAATAACAAATAATGGCCTCAATCATATGCAAGCATGTAAATACACTAAATAATGGACATATAGAATGGAACAAAATATAGATTGCAGTTATAGAGAAGAAAACACACAAGAATAAAAATTTATGGTTAAATAATGTAACCATATAAATAAGCTCAAAATCTCACAGGTTGTGTGTTCTTTAGCTCAAAAATCATGTTCCAAATACAACTTCAAACAAATTTAACACAAAAAGTTTTAATTTAAATTAGTGAAATACTATAAAATTTTCTTGAAAAAGAAAATATTACTTCAACCAAGTAGTAACTAAATGCATAAAATCAAACAAATATGCAATCAAATATGCAAATGCAACAATGAACAAACAAAGAAAATAAAATAATGGTGTTGGAAAGAAGAAAATAGCTAACCCATGGAGATCGGTATCGACCTCCCCACACTTAAAGATTGCACCGTCCTCAGTGCATGCTGAGATGTACAAGTGGACGGGCTGCTCCAACTGATGCCTTTCTCTATAGATTGTGCAGATTGACTTGCCTGTCTCCTCATATAGAAGTTCTTCCTTTTCCCTTCCTTGGTGGTGATCCTGAAAGAAGAGAAAAAGGGAGAAAAGTGACCCAGAAATAAGAAAAATAAATGAAATATGGGTTGGTAATGCCAAATAATAAAGGTCTCAATTACATGGTAGCTACAACACACAGTGAGAAAACAGTAGAAGCATACGGCATATCAATAGTGCAAGAATTGCAACAATGGGGAAGAGGGTGTGGGTAATGTGAAATAGTGTAAGTGCATATCAATGCAAAAGGAATATCAGTATTATAAAAATTAGCATTGACTTATGAATAATAATACCCAATTAGAATAAAACAAGTCATGAAGCACCAGAATAATTAAAAAAGATGTAATAGTTGAATAAGAAAATTTTAACATCAATAATAATTTGAGAAAAGAAAATAAAAAATATGCGCAAAATTAAGATGCAATGAATGAAATATGTAATAAAAATAAAATGAAAGATAAGAAGAATGAGAAGGGAAAGAAAAGAAGAAGAAGTAAGCAAGAAAAGAGGAGGGAAAATGGGGAAGAAAAGATGAGATTTTTGGCGCTGATTTGGATAAGCTGTACGGCGCAGGCGACGCAAACGCGTGAGTGACGCGGTCACGTGGTGCGTGATAAGGTCAGGTGACGCGAACGCGTGGGTCACGCGATCGCGTGGCCTGATTTGTGCGATTGGCGCGAGTGCAGCCTCGCGTTCGCACAACTATCTGTTTTAAATGCATTTTGCCAAAAATCTGGGTGACGCGTTCGTGTGGGTGACGCGATCGCGTGAGTGGCCATTTTTGAAAAACGAAGGTGGGGCTTGTGCTTCTAGCGCGGTTCCAGTCCCACTCCATCACAACTTTCGGCCATGCACCCCTTTTTACGCCGATTTGCAGGTTACGCGTTCGCGTGGTTGACGCGGACGCGTGGGAGGCATTTTTCCCACATGACGCGGATGCGTCAGCGACGCGGTCATGTGGGGCAATTTATGCCAAAGGCACACCTCCAGGCACGATTTCGCGTGACTCTCTGTTCGATTTATTTTCTTCCAAACGCACTGGTGACACGGACGCATCGGCGACACTGTCGCGTCGCGTGCGATTTTTTTTTATGCAATTATGCAGTATGCAATATGTAGTGCTAATGTAGATGCTATGAAAACTTCCTGGTTCAATGAAAATAAAATAAAATAAAAATAAACAACATGAAATAAAATCAAAATGGAAGAAAATGAACGATCATACCATGGTGGGTTGTCTCCCACCTAGCACTTTTAGTTAAAGTCCTTAAGTTGGACATGTGCTGAGCTCCTTGTCATGGCGGCTTGTGCTTGAACTCGTCTTGAAATTTCCACCAATGCTTGGAATCCCAATAAGCTCTATTGATACTAAGTAAATTCCTCAAGCTTTAATGGGGTTCTTCACAAGCTTTGAGCTCCCAAAGTTGATCCTCATATATTCCTGGATCCTAAATCTTGTTTATACACCTGTCTTTAAGTTGATTATCATGATTCCATCTGGGTGGTTCAGCTTTAGAATTCTCACTGAAGCGTCCAAACAACTTCCTAGACCCATTCAATTGAGCTCTATACTAACCTTTGCATTTAAACTTAAAGCTTCCAACCATAATGAACCTGGCAGGACAATTCTTACCACTGACCATCTTTCTCTTACTCTTTATGCCACAAAGAGCTCTAAGTTGACCATCCGTCTCCAATAGCCCATATTCAAGTGGAATTAGAAAGCTAAGGGAAATGAATTTTACCCACTTGAATGTTGTGAAGGATGATGGCAACTTAGGTGGAGAGGTCTCCAGCAGCTTTGGCAAAGTGATATCTGATGTGCGGAAAACGATCTGACACAAAACTCACCGGCAAGTATACCGGGTCGCATCAAGTAGTAAAACTCACTTAGAGTGAGGTCGATCCCATAGGGATTGATGGATCAAGCAACTTTAGTGGGTGATTAGTTTAGTCAAGCTAACATTGGTGAATTGGGTGGAAAGTAACCAATAGGAAGTAAATTGCTAAGAATTATAAATGACAGAATGTAAATAGGTAGGAAACTTAAATTGGCATAAGCTTAAAGAGCAAGAAAAGTAAATTGACAGAATCTTAAAGAGTAAGAAATGTAAATTGCATCAAATGTAAAGGGAATTGGGTGCAGAGAAATTAAAGAAAGAAAACAAGGAAGTGTAAATAGCAATCAAACAGAGAAGTAAAAGATGCAGCAGATTCAAACAGATTTGGAAAATCACTTGAAAAATCAAAACAGAAAGCAGCTTGGCTCAATTGCAAAATTTAAATGAGAGGTTGAAGATCTCAGGAGCTCAATGAGACTAGAAAACAAGTCTAGATCTCAATCCCTTCCTTGATCCAACAGCAAACAGATTGAAGAAGAAATAGAGATGAAAGCGGTAAAGAGAGCTTTGATTCAAATCACAATTTACTGAAATTATGCAGACAAGCAAACAGAGAGAATTCTCAAGGTGAGATTGAAACAGAATTTCTTCAATTCTCAACCCAAGATTTAAAACAAAAAGGAAAAACTAAAAGAGAGAGCTCTCTAATCCTAGTGCTCCCTAGTGGAGCTAGCCTTTAATGCTCTCTATTAGAGCCCACCTCCTTTTTGAAATGAAATTAATGCCTTTATATAGGCTTTTACAAAATAAAAATAAAAAATGAAAATAATATTTACAAAATGAAATTCCTAATCTAGCTTCTCTGTGTGCCTATGAGTCATGTGGACTTTGCTTTCTTTGGAGTGAAATTGGGTTGAAGAGGGATCCGGATGGCATTGGTCTTGAGAAGAAATCCGCTTGAAATTTGGACTTTGGAATATTCACGTTTGAGTCAACGTTTGAGGCAAACGTTGACTCAAACGTCTTCGTGAAGGCATTATGCAGAATGGCCATTTTGCTATCACTCACGTCTGGGTTCACGTTTGAGGCAAACGTTGGCGCAAACGTGGGCTCCCCTCCAGGGCATCCATCTAGCAACATTTGGTCCTTAAAGATGCCTTTCACTCATGCCTTAATTTCGTGCCAAATATGGATTGCCATATATCGTTGGAAAGCTCTAAATGTCAGCTTTCTAACCCAACTGAAATCATCTTAATTGGACATCTACAACTCAAGTTATGCTCCTTTGAAGGGGACAAGGTCGCTGGTGTTGCTGTCACTCACGTTTGACCCCACGTTTGAGGTCAAACGTGAACGCAAATGTTGGGAACATTGCCAGTTTTGGAGGCTCGAACGTGCTGTCCACTCCATACTATTATATATTATTGGAAAGCCCTGAATGTCTACTTTCCAATGCCATCGGAAGCGCATCAATTGGAGCTCCACAGCTCGAGTTATACTCCGTCGAAGGTGCAAAGGTCAGTTGGCCTCACTGCAGGTTGCCACCATGTTCGTTTATGCACATTTTGGGGCAGTTTTCTCCCTAAATTTTAGTGTCCACCATGCAGTGCCATATATGCTTGGAAAGCTCTCGATTCCTACTTTCCATTTCTTTTTGAATCACCTCATTTGGAGCTCTGTAGCTCAAGTTATTCTTGTTGGAAGTATACCCCTTCAGGCTGTGGGGAGCAACATTTCCCAAGGTATTCCTTAGCCAACGTTTGACCTCACGTTTGAGGCAAACGTTGGCGCAAACGTTGAGCTCCTGGGTGGCTGTGCTGATGAAGCTTCCTTGATTTGGTCATGGGCCACGCTTTTAAAAGCGTGGCCTAAGGCTCCAAAGTGTGCTCCAACTTCAAAGTGTGCCCCAAAGCTCTTTCTTTCTCCTTTTTAGCTTATTTTGTGCTTCTTTGCTTCTTTTTCTTCTTATTTCCTACAAAGTTTATCAAATCAAAAGATCAAAGAAATATACCATTTAAGCACCAAAAAATGCAATATTTAAGCACTAATCATTAATTTCTTGTATGAAAAAGCATAGAAAAACATGACATGATGACATGTCATCACAACACCAAACTTAAACCTTGCTTGTCCCCAAGCAAGAAAAGAATCATGCACTAAAAATTGACAATCCAAGGTAAGAAGAATAGCAACTCAATGTCCATGGTAAGCTAGTTTTCAATGTAAGCTACAATCATAAAAGAAATGTACATGATTGATGCTTCTATCTAGCTCAATTTATGAAATCTTTTTCCTTATAATTTTCCCTTGAAACAAGCTTTTGATTTTCTTATTAGCTTCTCCTTTTGGGTACTTTGCCCCATGAGTTAATAACAAAGCTACGATTCTAAATGCTTTGTTTTCAAGTATTACCACTTGATACATAAGCACCACAAGCATTTGAATTAGAGGACTTCATTAAGCTCATTTTTCTTTTCTTTTCTTGGCTTTCTAATCATTGATGCTCAGAACCTTGAGCCTTGAGGGGGTGCTTTTGCACTTGAGCCTAGCCTTGACTTCTAAGTGTTTTGTTTTCAAGCATTTGGCTTGATACATAAACACCACAAGTACTTGGTAAATAAATTGCCATTGGTACTCAGATCCTTCAGCTTTCTCATTCTTTCCCTTTTTCTTTTCTTGCTTTATTTGCTTCTTCAAGGTTTTCATGATTTTCAAAAGATTTCACAAAATGTCCTAGATGAAAACTTCAATTAAATAAAATCCAATGCAATTGAGCAACAATTAACCATACTAGCCTTCCAATACTTGTATGCATATGCTAAATTCTTCTTTAATTCCTTGTTTGTTTATGATCATGATACTTTACTGCTTTTGAATTCACAAAACTCAAGTTGATAGTCATAATGGCATGGCAACATGTTACAAATCAAGATGCAGGCTATGCTTTATTCATACACACATGTAAACAGAAAAAATGAAGACAATCATGCATTTTAAGTGCTGGAAACAAATGAGGAGAAAAGAAACTCTACAACCTTGTAGTTCATCTTCATTATTGTTGTCCTTTTTCCTCTATTCTTCCTCCTTCCCTTGCCAAACTCAGAATGCTTGCTCATCCTCAAGCAACAATTAGAACAATGGCTATGGGGATAAGATGGATCATGAATGTCTTACACAATGAAAAGTTAGTAGTACATGTGTTCTAAGCAAGCAAAATTAAAGATAATAATCAAGGCACAAGAGACAGAGACATTGTGATTGCAAACTTAAGAAGATGAGCATAATACTTTGCATAAAGAATAAGTGGCATACCAAACTTAATGTGACACTTTCACTTGGAATTGATGCAAGTATCTTGTAAGGATTAGAACCAAATTTTGTTGCATAGCAACACCAAACTTAGAATGCAACCATATGTCAATTTATTGAAATTTAAACTGAACAAAGGAAGAAAACAAAGCAGAGAAAAAATGTTACCTACGGTTGGGTTACCTCCCAACAAGTGCTCTTTTAGTGTCATTAGCTTGACATGTTGTTCTTCACTTTCTTCCTCTTCTTCCAGTTTGTTAAGAGGAATGACTCCAAGAGGGGAGAAGTTTCAGTTATTGTCCCCTGTCTTGGTCTCCTTTCAACAAGCTTCCTTGTGAAATTGGCTTGATTGATCTTGCTTGCTGGATCAGGGGCAGGATTGGTGCTCTTGCTAGTTGCCTTCACTTCTTTGATTTCAAGACATGATTGCTGTGTGATTATTGGAGTTTTGTATTCATCAAGAGTCTTTTGAATTGGTGGTTCCATGAACTCTTCCTTCATGTACTTCTCTGCGTCACTTGAGTGTAAATTTTCTGGAATGACTTCCTCACTTTCATGCTCCTCCACTCCTTTCTTTGCACCTAACATTTGACTTAATAGTTCTTTTATGGAGGAGGTTTGTTGTTCTTCCCAAGATTTTTTCATCTCTTCTTCATATTTTTCGATCACAGATTCAAGGGAAGTTTGTGAGGGTTGTGAATGTTCCCTTGTTACCTCAAGTGCAGTTTCATTTTCAACCACCTCATTCTTTATTGGAAGTTCACTTGATGCAGTAGCCTCCGCATCTTGCTCTTCCACTTTCTCCCTTGCACTTAACATTTGGTTTATCATCACTTATATATTTTTGGATGAATTCTCTTGCTCGTTCCAGGATATTTGTGCCTCTCTCTCATATTTTTCACACATGGTTTCAAGCTTTGAGAGGCTTTGGTTCATGGAAGTTTGTGTGGGTGGTGAGTTTTGATAGGGGCTTTCTGTTGAAGCATGGTCAAGTGATGGCATCTTTGGATGAATATCATATAAAGCATTAGAATTCTCTTCCCAGCCACCATTAGAATCATGACTAGCATCATTTTGTGGTGGAAGAAAATATCCCATATGGTTTTCTTGCTCATCTTGTGTCTGTGAAGCAAATCTCCATGGATTGGAGTGCTTAGAATTTGTATTTTCTTGGTGATATTCCCAGCCACCATTAGAGATTGGTGATGGTGGGTGATATCCCATAAAATTTTGTTTGACCATAAGATGAGTTGAACTCCATTTGTATTTTGTAAACATCAATGAAAATTGAAAATCATGTCACAGAGAAAGAATTTCTTAGTGAGGCAATAGCTCAAACACCTTGCTATCAATTTAAAACGGAGAATAAAAACAAAGAGAATACTTGATCTAGACTTCTCACCCACTTAATCATTGTTGATCTAATCAATCTCCGGCAACGGCGCCAAAAAGTTGATGGATAATTTTTGGAAAACGAATTCCCAAACACACAAATCTAACCGGCAAGTATACCGGGTCGCATCAAGTAGTAAAACTCACTTAGAGTGAGGTCAATCCCACAGGGATTGATGGATCAAGCAACTTTAGTGGGTGATTAGTTTAGTCAAGCTAACATTGGTGAATTGGGTGGAAAGTAACCAACAGGAAGTAAATTGCTAAGAATTATAAATGACAGAATGTAAATAGGTAGGAAACTTAAATTGGCATAAGCTTAAAGAGCAAGAAAAGTAAATTGACAGAATCTTAAAGAGCAAGAAATGTAAATTGCATCAAATGTAAAGGGAATTGGGTGCAGAGAAATTAAAGAAAGAAAACAAGGAAGTGTAAATAGCAATCAAACAGAGAAGTAAAAAATGCAGCAGATTCAAACAGATTTGGAAAATCACTTGAAAAATCAAAACAGAAAGCAGCTTAGCTCAATTGCAAAATTTAACTGAGAGGTTGAAGATCTCAGGAGCTCAATGAGACTAGAAAACAAGTCTAGATCTCAATCCCTTCCTTGATCCAACAGCAAACAGATTGAAGAAGAAATAGAGATGAAAGCGGTAAAGAGAGCTTTGATTCAAATCACAATTTACTGAAATTATGCAGACAAGCAAACAGAGAGAATTCTCAAGGTGAGATTGAAACAGAATTTCTTCAATTCTCAACCCAAGATTTAAAACAAAAAGGAAAAACTAAAAGAGAGAGCTCTCTAATCCTAGTGCTCCCTAGTTGAGCCAGCCTTTAATGCTCTCTATTAGAGCCCACCTCCTTTTTGAAATGAAATTAATGCCTTTATATAGGCTTTTACAAAATGAAAATAAAAAATGAAAATAATATTTACAAAATGAAATTCCTAATCTAGCTTCTCTGTGTGCCTTTGAGTCATGTGGACTTTGCTTACTTTAGAGTGAAATTGGGTTGAAGATGGATCCGGATGGCATTAGTCTTGAGAAGAAATCCGTTTGAAATTTGGACTTTGGAATATTCACGTTTGAGTCAACATTTGAGGCAATCGTTGACTCAAACGTCTTCGTGAAGGCATTATGCAGAATGGCCATTTTGCTGTCACTCACGTCTGGGTTCACGTTTGAGGTCAAATGTGAGCTCAAACGTGATCTCCACCAAGGCATTCTTTGGCCAACGTTCGACCTCACGTTTGAGGCAAACGTTGGCGCAAACGTGGGCTCCCCTCCAGGGCATCCATCTAGCAACATTTGGTCCTTAAAGATGCCTTTCACTCATGCCTCAATTTCATGCCAAATATGGATTGCCATATATCGTTGGAAAGCTCTAAATGTCAGCTTTCTAACCCAACTAGAATCATCTTAATTGGACATTTACAACTCAAGTTATGCTCCTTTGAAGGGGACAAGGTCGCTGGTGTTGCTGTCACTCACGTTTGACCCCACGTTTGAGGTCAAATGTGAACGCAAACGTTGGGAACATTGCCAGTTTTGGAGGCTCGAACGTGCTGTCCACCCCATACTATTATATATTGTTGGAAAGCCCTGAATGTCTACTTTCCAATGCCGTTGGAAGCGCATCAATTGGAGCTCCACAACTCAAGTTATACTCCGTCGAAGGTGCAGAGGTCAGTTGGCCTCACTGCAGGTTGCCACCATGTTCGTTTATGCACATTTCGGGGCAGTTTTCTCCCTAAATTTTAGTGTCCACCATGCAGTGCCATATATGCTTGGAAAGCTCTTGATTCCTACTTTCTATTGTTTTTTGAATCACCTCATTTGGAGCTCTATAGCTCAAGTTATTCTTGTTGGAAGTATACCCCTTCAGGCTGTGGGGAGCAACATTTCCCAAGGTATTCCTTAGCCAACGTTTGAGGCAAACGTTGGCGCAAACGTTGAGCTCCTGGGTGGCTGTGCTGATGAAGCTTCCTTGATTTGGTCATGGGCCACGCTTTTAAAAGCGTGGCCTAAGGCTCCAAAATGTGCTCCAACTTCAAAGTGTGCCCCAAAGCTCTTTGTTTCTCCTTTTTAGCTTATTTTGTGCTTCTTTGCTTCTTTTTCTTCTTATTTCCTACAAATTTTATCAAATCAAAAGATCAAAAAAATATACCATTTAAGCACCGAAGAATGCAATATTTAAGCACTAATCATTAATTTCTTGTATGAAAAAGCATAGAAAAACATGACATGATGACATGTCATCAATATCAAGCTCCATTCCCTTGGGCCCTTCTTGGAAAACTTCCACCTCACTATAAGCTTCTTCAATTTCAACCTCTTCCTCTTGGTAGATTTCTTCCAATTCAATCTCTTCTTCATTACTTACCAAGGGCATAGGAGGTTGTGCTTCTTCTTCTTGAATCTCTATCTCTTGATCAACCTTTTCAAAGTCTTTAGCCATGATATGCCTTGGAGGTTGTACACCCTCCTCAACATCAAATGCAATCGTCTTGGAAGGAGGCTCTTTGTCTTGACTTTCCCATGGAGGTTCAGCATCTCGCAAGTCTTCAACCACTTTTTCCTCTTCAATAATTACTGCTTTGTCCAGTAGTTTTAATATAAAATCATACTCATCCTTGATGATTTTCTTTCCATGACAATTCCTTTCAACTATTATTTCATCTTCAAGGGTCTTTACTACCTTCATATTTAGGGCCTCCTCTAGCTCCTTATGAAGTATGGATTCGCGAAGATGATCCCTTCTCTCTTGTTCCATGTCAATTGCATCATTGGGATCATGTTGCTCTTGGATTGATGGATGTGGGTGCTCTTCCATGGATGGTGGTGATGGGATGGAGAGATCATTCTGTGGTTGAAAAGGAAGTGCACTAGAGTTTGAGGGTTGATTGTTGAAGGTATTTGGTGGTCCGATTTGGGCGACGAGAGCTTGTATAGTAGAGTTTAGATTGGTAAGTACTTTCTCCATGGAGGTTTAGGTGGATAGGAGGGTTCATTTGGCTCATAAGGTGGTTGGTATGGTGGATACGGGTTATGGTCATATGGAGGTGAATGGTGGAAAGGGGCTTGTGAGTATGGTAGTCCAAAGCTATTTTGAGGAGGTGGTTCATTGGCATATGATGGAGCTTGCTGGTAACTACAAGGGGGTCCACCATATCTATTGTCTTGGCATGCATTGTAGGATGGTCGTTGTCCATGGTATCTTGGAAGGTGATGTTGCCGACAGGGTTGATCAGATCCTCGTGGCTCCTTCCATCTCTGATTGTTTTGACCTTGATGCATTTTCCTGTAATAATTTTCATTCCTTGCAACAGCATTGAGACCAAACTCAAAGCGATGGGGGTGAGAACTCATAATAGCAAATAAAAATTAAAAAACGAAAATAAAAACAAATTTAAATTAAAAGGTTATTGAAATTTAAAAATTTTGAATTTGAAAATTAAATTTTGAAATTTGAATTTTGAAATTTTGAATTTTGAATTTTTTTTTTTTGAATTTTGAAATTTAAATATTGAAATTTGAAATTTGATTTGGAAATAAGATAAGGTTTTGAAAAAAATTTGAATTTTGAAATTTAAAACTAAGATAAGATAAGATAAAAATTTTAAAATAGAAATTTGAATTTTTTTTATGCAAATTTCGAAAATTCAATTAAAATAAAGAGAAAAGATATTTTTGAATTAAATGAGGAAAGAGAAAAACAATAAAATGACACCAAACTTAAAATTTTTAGATCAAAACAAAGAAAACAACTAAGAACAACTTGAAGGTCAAGATGAACACGAAGAACAACTTGAAGATCAGGATGAACACCAAGAACAAATTTTTAAAAAAAATTTAATAACTAAATAAAAACCAATAACCTCTTAATTTACGAAAAAGAAAAAAAAATAAAAACAAATAAACAAGTAAAAAGCAAATATTTACAATAACCAATAATAAGGCACACGTTTGCAATTCCCCGGCAACGGCGCCATTTTGAAGAACGGAAGATTGACGGTTTAGAATTCAGAATAAATTCCCGTTGCAAGTATAGTTTCTAAACCAAGCAATCATCCTTTCTTACAAATGTTTTGGTTGTCACAAGTAACAAACCCTTTAAAATTGATAACCGAAGTATTTAAACCTCGGGTCGTCTTCTCAAGGAACTGCAGGGAGGTGTTCTTATTATTGGTTATGATTTTTGTAAATTGGGGATTTTGAAAGTAGGGAACAAGTAATTTAAATGACAAGTAAAATAAATAAATAACTGTAAAATAAACTCTTGGCAAGGTATGAAAATTTGGAAGTCCTATCCTAGTTACTCCTATGAGAATTGAAGTTAATCCCACTTAGTTAACCTTTACGAGAGCAAGGGAAAGTCAAGTGAACTAATTAGTTAGATTCCCAAGTCCTAGCCAACTCCTAAGGAAATACTAGAGTTAGTGGAATTTCGTCAATTAGCCGACATAACAATCAATCACGATAAGTTGATAACTCAAGAGCCTCCAGTTAATCAATTAAAGCCAAGAATATAAAAAGCTAAACAAGAATCATAAATTTGAAATACCTCAATTGCATTTAATAAAAGGAAATTAATCCAAACATAAAGAGTTCATAAGCTAAATTGATAAAATAAATAAAAAGGACATTGAACCTGGAACTCGGAAGAAATTGTAAGTTGGAATAATAAAGTTGAAATAATAAGAAATCCTAATTCCTTTAAGAGGAATCCTAATCCTAAATCCTAAGAGAGAGGAGAGAACCTCTCTCTCTAAAAACTACATCTAATCCTAAAATTATGAATTATGAGAGCATAATCATGAATGAATGGATTCCCCCACTTTATAGCCTCTAATCTGTGTTTTCTGGGCCAAAAACTGGGTCAAAAACAGCTCAGAAATTGCCCCCAGCGATTTCTGTTACGTTCAGGTTGCGGCAAAGTGACGTGGAGGCGTCGTCCACGCGTTTGCGTGGATTGCATTTTTGCGAGGTCACGTGTCCGCGTGATCCACGCATTTGTGTCACTTGGCGTCGAAGCAGCTATGGCAAATTATATATCATTGCGAAGCCATGGAGGTTATCTTTCCAACGCAACTGGAACCATCTCATTTGGATCTATGTAGCTCAAGTTATGACCATTTGAGTGCGAAGAGGTCAGGCTGGACAGCTTAGCAATTTCTTCAATTTCTTGTATTCCTTCCACTTTTGCATGCTTTCTTTCCATCCTCTGAGTCATTCCTGCCCTGTAATCTCTGAAAACACTTAACACACATATCACGGCATCTAATGGTAATAAGAGAGAATTAATATTAGCAAATATAAGGCAAAAGAAGCATGTTTTCAATCATAGCACAAATTTTGGGAAGGAATTGTAAAACATGCAAATAGTATGAATAAGTGGGTAAAGAGTTGATAAAAACCACTCAATTGAGCATAAGATAAACCATAAAATAGTGGTTTATCAATCCCACCACCTCGCCCAATGAAAAACTAAAGAGGTCGGACGAGTTGAAAGTCCACCTCACACCAAAGAGGTCGGACGAGTTGAAAGTCCACCTCACACCGAAGAGGTCGGACGAGTTAAAGGTCCACCTCACACCGAAGAGGTCGGACGAGTTGAAGGTCCACCTCACACCAAAGAGGTCGGACGAGTAGAACGTCCACCCCACACCGAAGAGGTCGGACGAGTTGAACGTCCACCTCACACCCCTGAGAGACATGTTCATATGATAAATGGAGGATTCGCAGGAGGAGGGATCTCTAAATCATCTTGCAAAAGACACCTCAAAGAGGTATCTTAAGGAAGGGAGAGAGGTTTGAAAAGGACAACGGAGTGCGAACAAGCCTTCCGAGATTTCAAAATATTCTTGGGGCAACCACCCATTCTTACCAAACTACCAGAAACTGAAGAACTCATATTATACCTCGTAGTGGAAAGTCGGACAATAGCCTCAGCACTTGTCAGAGAAGACGAAAATGGGCAACAACCCGTCTACTTCATCAACAAAGCTCTACAAGGTGCCGAACTAAACTATCAAAAGATAGAAAAAGTTCGTCTACGCCCTCATACTCACCTCCCGACGACTCCACCCATACTCTCAGGCTCACACTATCAGAGTTCGGACCAACCAGCCCATAAAGGATCACTAAAAAAGGGGAATAAAGCCTTCCTAACTAGGCAAAGGTAAAAAAAAAGGTTGAAACACCTAGTATCAAAGTTGCTAAGCTGAAAGGTAGGAGTCTGAAAAAGACGCTACTTAAAAAGCAAAGGCAATCATAAAACTCGAACAGGGCTCAAAAGTCATCCAAATAAACTAAAAGGTTAAAGTTTCAGAACAGAACACTACCTAGAAAGTTATTAGAAACCGACTAAAAGCCCGAAACACCAAACACCATGCTGCGAGGACGAAATCGCCAAAAGCAAGGAACTCGGATAGAAGTTGTCAAACACAACTAGAAGAAGTGTAGACCAATAAACAAAGGTAGTGGTTCGTAAAGGAACACTACCTCAAGGACCCCATAAAGGGTGTTGGCCAGAAAAGACCAACACCTAATTCTAACAAGTGGCTAGGCTGAAAAGGCAGAAAGACCACAAAGGGACGCTACCCCAAGGTGAAGACCAGAGAGGATAAAAAGCATCCTTCAGCCAGCACACTACCAGAACGGTCAAAGCAATGAAGTTGCAACAGTAAAAGCATTTAAAAACTCAAAGGTTACCTAAACAGCAACTCAGGAGTAAAAGTGTTTTGATTAAAAACTAAAAGGTTTCTAAGAAGCAACCACAATTGTCTAGAGAACCATTCAAAATATTACAAAATAAAGAGTTTAAAGGTCCACAACTCGGACCATACCAGCACATAATTAAAAGAGCAGTATAAAAGAGGAGTCAGAAGGGATCCAGCTTTGCCCCCGTCGCCACATTCAGAGGAGCTGGAGGAATGACTTAAATCAGAACAGCTCCGATGACACCATCCGGGCCATTTAAGATCTCCACGTCGGGGTCTGCCTCAGGTCGGGATGTCTCACCAGAAGGAGCTGTAGAAGCCTTGGCCGTAGAGTCAGAAGGAGGAACCTCATCATCATCAGGGTTGGGCACAATCTTGCCATCCTCCACAATGTTGTCCATGCTAAATAAGGTGAGGTCGGCATCAGGAGCAAGAACTCGGACCTAAGATTTCAAATTCTCTTACATAGCGGTCATGCCATTCACTATGTGACCTTGCAGCTCGGTGTAATCATCATAAGAGGACTGGAGTTTTTCCTTAAACTCCAAGAGCTCACCATAAGTCTGGGTGTAGCTTTCCTTGGCCTTCTTCGCTATATCTTCAGCTAAATTGGCAGCCTTCTCCGCAGTAGTGGCCTAGGCCTTCTCCCTCTCCACAGAAAGCTCCAGCCCAACATTCTTTGCCTCCAACTCAAGCCTCAATCCCTCCACCCTCTCTTAATTGGCCTTAGCACTCCCAAGGAAGGTGCTGGTAGCATTGATAGGAGACTTCTTGAACTCCTTCGACAGTGCAGTACTAAGGTTGGCCATCCGGATACTATTGCTGGATATAAAATTGAGATGCTTGAGGATGGACACATCATCAGTTGAAACAAACCCATATGGAGTGATGTACTCCGCAGCAAAGGCTACGCCATCAAAATCCTTATCATCGAGGTTGTAAGTACCTGCAGTTCTTTGCCTTTTGGGGGAAGGCCCAGATGAAGAAGGGCAAAGCGGTACTAAGATTGGCCATCCGGATGCTATTACTAGATATGAAATCAAGATGGTGAAGAATGGACACATCATCAGTTGGAACGAAACCATACGGGGCGATATGCTCTGCAGCAAAGGCCACGCTGTCGAAGTCCTTGTCATTAAAATCATAAGCATCAGCAATCCTCGACCTCTTGGGAGAAGGTTCTGATGAAGAAGGAGAGGAGGCATCACCAGAAGTCACCAGAGGTGGATCAGTAGAGGCCACCCGAACTTGAGGAGTCGGAATAATCTTCCTCGGACCTTGAGGTCCCGAGTCCGGCTTCTTCGGTGGGATCTGGGAAGAACCCTCCCCCGACGTCTTTCTCTGTAAGTTCTGGGTAGCCACCATTTTCTTGGTCTTACGGAGGACCTTCATCGAATCAGAACTGGCAACCATCTCAGAAAACAAGGAATCACAAAAACAGTTATATAGTGGACAATGACAAACAAACGATAGTAAAAAATTCTTTGTAGGAAGTCGGGTGCTACCTAGCTCGGAACAGAGAAGAGCAGGATCCCCTAAAAACTTCTTTGTATCCAAATGAGGATGGTCTCCTCAATGCTCCTCCAAAACACCAACAAAGGCCCTTTCTACCTCATCAAGACTCTCTAAAAAATACTTAAGAACTACAAGGTTTTCTTGCCACCAAAGAGGAAAGAGAGGTTCCTTGTTCTCATCAAGAAAAAAAGGGGTGAACACCATCTACAGCCCGAACTTTGAAATAGAAGTTTTCAAAATCATGAAAGGAGTCGTCATAAATAGAAAAGACTTTTCTACCCTGGGTAGCCCGGAAGGAGATCCAAGAAGCTTTCTTCTTGGCCGCCCCGGGTTTGGTCAGCACAAACAAATAAAGGAATAGGCAAACGGAAGGTCGGACACCCAACTCCTGACACAGTAACTGAAAAATCTTCATGAAAGCCCAATAGTTGGGATGAAGCTGAGATGGGATAAGCTTGCAGTTCCAAAAGAGGTCGGTCTCAAACTCAGTAAAAGGAAGGGTAATACCTAACTTGGTAAAAAAGCAGTCATACGCATAGAAGAACGGATGCTCGGCCCGACTTAAAGGAGTAAAACTGACCTTCTCCTCAGGGTTGGAAGACACCAACTCATAGTCTTTCTCATCTTCCCTATTCCCACAAATCCTATGAAACCTCCTAAATTTTTCACAATATTCCCGATCTGCCACAGTAACACACCCTAACACTACGGAATCTAATCAGTCAGCCATACCAGGAGGGACCTTTGTGGACATCTCAACAATATTTCTACGAGAAGACATAGAAACTACACCTACAGTAAGAAAATAAAGAGGTGTCACTACTAAACAACTCGGCCAAAACAAGAAAGTGAAGAAACAACCAGTGAGCAGCCAACAAAAACACAAAGGGCGCCCCAGGGTTCACAAAAGCAAAAACCGCAACCCAGAGTCACCCTTTGGAGGCGATGGAGGCACAGATGGAAAAGTGCAAAAAAGATCAAAGAAAATCGAAAGCCCTAGCCCTAACCTTTTTTAGCAACAGCAAGATGAAAAGATCAAAACTTCAAACGGAAAACAGAAGCATGCAGTAGAAACAAAACACCAAACAGAAAGATCACAACCATGAAAAAGAATGTGAAATGCACAAAGCAAAGTACCAACCTAAAAATGAGACGAAGCAGTAGCGGCGAACGAACAGCGAAGCACGGACGATCCACACCAACAAGCGCCTCGAAGCCTCAAGGAAAGGAAAAAACATGGGGCAAATTAGCAATCGATAGTGAAAGAAAGTTTTTTTCTCAGAAAGCAGAAGAAAGGAGATGGAAGCAAGAAACTGAAGAAAACAAAAACCCCTTTGATTTCAAACAAGAGACAAAGAGGGAAACGAAACGGCAAAGGAATAAAGGCCCAATTAAAAGGCTTTAAAAGCTTTCGCATGAACCCAAGAAACTAACGCACTCGAGAATGACGCAGCATTTAAAGAGCAACAAAAAAAACGCTTCTCGTTTTGAAACAATATTAAAGACGCAAAAGCTCACCCGAATGGAACAACAGCACCTCGGGCACGGTCAACAAGAATATGCTTTAGCCCGACCTCCCCCTAGAAAAGGTCGAAGCTTGGGAACGAGAACAATCTCGGGAAAAGGTCAAAGCTTAAGCAGGGGCACTGTTCTTACAATGGTCCGAGATATAGGGTCGGGTTGGCTGAAGGCAAAGGGACCGACCTCATGAAAGGTTGGCCCACTACCGACCTCTTCACAAAGAGCTCGGAAAATCGCCACAGAGGCCCAAAGAGGCCCAAAAAAACCACCGCTTTCTAGGAACGTGGTTGACAAAAGATATGATCTCACCCGCAAAAGATAAGATATGATAACAAACTTATCTCAAAAGAAGATCGGCAAACACCACTATAAATACACTGGAGCACCCAGGTATAACTCATACTCCAATCCTACAAAAAACCTGCCTAAAACCCGTACTGACTTAAGCATCGGAGTCTCTTGCAGTACCACCACCCTCCGATGATCGATGACCAGCAACACCTCAAGATCCGACAAGTCGGACCTGACAAGCCAGACCAGACCGGAAGATCTCATCCAAGATCGACCTCGAAGTTTCAGGTAACCCCCGGAACAGGCGGGATGGACCTCTGATTGAATCCGCCGCGGCTGAGAGTTTCTCGATGTTCCTTCCCTATAAGGGGCATGTGTTCTCTCTCAAGATGGAGGTAGTGCTAGCGTGAAGTCATCGTGGTAGGGCTCTGTCTCTAACTCATATGCCGTGTGATCGTTTTTGTATTGATTGTCCGCTATTATCAAGGATTGAGCTCCAGGTCCCTGGCAACGGCGCCAATATTCTGAGGATTACCTAAAACGGTGATTTGGGCCTAAACGTGAGGTCTAGACTCCTTCTGAGGCAGAAATCGACCTGTTCTGGTGCCGAGATGCCATCGTCCGAGTTCCTCGTGAGGAGGTGGGGGATGGGGGATGGTACCTGCAAGAGACTCCGATGCTTAAATAAGGAAGAGTTTTGAGCAGGTTTTAAGTATATTAGAACGTTAGTATACCTGAGGGTTGTCAGTAGGGGTGAGCACGGGTCGGTTTGATTCGGGTTCAAGGTAAAATTAGAACCGAATCAATTAAAATGTAATTGGTTTGGTTTGGTTCGGATTTGTATTTTTTTGTGTATGTACCCGAACCAAACCAAACCGATTAAGAACGGATTGGTTCGGTTCGGATAATTGGGTTCCCGATGACTTTGAGATTCATAAAAAAATCCAAATTTTTATCTTAAAAATTCAGCAAGTACAATAAACATGTAACATCAATAGAAATAATCCAAACATGTTAAATACCAAATACATTAAAAACTAAACACATTAAAATCCAAACATATTAAACACTAAATACATTAAAATCCAAACATATTAAATACCAAACATATTAGAAGCTAAATACAAAAGTGTAATAGAAATATATATTTTTTATTTAATTAATATATGATCGGGTTCACGGGTTGGTTCAAATTCCGCACCTCCAGAACTGATACCCGAACCAATCACTAGAAATAGCCATCGGTTTGGTTCGGATTGGACCCAATTACCCGTTGATTCCAGAACCAATTTAATTGGTTTGGTTTGGGTTCAGACGGGTAATCGAGTATCTGCTACCTGTGCTCACCCCTAGTTGTCAGTGTATTTATAGTAAAAAGATAACCACTTTTTTGAGTAGATCCACTTTTATTGCTGGATAGCCATTCTCTTTTATTTTGGGAGTTTGTTGTCTATCTTTTAGGAGAAATAGAGATAGCATGAGACATTTAAAAAGGCATATACTTATTTAAATAAGTAGAACTGATTCCTCTTTTTATATCTGACCTCCTTAAAAAGGTTGGGTGAATAGAAAAGTCCATATTTAAGAGACTTTTATTCTTATTAGGCTTGATTGCATTTGAATCAGGATATGAACATATACCATTAAATAAAAATAGATTATATTTAAAAATAAAAATTAAACTTATGCAATAAATAATAGGATTGCAATTGGTTTACCGTTCATAATTAAAACCTCCAAAACGGACCATTAACGCTAGGAGTCCCATGGTAAATCGTGGTATTAACCATGGTTTTTCAGCTGCTGTTTTCCTTAATATAAATCGTTGTATTTAATTATGCATTAGGTTCTCTATTTTCAAACCCATAAAACGCAAATGTACCTCATGATTTATGCTCATCTTCAGACTACATAAATTGTTGTTTTTATCTATGATTTATCCCTAAATCTAAAACTTGTATAAAAACCACGATTATATAAATTGAGAAGACAAAATAGTAAAAAATTGTTTTAAGACAATCTAATAATTATAGAACGTAAATAATTTAAATAAGTAAATTACCTAAAATATCTGACATATCCATTCCAAAACACAAAAAGGAATGAAATCCAGTTTAACACCAAGCAACAAGAGCATCTGTTGCACTTGATTTCTCATCCGTTGCTGGTACTACTTCTATAATAACCCTGTGTCCCTGTCATCATCATCAATGATAAAACATGTAACGGTCATAAAAAGTGCATGCACAAAGCTAGTAGTCTAGTACTGCTCTCATTAAAAAGTAGAGTTAGAAAGTAACTAACACCAAATTAATTTGAAATTTCTTTAACCTTGTAATAACGGGATACTCACAATTTGTGATATTCACTTCATATATTAAATAATCTGAAATCAATTTAAATCAAATAGACGAATTCTTTGACCTTTAAAAAGAAAATTACCTCTGTTTTTATCTGTAAGCCAATTAGAAATAGGCTGCCGTAAGTTAACAAAAGAAAATAAAAATAAAAAAGGGGAGAAAACAATGCAACGAATATCTAGCGGTGGGGTTGAGTTACAGTGACCAAAGCAGTAAATGAGGTTTTAAAAAAGGGTTGGGTTGGGTTGCTTCCTTTTCAAAACAAATTCCAATTTTCCATAGACTCAGCACCAACACGAAAACGCGCTCTTCTCCCTTTACCTTCTTCGATAGCACAAACAACCTTCCGACCGGAACATCTCCGATCTGCCAGATCGGAGAAGCTACATCCGATCCCGATCCACCGAATCCTTATTCCGAAGCTCAACCGATCCGAACATAAATGGAGAGCTTGATCTCATTGGTGAACAAAATCCAGAGAGCTTGCACCGCCTTGGGTGACCACGGCGAAGCCAGTGCTCTCCCTACTCTATGGGACTCCCTCCCCGCTATCGCCGTCGTCGGTGGCCAGGTCTCACTTCCGATTCCTCTCTTACTCTTTCGATCTGTACCTTATTCACTCTGGTTCTTATACTCTTAATGTTGGCTCGTCTTCCTCTTTCAGAGCTCTGGAAAGTCCTCAGTATTGGAGAGCGTTGTCGGCAAGGACTTCCTACCTCGTGGATCAGGTCATTCTCGTTTTATTTCTGTTAGATTTTTATTATTCTATTACTATCGTTGAGTATTGTGAATTGATGCGTGGAAATTTTTGTGCAGGGATTGTTACGCGGCGACCTCTTGTGTTGCAGCTTCACAAAATTGACGAGGGAAGCAGAGAGTATGCAGAGTTTCTCCACCTACCGAGGAAGAGATTCACTGATTTTGGTACTTTTACCCTTCTTGCTGCTTATATGCTTCTTCTTTTCTATCTATCTTGCTGATAAATGAATAGTAATGTGATTTGGAATTTGAATGATTGGTGATGTAATTTGTGTAGCTGCTGTGAGAAAGGAGATTCAAGATGAAACTGATAGAGAGACAGGACGAACCAAACAAATTTCTAGCGTCCCTATTCATCTTAGTATATATTCTCCTAATGGTGCGTCTTTAGGTTTCTTTTTCTTTTATTTGTTTTATTCTGTTTCATCCCACATTTCTGTTTATCTTGGGGGGAATGGATCTTGGTGGTTGTTTTTATCCAACAAAAAGAAATGTTAAACATTGGCTTATCATTTGGACCTTTGCAGTGGTTAACTTGACGCTGATTGATCTTCCTGGGCTTACTAAAGTCGCTGTAGGTAAGCAAATGATCAATGACATTTCCACTGAGTTGTTAAACTTTTATGGTGAACACGATGCTAACTAATGGTTTCTCTAAATACAGAGGGTCAACCAGATAGTATTGTGCAAGACATTGAGAACATGGTTCGCTCCTACATTGAAAAGGTAGTTCATTCACGTGCTAAATCCTCCACTCAATTGATAAATCCTCTGATAGGAAATAACATCATATAACTTTCCTTGAATTGTATGGTACAATTTATAAGATAATAGAGTATCTTCTGAAAGTTTGTTCATAATGCAAAAAATCTAACAGTATATTGTTTTGCTGCACTTAATAGTTGCTCTTTCAAACATCACAGGGGATGTGTTTTGATTGGTTTTTATTTTATTTTTTTATTATCTTATTTTGTTTAAATTTATTTCCTTTGCTGAGAAACTTTCATGTTAGCTAAGATTTTCCATGTGTGAAAATGTTGTGTGCTGAATTTGTTGTTAATTTGCAGCCGAACTGTATAATTTTGGCTATTTCTCCAGCTAATCAAGATCTTGCAACATCTGATGCAATTAAAATATCCCGCGAAGTGGATCCTACTGGTACTTTATTTTATTTTTGTAGGCTTTAATGTGCTTTGTGTTGCATGCATTCCATGTATTTTCTGTTGCTGATCTAATTCTTATTCTATTGATTTTTCAGGGGACAGGACAATTGGAGTTTTGACAAAGATTGATCTTATGGATAAGGGTACTGATGCAGTTGACGTAAGTTGAAGATATTTCAAAAGAAAAATTGAAAAAGCATTTGAAATTCTTTCATCTTTGTACGGTTATTTATCTATCAAATATGAAAGTAGACGCTTCCTTCCTGAAGGATGCTTATTATTAGGAAAGTGATTCTGAATATTTTTGAGAATATGAGCCTGATTTCAGTTCTATTTGAACTTGTTTATTATTTTGAGAGAATTGTTTGATAAATTAGTCTTGTCAAACAATGTAGAGGAAAAATTTAGAGTTCTTGTGTTAGGTGTGGAATTTCGTGTCAGTCTCAATCACTTCTCCTGAAGAATGGACAGCAGTTTCTACGAAGTTAAAAGGTTTTGATTACTGATTCAGTACTGATCTGTATTATTTTTGCACAGATTTTAGAAGGGAGAGCTTATAGGTTGAAGTTTCCTTGGATTGGTGTTGTGAATAGATCACAACAAGATATAAACAAGAATGTTGATATGATTGCTGCCAGACGTAGAGAACGTGAGTACTTTAATAGTACCCCTGAGTATAAACACCTTGCTAAGAGAATGGGTTCTGAGCACCTAGCCAAGATGCTCTCGAAGGTACAAAAATTACAATACATATCATCATTGGCCTATTCTTTTGCTTTTGTTAAATGTGATTCTTGTTATAGTGCCCCCTAATGCCTAAATCATAATGCTTTTTTATACCAGCATTTGGAGACAGTTATCAAGTCCAAAATTCCTGGCATTCAATCTCTTATTAACAAGACAATTGCTGAACTTGAAGCTGAATTGACACGTTTAGGAAAGCCTGTTGCAGCTGATGCTGGGGTATGCTTGCTCTTCATTGTTCAAGTGATTTGCCTTATCAATTCCAATATGGTTATTTTTATAGGTCCCATGCTTTGCTTTTGTTGGATTGATCTTTGGTAGCTGACTAGTTGTTATGATGACAAGATGTCATGACACTTCATTTTCCCAGAGGATGACTGATATTTTCTAATGACTGTGGCACTTGGATGCAGGGAAAGTTGTACGCAATCATGGAAATATGCCGTTCATTTGATCAAATATTTAAAGAACATCTTGATGGCGTGTATGTTTAAATCTTTTTTCTTCTTTCTATTTAATTTTTTAAATTTCATAACCTATCATTACCTGTTCGTTTTGTAGTTATCTTTGTGCTTTATTCATGTTTTTTGTACTAACTTTTATAATTTATCAATCTCATACAGGCGACCTGGAGGTGATAAAATATATAATGTCTTTGACAATCAGCTCCCTGCTGCTTTGAAAAGGTTACAGTTTGATAGGCAGCTCTCAATGGAAAATATAAGGAAACTTATCACAGAAGCTGATGGGTATCAACCTCATCTTATTGCTCCAGAACAAGGATACCGTCGACTTATTGAATCTTCTCTAATTACTATTAGGGGCCCTGCTGAGGCAGCTGTTGATGCGGTATGTATTATCATGGTAGAACATTCATACAGCAATTGGAAGTTCACTGCCAGTCATTCCAAACAAGGGGAATTTATTTGTACCCAAAACCATTTTTTTTCAGACCTTGTTTGTGAAAAGGACATGGTGAAAAAGAATACATAAGAGAATTCCTCTCATAATTCTAATTGGCAACTTAGCCTCTTGAAGAGAAAAACCATAGCCTTAACTTCAGTATTGCCCTGCGTTTGATGCATCCTGTGTTTTTGTCATAGTCGATTCATTTACCCTTTCAACTTTATTGTTTGGTTTTGTTGTTCATGCTCTTTGATGTGTTGTTTTGAATTGAATGCATCCAGGTTCATTCATTATTGAAAGACCTGGTTCACAAAGCTGTTAGTGAGACATTGGTATGTTTCAATTTTTGTTGATTTAATATTTGTTTTGTTTTCTTGCCTCTAAATTTGTGCTTGATAAGTATCATATTACTTATGATATTTGAACCCGTCCATATTCCATAAGTTGCTTGCATGACTTACAGGACTTGAAGCAATATCCTGGTCTCCGAGTTGAGGTAGGGAGTGCGGCTGTTGATTCATTAGAGAGAATGAGGGAGGAAAGCAAAAAGGCAACACTGCAGCTTGTTGACATGGAGTGTGGCTATCTGACAGTTGATTTCTTTCGGAAGCTTCCTCAAGATGTTGACAAGGGTGGCAATCCTACCCACTCAATTTTTGATCGATATAATGATTCATATCTAAGGAGAATTGGTAAGTTCTACCAAAAAATAAGAGTATCTAATTCAGTCTGTAATTCCATAATTACAACCTAGTTCGTATTATGTTGGAAATGCATATAAGTACTGACGGTGCCCATGTCTCTGTAAAAACAGGAACAACAATTTTGTCTTATGTCAATATGGTGTGTGCAAGCTTGCGGCATTCAATTCCCAAGTCTATTGTGTATTGTCAAGTGCGGGAAGCAAAACGTAGCCTACTTGATCACTTTTTCACCGAGCTAGGCAAAATGGATGTAAGATATCCATCCCTCTTTCCAATACTTTCATTTATTTACTGAACATTATGTTTTAATGTTCTTGCGTTGTTTTTCATTTGATCTTGATATATTGTTTTACAGCAAAAACGGCTGTCATCATTGCTGAATGAGGATCCTGCGATCATGGAAAGACGTGGTGCCCTTGCAAAGAGGCTCGAGTTATACCGAAGTGCACAAGCTGATATAGATGCAGTTGCTTGGTCTAAGTAGATGTTTTTATCCACTGTGTTATACGAGGCCGATATTTTCACGCTCATTCTTCATTTAGTCAAGATTATTGTTATTGTATCTAATATTTGTATTGCCATCTTTCCTAAATGCCTGACCTGAAAGAAAAGAAAATGATTTTTTTGGGCGAGATTGTTGAGTGTCTTCCCGCCCTATATCTAATCTACATAGATTCTTCACTTGTTAATTCCTGAACTTCCCAGCTTTCACTCATCTCAGTAAATAAATACAAAAGAGAGAGCATTGAGTTAACATTACATATTACATAGTCAACAACATAACATAAGAAAATAACATTTGAAACTTTTAAAAATAAAAAATTTCAAATGTAATTAAAAAAACTACGTTTATGTTACACTTGCGGTACATAGCCGGTCTCAAATCCGAATAAAGGAGGAGGGTTGTGTTAGGTCTTCGACAACCAATATAAAAATATAGTCGAATCCCCATGACATGAATCAAAGATATTATTGCGCTAAAGCTAGGTCGTTGTCCGGAAGCAACGCGCTGTATGGCTGGAGTACGGTGCCAAATGAGTAAGAACAGTTGCATCGGTGCCTGGATGTAGTGTTAAATGAGCAAGGATTTTCGCGTTTTCGTGAACGGATGATGGTAAATAAGTTAGTTCACAAAGTAAAAGGTAAAGGTCAGAGCGACAGAAGGTTGAGATTTAGGATATGGAACATAGGCACTCTAATAGGAAAGTACATGGAGGTGGTGGACACCATGACAAGGAAGAAGATTAACATTATGTGCCTACAAGAAACAAAATGGGTTGGTGCGAAGGCTAGGGAGTTGGATACTTCTGTTTTCAAACTTTAGTATACAAGAAAGGTGAAGAATAGGAATGGGTTTGGAATTATCGTGAATAAGCAGTGGAAGAAGGATGTAGTAGATGTTAAGAGGGTGGGAGATCGGATCATCTCTATCAAACTTGTGGTGGAGGGAAGTGCTTTCCATGTGATTAGCGCCTATACACCGCAAGTGGGTTTGGACGACCAACACAAGATAAGGTTTTGGGAGGATCTAGAGAGTTTGGTTCAATACATACCTTCGGGAGATAAGATTTTCTTATGAGGAGATTTAAATGGCCATGTTGGGAGAGAAGTGACTGGGTATGGGAGTATTCACGGAGGCCATGGTTTCGGAGTGATCAATACCGAGGGTCAAACTATTTTGGACTTTTCCTCAACTTTTGATCTTCTCATCGCAAATACATGCTTTAAAAAGAGAGACGAACATCTTATAACTTATAAGAGTGGCATGACAAGCTCTCAAATCGACGACTTCTTGTTGAGGAGAGTCGACCGGAAATTTTGCATTAATTGTAAAATTATCTTGGGAGAGAGTTTGACAACACAACATAGGGTGCTCGTCATGGATTTTCGCATTAAACAAAAGTTGAGGAAAAGACATCATACGAAGAACCCAAAGACGAGGTGGTGGCGGATGAAAGGTGAGGAACAAAGAAGCTTCCTAAGACGGGTAGGAGAAGAGGCAAAGTGGGATGGGAATGGAAGCACGGAAGAGATGTGTAGGGAGATGGCAGAAGTTATTAGAAGAACAGCAAAAGAAAGCTTTGGTGAATCTAAAGGAATAGGACCAAGAGACAAGGAGTCCTGGTGGTGGAATGCGAGTGTACAAGAAAAGATAAAGATAAAAAGAGAGTGCTTTAAAGAGTGGTCTTTATGCCGCAACGCAGATAATTGGAAAAAATGTAAGACAGCTAAGTAAGAGACAAAAGTGGCTGTAAGTGAAGCAAGAACAAGAGCATATGAGGGTCTCTACCAGTCTTTGGGCACGAAAGAAAGAGAAAAAGGTATATATAGAATCGCAAAGAGCCGTGAAAGAAGAACGAGCGATTTGGATCAGGTCAAGTGCATAAAGGATAAGGATGGAGAGGTGTTGGTTCAAGATGAGAAGATTAATGAAAGGTGGAAGAGCTACTTCTACGAGTTATTTAATGAGGGACAGAAGACTCTCCCGAGCCTTGGTCGGTTATGCAAAGGCTCGGTTATGCACAAGGGAAGAAGATCAAAACTTTGACTACTATCGAAGGATTCGAGACTTCGAGGTAAAAGAGGATCTAAAGCAAATGAAAAATGGCAAGGCAGTAGGACCTGATAATATCCCGATTGAGGTTTGGAAGGGCCTTGGAGAAAAAGGCATTAACTGGTTAACCAAGATTTTTAATGAGATTTTAAGGTCAAAGAAGATTCCTGATGAGTGGAGAAAGAGCACCTTGGTACCTATCTACAAGAATAAGGGGGATATACAAAGTTGCAGAAACTATAGAGGGATCAAGCTCATGAGTCATACCATGAAGTTATGGAAAAGGGTGATAGAATGGAGGTTGAGAAAAGAGACACAAGTAATAGAGAACCAATTTGGATTTATGTCAGGCAGATCTACCACTGAAACGATATACCTATTAAGAAGGATAATAGAGAGGTATCGTAGTAATAAAAGGGATCTACATATGGTGTTTATTGATTTGGAAAAAGCGTATGATAGGGTGCCGAGAGAGGTCTTATGGAAGGTTTTAGAAAAGAGGAGAATAAGGATCGCATATATTCGTGCAATTAAATACATATATGATGGGGCAACAACTAGTGTGAAGACTCAAGGTGGTGTGACAGAGGAATTTTCTATTGGTAGGATTACACCAGGGATCATCCTTAAGTCCATACCTTTTCACATTAGTCTTGGAAGTACTCACAGAGCACATCCAAGAGCCTGTGCCATGGTGCATGCTTTTTGCCGATGATATTGTCCTTATGGGAGAGTCAAGGGAAGACCTAAATAAGAAGTTGGACTTATGGAGAGAAGCTCTAGAAGTGTATGGTCTACGCATAAGCCGTAGCAAGACAGAATATATGGAATATAAGTTTATTCTGAGAAGGGAAAACCCTAATATAGAGATGAAGATTGGAGAAAATATCCTACGAAAAGTTAAAAGTTTTAAGTATCTTGGGTGCATCATACAGGATAATGGAGAAATTGAACAGGATATAAATCATAGAATCCAAGCAGGTTGGTCAAAATGGCGGAGTGCACCTAGTTTTATATGCGACAAAAAAGTGCCTTTAAAACTTAAAGGTAAATTCTATTGCACCGCTATAAGATCGGCTATGCTTTATGGTACGGAGTGTTGGGCGGCCAAAGGGGAGCACGAACATAAGCTGAGTGTGGCAGAGATGAAGATGTTGAGATGGATGAGTGGTCATACGCGATTGGATAAAATAAGGAATGAAGATATAAGGGATAGAGTTGGAGCAGCACCCATTGTGGTAAAGATGGTTGAATCGCGTCTCAGGTGGTTTGGACATGTGAGAAGAAGACCGATAGAACACCCAGTCAGGAGGGTGGATGAGATAGAAGATGGACAAAGGGCGAAAGGCAGAGGAAGACCTAAGAAGACCATCCATGAGGTGGTTAAACGAGATCTACATGTAAATGGTCTCTCTGTAGACATGATACATGACAGAGCACAATGGCGTCGTTTGATTCATGTAGCCGACCCCACCTAGTGGGGCAAGGCTTTGTTGTTGTTGTTTGTAAATGTAATTAAAAAAATTCAAAATCCAAATTTAGTAAAAGTTTATCTTAATGGATTTTATATTGGATTTGTTTGGGAATCTACTATAATGTTGCTTGAAATTGATTATTAGTGTTAGTAAACATTAATTACAAAAATGGAAGTGTAAAAATCTTTATGGAAACGGTTTCATATGTTTCCATTTTTTTTAAACAAACGAGTTCAACACAATAAAGTAGAGCGACAGAAATAAAGGACTCAGACAACAAAGCAACAAAAGCATCGTAAACACAATCCCAAATGTTACTTTCGGCATTGCCATCAACAACAAAAGGGATCCGCACTATTCCACTCTCTATAATTGGTCAAAGATTTGTGAACACCTCTTGTACACTGGCCTCTTTGTTATTAAATATCCGCCTGTTCCTCTCAAGCCATACATTCCACATAACTGCAAAAAAACCTATGAGCCACTAGTTTTGCTCCTCTTTCTTGCTAATGACGCCTATCCAACTCTCGAAGTGCTCTTTCAGTGAACCCGGAACAGACCACAGCCTCCCAAATTCAGAAAGCTATTTACACCACACCTGCCAAGTAAACTCACAACCAAGAAACAAGTGGTAAATATGTTCAACATCTTTTTTACATAGAACACACATGTTATCACCGTGGCTCATAATGCCCAGTCTATGCAATCTTTCTTTTGTATTTACTCTTCCTATCAAAGCAAACCAGATAAATAACTCAACTTGTGGTGGAACCAAACCTTTCCATATGGTTCTAGTAAAACTGTAGCGGTAATATCCTCCGGAATCGTTTCTATGACTGCAACACCTGCACAAAAGAGTTAGTTGAAAAAATGCCTTCCTTGTCAAACTTCTATACAACTCTATCTTGATTATCACGTGCTATTTTAAGTACGATTTTGGTCTCTAAGGTATAGGCCGAAATTTTTTTTTGTCCCCAACCTTTTTTTGCATACAAAATCAACTCTAAGGTTTAACTTAGTTTTAAAATCGTCCTTACCTTAGAGACCAAAAACATACGAAGGTGGCAGCAGAAGCAGAGGCAGAGATGGATCGTGGACAACTTCTTTTTCTTTTTCCTTTCCCCCTTATTCTTCTTCCCTTCCCCTTCGCAGGAGCAGAAATAC
>NC_029787.2:91821878-91824959 GCF_000816755.2 Arachis ipaensis | reverse complement strand
TTTGTATGCATTGTATGCAAAAAAAGACTGGGAACGAAAAAAAATTTTGGCCTATACCTTAGAGACAAAAATCGTACTTAACCCTAAAAATTACCTACCAATGAGTAGGTCAATAAAGGTCATACTATTACTATTAAATATCAATCAGATCTAGAAGGACGATTTTAAAACTTAGTTTCAAACCTTAGGAATGATTTTGTATGCAAAAAAAGACTGGGAACGAAAAAAAATTTTGGCCTATACCTTAGAGACAAAAATCGTACTTAACCCTAAAAATTACCTACCAATGAGTAGGTCAATAAAGGTCATACTATTACTATTAAATAGGTCCTTGTTCAATCAGATAAAATGATGTTCTGGCATTAAATTGGTCAAAGACTTATCGTCTTGATTACTTGTGTATGAATGTTATATTCACACATTATCCTAAGACGTGTTGTTTATCTTGCCATATTGCTAGCAAAATTTAGGATTTGCAACTAGCAACATCTATTGCTATTTTGTTATTCAAGTTCATCTACTTTACTCTAAATAATTTTAGATTAATTTTTTTTTATTTTTTTTATTTTTTAAATTATAGAAGAATGAACAAAAATACACCTAAAAGTTCATATGCTGGTCACAGTTACACCTAAATCATTGATGAGTCACGCTTGCACACCATTTATTTACTCCAACGGACACATTTACCATATCGACTATCGACGTGTGTCATCGTTAGTTTTAGTGCACACATGGGGGACTATGGACTATGCTGGCACTGTCACTATCACTGTAAGTAATATGTCTCCTTTGTTGCCAACTCAGATTAAATAATCTAATTTTATATTTAAATTATTAAGAAAATTAAATTTAAAAAAATGAAAAGAATTGAAATATGAATAGCCAAGTTCACTTAATTTGTTGTTCAACGTAAAAGACTTTGCACTTTGAAAGAGTTAGAAAGCCCTAGCAGAGAGACAATGTTAGTAAAGTGAAGACATCGTTGGATTGAACATTAGAGGAGTTCTTTGCTAGTTTACTCGAAGAAGGCAAGTCAGACCACAATAGCGGCGATCACACACTGGAGATATCGAGGGAGAAAGGATCAAAAGGTACTAACTTTCCTAGTTCCTACTATGCCGATTATGATTGAAAATGCTGTTAGGTTTTCGTTTTGTTACAATTTAGTGATTGTTATAAAGATTAGGTTTTTCTGGATTTAGTAGTGATTATGAGTTTTATTTTCTCCGTAGATGTCAAGCCACATTCCGTAAATGTCAAGTTACATCACGTTCATGTATCACCATAGGAGAATGATGGAGAAATTCAAAGAAATTTTGGTATACACTGGAGGTGAAGTGTCATTAATATCCAGAGTCAATATCGATACACTGAATCTTTTTTCATGGAGGGTTATTCAAGGACTTGGGATATATACAAGGTTGCGAGAACTGAACCGATCAATAAACTGGTTGAATGACATGTTCAATGATTTAATGGTCTAACCAGAGTCAAACCGTGATTGAATCGATTTAATTAAATATAAAATAAAATTATTAAAAATTTAACCATCCTCAACGTATCAACAACCATCCCAGAACAAGAATAGAAGACACCTCAACATATAAATAGCTATACCAGAACAAGTCATACCAGAACAAGAATCGAAGGCAGTCAACAAGAAAAGCTAACGAACATAACAAATTCAAGAACACACTAAACTCAAAAAAATTAACAATCAATAATAACTACCTCAGAAAATTAACTCAGACACACAACAATTAACTTAGAAAACAAGAATAGCTAAAAATAAATTCCACAACATAAAGAACAGAGGTGAGGAGAGGGACCACGATGGACACATGAGACAGAGTGTGGCGAACTGGAGCAGGGAGGGCCATCCCTCTTGAAATTTCCTTATGCCAGTTCTCTCTCTGCACTTTTTGGAGTTCGAGTGGAAGTTTCCCGGTTCAGGTACGACCAAGACAAACTTTACTCCCAAGCTTCGAAGAGCCTAACAAGCTCAGATTGGTCAGCCTTGGAGCGCGGCAGAACAGGGACCGTGCGATGGAGGAACGAGATGGAAGAGACGAGCTTGAGTAATGGTGACGGCAGAACAAAGGAGACAGAAGAGTCAAGTGGCAACACGAAACGCGTTGCAACGGAGAAGACAAGCTTGAGCAGTCGGGATGGCGACTGGAGCATATGCGACGGCGGCGGTCAGATAGCTGTGGACGTGAGAACGTGAGATTTCGGCGATGAAAAAGGCGGCGGGTGAGTTTGAACTTCGAAGGAGAATGTTGGCTGGGTTCTGGTGCACGAAATTGTGATCTCTGGTAATGGCTCCAAAAACTTGGTGCTCTAATCTCAATTCATAATTTGTCACAACTTCGATACAACTAACCAGCAAGTGCACTGGGTCATCCAAGTAATAAACCTTACGTGAGTAAGGGTCGATTCCACGGAGATTGTTGGTATGAAGCAAGCTATGGTCACCTTGTAAATCTCAGTCAGGCAGATATAAAATAGTTATGGAGTTTTCGAAATTTTGAACTCCACTTTGCAACTTGTTTCTGGCGCTGGACGCCAGAATTGGGCAAAGAGCTGGCGTTGAACGCCAGTTTGCGTCATTTAAACTTGGGCAAAGTATGGACTATTATATATTTCTGGAAAGCCCTGGATGTCTACTTTCCAACGCAATTGGAAGTGCGCCATGTTGAGTTCTGTAGCTCCAGGAAACCCATTTTGAGTGCAGGGAGGTCATAACCGCTCAGTCTCAAGTTTTCACTTGACACCTACACGCCACAAGCACATGGTTAGGGACAGCTTGGTTTAGCCGCTCAGGCCAGGATTTTATTCCTTTAGGCCCTCCTATCCACTGATGCTCAAAGCCTTGGGATCCTTTTTATTTGCCCTTGCCTTTTGGTTTTAAGGGTTATTGGCATTTTGCTCTTGCCTCTTGGTTTTAAGAGCTTTTGGCTTTTTCTGCTTGCTTTTGCTCTTTTTTTTTTTCTGCAAGCTTTATTCTTTGCTGCTTTTTCTTGCTTCAAGAATCATTTTCATGATTTTTCAGATTATCAAATAACATGTCTCCTTGTT
>NC_029787.2:91792185-91821778 GCF_000816755.2 Arachis ipaensis | reverse complement strand
TTTCCATCTCCCATGACTCGGATGTGGAAGCTTTTGTCTTCCCTTTCCCTTTTCTAGAGGGTTCTCCGGTCTTAGGTGCCATCAATGGTAATAGAAAAACAAAAAGCTTATGTTTTTACCACACCAAACTTAGAATTTTGCTCGCCCTTGAGCAAGAGAAGAAAGAATAGATGAAGAAGAAGAAGAAAATATGGAGAGGGGGGAGGTGTGTTTCGGCAAGAAGAGAAAAGAGGGGTGTGTTGTGTGAAAATGAGGAAGAATGGAGGGTTATATATAGGGAAGGGAGGGGGGTAAGTTCGGTCATTTAGGGTGGGTTTGGGTGGGAAATTGATTTTGAATTTTGAAGGTAGGTGGGGTTTATGAGGTAGGTTTATGGGGAAGAGTTGATGGATGTGAGTGGTGAAGAGGTGATGGGGAAGAGAGATTGAGGTGATTGGTGAAGGGTTTTGGGGAAGAGTGTTTATGGGATTGTGTGAAAGAGGGGTGAGAAGAAGTGAGTGAAGGTAGGTGGGGATCCTGTGGGATGCACAGATCCTGAGGTGATCTTGTGGGGTCCACAGATCCTGAGGTGTTCAAGGATTTACAACCTTGCACCAAATTGGGCATGAAAAATGCCATTGCACACAACTCTGGGCGTTCAGCGCCAGATTGGTGCTTGTTCTGGGCGTTGAATGCCCATTTGTTGCCCATTTCTGGCGTTGAATGCCAGAACCATGCTTGTTCTGGGCGTTCAGCGCCAGCTCTTCTCCAGGGTGCATTTCTGGCGTTCAAACGCCCAGATGCTGCCCATTTCTGGCGTTCAGCACCAGAACCATGCCCTGTTCTGGCGTTGAACGCCCAAAACATGCTTCTTACTGGCGTTTAAACGCCAGTAAGGTCTTCCTCCAGGGTGTGATTTTTCTTCTGCTATTTTTGATTTCATTTTCAATTTTTATATTTATTTTGTGACTCCACATGATCATGACCCTAATAAAACATGAAAAACAATGAAAATTAGATAAATAAACATTGGGTTGCCTTCCAACAAGCGCTTCTTTAATGTCAATAGCTTGACAGTGGGCTCTCATGGAGCCTCACAGATGTGCAGAGCTTTGTTGAGACCTCCTAACACTAAACTTAGAGTTTGGATATGGGGGTTTGACACCAAACTTAGAGTTTGGTTGTGGCCTCCCAACACCAAACTTAGAGTTTGACTGTGGGGGCTTTGTTTGACTCTGCTTTGAGAGAAGCTCTTTATGCTTCCTCTCCATGGATGCAGAGAGAGATCCTTGAGTTGTAAACACAAGGTTGTCCTCATTTATTTGAAGGATCAATTCTCCTCTGTCCACATCAATCACAGCTCTTGCTGTGGCTAGGAAGGGTCTTCCAAGGATGATGAATTCATCCTCATCCTTCCCAGTATCTAGGACTATGAAATTAGTAGGGATGTAAAGGCCTTCAACCTTTACTAACACGTCCTCTACTTGTCCACAAGCCTGTTTTCTTGAATTGTCTACCATCTCTAATGAGATTTTAGTGGCTTGCACCCCAAAGATTCCCAGTTTCTCTATTACAGAGAGGGGCATGAGGTTTATTCCTGAACCAAGGTCACACAGAGCCTTAAATATCATGGTGCCTATGGTACAAGGTATTAAGCACTTTCCAAGATCCTGTTTCTTCTGAGGCAATCTTAGTTGATCCAGATCACTTAGTTCATTGGTGAACAAGGGAGGTTCTTCTTCCCAAGTCTCAATGCCAAATAATTTGGCATTCAGCTTCATGATTACACCAAAAAACTTGGCAGTTTGATCTTCAGTAACATCCTCATTCTCTTCAGAAGAGGAATACTCATCAGAGCTCATGAATGGCATAAGGAGGTTCAATAGAATCTCTATGGTCTCTAGATGAGTCTCAGATTTCTTTGGTTCCTCAGAGGGAAACTCCTTATTGATCACTGGACGTCCCAGGAGGTCTTCCTCCTTGGGATTCACGTTCTCTCCTTCCCTTACAGGTTCGGCCATGGTGGTTATGTCAATGGCCTTGCACTCTCCTTTTGGATTTTCTTCTGTATTGCTTGGGAGAGTACTAGGAGGGATTTCAGCTTTTGAGGAGGAAAGAACTTGGCTAAGAAAGCCATGACCAGCTTGTCCCAAGAGTTCAGGCTATCTCTGGGTTGAGAATCCAAGCACACTCTAGCTCTGTCTCTTACAGCAAAAGGGAAAAGCATGAGCCTGTAGACTTCAGGATCTACTCCATTAGTCTTAACAGTATCACATATCTGCAAGAATTCAGTTAAGAACTGAAAAGGATCTTCAGATGGAAGTCTATGAAACTTGCAGTTCTGCTGCATTAGAGAAACTAGCTGAGGTTTCAGCTCAAAGTTGTTTGCTCCAATGGCAGGAATGGAGATACTTCTTCCATGTAAATTGGAATTTGGTGCAGTAAAGTCACCAAGCATTCTCCTTGCATTATTACTGTTGGGTTCGGCTGCCATCTCCTTTACTTGTTCAAAATTTTCAATAAGGTTGTCTCTGGATTGTTGTAATTTAGCTTCTCTTAGTTTCCTCTTCAGAGTCCTTTCAGGTTCTGGATCAGCTTCAACAAGAATGCCTTTTTCCTTGTTCCTGCTCATAAGAAAGAGAAGAGAACAAGAAAAGAAGAGAAATCCTCTATGTCACAGTAAAGAGGTTCCTTATTGTTAGTAGAAGAAGAAAAGGAATAGGGATGAAGAAGAATGAAGAATCCAAGCACAAGGGTAAGGATAGGAGCAGTGATGTGGGATGAAGAGAAGTGTTAGTGGTTGAATAAATAATTAGAAGGAGATGAGGGAGAAGGATTTTCGAAAATTATTTTTGAAAAAGGGTTAGTGATTTTCGAAAATAGTTTTTGAAAAAGGTTAGTAATTTTCGAAAATTAAAAATCAAAAATTAAAATAATTAGTTAATTAAAAAGAAATTTTTGAAAAAGGGGGAAGATATTTTCAAAAATGAGAGAGAAAGAGTTAGTTAGGTGGTTTTGAAAAAGATAAGAAACAAACAAAAATTTAGTTAGTTAGTTGAAACAAATTTTTTAAAAGATAAGAAGTTAGGACATTAGAAAAGGTATTTTGAAATCAAATTTTTGAAAAAGATAAGATAAGAAGATATTTTTGAAAAGATATGATTGAAATTAGTTTTGAAAAATATTTGCTTTTTGAAAAAGATTTTGAAAAAAATAAGATTTTAAATTGAAATTTTGATTTGACTCATAAAAACAACTAGATTTTAAAAATTTTTGAAAAAGTCAAATCTAATTTTCGAAATTTTAAGAGAGAAAAAGGGAAAGATATTTTTTTGATTTTTTGAATTTTTATGATGAGAGAGAAAAAAATTAAAACATCATTTTCATGTTTTTCTCTTTTCTTTTTGGATCAAAACAAGGAATGCATGCAAGAACACTATGAATGTCAAGATGAACACCAAGAACACTATGAAGATCATGATGAACATCAAGAACTTATTTTTGAAATTTTTTTTATGCAAAGAAAACATGCAAGACACCAAACTTAGAAATCTTTCATGTTTAGACTCTATGGATGCAAAAATGCACATGTAAAACAAGAAAAGATGCAAAACAAGAAAACATCAAGATCAAACAAGAAGACTTACCAAGAACAACTTGAAGATCATGAAGAACACCATGAATGCATGAATTTTTGAAAAATGCAAGATGAACATGCAATTGACACCAAACTTTTAACTTGACTCAAGACTCAAACAAGAAACATGAAATATTTTTTATTTTTATGATTTTATAATTTTTTTTATTTTCTTTTAATTTTTTCGAAAATCATTTTGAAATAGAAAAATAAGGATTCCAAAATTTTTAATATGAATTCCAGGAATCTTATGCTCTTTAGTCTAAAGCTCCAATCAAAGGGTCAGGCATGGCTTAATAGCCAGCCAAGATTTAGTGAAAATATGAGTGTAATTCATTCAATTTTAAGCCAAAACCTCTATCCAAAAGAATTTAGACATGGTTTTATAGCCAGCATGCTTCAACATGCTTCATGAAACTCTAGAATTCATTCTTAAAAATTCTGAAGAAAAATATATTTTTGAAAATATTTTTATTTTAAAAAGTTTTTTTTTTCAAAAACAAAGGAGAAATTTTTGAAAGATTTTTTTGAAAAATTTTTGAAAACTTTTTGAAAAGAAGACGAAAAGAAAGTTACCAAATCTGAGCAACAAGATGAACCGTCAGTTGTCCAAACTCGAACAATCCCCAGCAACGGCGCAAAAAACTTGGTGCACGAAATTGTGATCTCTGGTAATGGCTCCAAAAACTTGGTGCTCTAATCTCAATTCATAATTTGTCACAACTTCGATACAACTAACCAGCAAGTGCACTGGGTCGTCCAAGTAATAAACCTTACGTGAGTAAGGGTCGATCCCACGGAGATTGTTGGTATGAAGCAAGCTATGGTCACCTTGTAAATCTCAGTCAGGCAGATATAAAATAGTTATGGAGTTTTCGAAATTAAATAATAAAAGAAGGATAGAAATACTTATGTAATTCATTGGTGAGAATTTCAGATAAGCGTGTAGAGATGCTTTCGTTCTTCTAAATCTCTGCTTTCCCGCTGCCTTCATCCAATCAGTCTTACTCCTTTCCATGGCTGGCTTTATGCAAGGGCATCACCGTTGTCAATGGTTACATCCCATCCTCTTGTGAAAATGGTCCAAATACTCTGTCACAGCACGGCTAATCATCTGAGGTTCCCGATCATGCTGGAATAGGATTCACCCTCCTTTTGCGTCTGTCACTACGCCCAGCAATCGCGAGTTTGAAGCTCGTCACAGTCATTCAATCCCAGAATCCTACTCGGAATACCACAGACAAGGTTTAGACTTTCCGGATTCTCATGAATGCCGCCATCAATCTAGCTTGCACCACGAAGATTCTGATTAAGAGATCTAAGAGATAATCATTCAATCGAAGGTAGAACGGAAGTGGTTGTCAGGCACGCGTTCATGGGGAATGATGATGATTGTCACGTTAATCATATTCAGGTTGAAGTGCGAATGAATATCTTAGAAGCGGAACAAGTTGAATTGAATAGAAAACAGTAGTACTTTGCATTAATCTTTGAGGAACAGCAGAGCTCCACACCTTAATCTATGGAGTGTAGAAACTCTACCGTTGAAAATACATAAGTGAAAGGTCCAGGCATGGCCGAATGGCCAGCCCCCAAAACGTGATCTAAGATAGCATACAACTGATCAAAGATATGTAATACAATAGTAAAAAGTCCTATTTATAATAAACTAGCTATTAAGGTTTACAGAAGTAAGTAATTGATGCATAAATCCACTTCTGGGACCCACTTGGTGTGTGCTTGGGCTGAGCTTGAATGTTACATGTGCAGAGGCTCTTTCTAGAGTTGAACACCAGCTTTTGTGCCATTTTGGGCGTTGAACTCCACTTTGCAACTTGTTTCCGGCGCTGGATGCTAGAATTGGGCAGAGTGCTGGCATTGAACGCCAGTTTGCGTCATTTAAACTTGGCAAAGTATGAACTATTATATATTTCTGGAAAGCCCTGGATGTCTACTTTCCAACGCAATTGGAAGCGCGTCATTTTGAGTTTTGTAGCTCCAGAAAATCCATTTTGAGTATAGGGAGGTCAGAATCCAACAGCATCAGCAGTCCTTCTTCAACCTTTGAATCTGATTTTTGCTCAAGTCCCTCAATTTCAGCCAGAAAATACCTGAAATCACAGAAAAATACACAAACTCATAGTAAAGTCTAGAAATGTGAATTTAACATAAAAACTAATGAAAACATCCCTAAAAGTAACTAGATTCTACTAAAAACATACTAAAAACAATGCCAAAAAGCGTATAAATTATCCGCTCATCAGGTTCAAAGAAGGATTTATGGTTGGAGGAGCAGGTAATCCAAAAAAAATCCCAATTCAAACGGTTTGACGGTTAATCCTTGGTTCAGCCAATTTTTTTACCGGTTTTTTGTAGAATAATTTTAGACATCACTCGAACCGATCAAAAAACTGATTCTCGATTAATCCGGTCGAATCGGTCGATTCGGTCCAATTTTTAGAATCTTAGATATATGCATTGGAAGGACTTTTGCTGGGGAAGTCTAAGACAGGGGTGGTATTGCTTTTAAGCTAATTAGGCTTGACATGGATGTGGTTAACATGTATGAGCATGCAATTAGGAATGATTATAGAGTGATACATGTGTAAGACCCTAGATTTAAANATCCTCGTCGCCGTTCTCGTGCTTTGCCGTCACCGTCTGCCTTCCATCCAGCCCGAACCGCCGCGCAAGGGAGCCAAGGAAGAAGTCGCCGTCACTGCACCACGCGTCGCCGCCGACCCGCCTCAAAGCCGCCGTCGTGAATTAGATCTGAGGCGAGAAAGAGAGACACAAAAGAGGAGGGAATCGCGCGCTGCCGCCGTGCCCAGTCGCGCCCTCACCACGAAGCTATCGCCGCCGATCCATCATTGCTGAGGGAGACCTCGTGGCCGAACTGTTGCACTGCCGCTGTCGCCGTTGGGGTTGCCGGGAAGTGGAGATCGAGCGGGAGAGAGGAAACATGGAGGTTTCCGCCGCTGGTGTCGCTGCCGGAGGAGGAGAAGATTGTGTCGCCGTGTGTCTAGCCGCTGGGACAGTTTTGTGGCCGTCAGGACCACCGCCAAAGCTTTTGCAGTTTGGTCCAGTCATTACTCCATTGTTATGGTAAGTGTTTTCATTCTTGAAACCCCTTTTGTCGCTACTTTGTTTTCTTACGTTGAGATTTTGTAGTGTTAATTGCTATAAGATTGAGTTTCGGTTATTATATGTTGCGATTAGAGTTGCTGTGGTTGCTGTGAATGTGGTTTGAAGCTGTGGTTGCGGCTGCCGCTATTACGGACCGAGAAAAAACGAGTTTGTAACCCATTTTAGAGTTTTGAGTTCCGATAATCGAGGTAGAGGCACTTTCCTTAAATTCATTTTATTTCTGAGAATTGTTATAAATCGATACTGATGCAAAAATATATTTTTGGTGATTACGTGAGTTTTATGGATTGAGTTGAATTGCTTTGGATAAATGAAATTGTCAGCTTAATTGAGTTATTAATTTTCTTGAGTTGCCGTGTGGTTATTGAAAGTTTATACTGAAAAGTGATTTTATTTTGGAAATTTGATATATATATTTTTATATTAAGAAATGACTTGGGTTTGAAACCGTTGAAAAGAGTTTGAGAAATTGTTGGTTTGATTTATTGGTAATGACTTGAGAGTTGGAAATGATTTAATATTGAAGCTGGTTCGATTTTGAAAAATGATTTGACATTGGAGTTGTTTGATATTGAAGCTGGATGAGAACGGGTTAGAAAATATGGTTTTGATGGGACCCGTAAGGGTGCCAAAGTCCGAGTTTTAAAAGAGATGCTGCCGAAATTTTATAAAAAATTAAAAGTTTCGTTTGAAGTAATCATTTAAAAGGATTTGGTTTTAAAGATTATATGTTTTAAGTTTGATTTATTTAGAAAGGAATGAATTATGTTTTGAATTTTTAATGGTTAAACCATCGGTTTTCAAAGGATTCATAAGACAACGATAATCACTGAGCTTGAAAACGATTTTCTTATTAAATATCTTCTTATGACAATTCTGAAACTCCGTGGTGAGACCGTGTGGTTAGTTTCTCACCCCCTACAGCTTCATCTTTTCAGGAGACGAACGAAGAGGCTTACGAAGAGTTTAATCGCAACTTTGCTTGTACGATTTTGTTGTTATATTAGTTTAATTGTTATTTATTTTTCCCTTGCCATAAATATTGTATTTTAAAAGAGGGACAGGAAATGTATGTTCTGTATCTATATTATATTCATAAGCTACTTATGTAAGAACTTTTGTACATAGGTATATGCTTGTCTATTTTCAAGATAAAGTATTTTTTTTTTGAAAGAAAATAGCGATACAGTTTTGAGTCAAAGGGTCTTATTTTATTATTAAGTTTATGAAGTCGTCGTAATACTTCTTGCTATCAGAGTGGTGCAGACGGAAGCGTGACATTATGATAGGGAGGGTGTTATAACATGTGTATTGGGTGCACACTGTTGACATTCCATCTGAGGTTGAGGTGGTTGATGTAGATGCAAAAGAGGTGCTTACCTCAAAAACAGAACCATTCACTGTGAATGTAAAGACCTTACACGAATCACCCAGTGGGAGGATGAAGAGTAGGGCACAAAGGACTGTAACACCAACCAAAAAAGCTATTCTAAGAGAAAAAAAAACTAACAACCACAATAGTCGGAATTCATCCCAAATATCTGTTGCACAATCCTTAAATTCAACAAGAAGACTCAACCAAAGGGCAACACAACCAAAAACTAAAATAGGCCAACCTAAAACCCAAACTCATACACAACTTGATCTAGCCACTGGAGCTCAACCCCAAACCCAACCAAATCTACATGTAACCCAAGCCTAACCTACACAAGCTGATCCACTACTTGCAGCCCAAGCCCAAACCACACAATGTGAATTGGTGCTTCAATCTGAATTTGGTGCTCAACTTCAATCCCAAGTTGAACAAAATGAGGTCCCTATCCAACAATCAAGAGGCAAGCAAAAGAACAGAAGAGCTTCTTACAAGAGGCCAGCTCCGACTAGACAAACCTTTGTGCAAGGAGACAGGGGTGAAGCTCCTAAGATATATGTCCCTCGTCCAATGACTGAGTCTTCAAAAAGTAATGATGACAACTCTAACCCAGATTACCATCAATATGATTATGAGGAGTTGCACAACCCTTATTCCTCAGATTGCGATAGTGACTATGAGCCAGAGCACACTGTTTGGCCTCAAGAAAATCCAAATACTGTTTTTGGGTCAGTACATTTAGAGCTTGGGATGGATTTTGATACTATGGTCCAATTCAAAAGAGCAGTTAGGAAGTTCAATATACAAATTGGAAGGAGTATCATGTTTAGTCGAGTAGAGCCTAAGAAGTGCAAAGCTATTTCCTGTGATGTTAACTGTCCGTGAACTATCTATTATTCAAGGTCTAATGAACCAAGGAACTTTCAAGTAAAAACTTTTGTGAATCAGTATGTTTGTACAAGAGGGTACACTAACAAATCAGTTGATAGAAAGTGGGTTATTGAACAATTGGAGGAGAAGTTAAAGGACCAACCTAGACTTAAATCTGCTAAAGCTGGGGCTTGGTTCAGGAGAGAGATTAGTGTCACCATTAACTACAAGAAGATTCAAAGATCAATAAAAAAGGCAAGGGAGAATATTGAGAGCTCGGAGAGGGAACAATATGCTGAGTTGAGAGATTACATTCTTGCACTCTTGATAGCTAACCAAGAGCCACTATGGACATGGACACAACTTCTATGCCTGTGATGAATCCACATTTGATGATAAATTTTGGGTTTATTTGAGTGGATTTCATCATATAAACCCACATTTATTCACCTAAATAGCATACTTTTGTGTTCTCCCCCTAAATTATGCCTCATTGTAAAAGCATGCTATTTTGTGCTTAATTTAATCAACTTTATTCCACTTTCATTCTATTTGATGCCTTGATATTTTTGATGAGTGATATCAGGTGTAATAGGTTGGAATGGCTTGATAAGAGTGGAAGATAAGCATGTAATTGGGAGAAAACATGAAGAAAACAAAGGAGAAGCACACAGGCAAGTGTGCGTAAGCACAACCTTCTGTGCGTACGCACAAGAGAAAAATTCAGCATGTGTGCGTACGCACAAGTCCCTGTGCGTGACTTCATTAAAAATTCACGTGGCTCGCGATTTGGGGGGCTTTTTGGCCCATTTCTGAAGGCTTTGAAGCTTATAAGGAGGGGCAAGCAACCACACATGATACCATACATTATACTACACACTTAGATAGTTTTTAGGTAGTTTTAGGTTAGAATTTCCTCTCAACTTTCTTAGGATTTTTAATTAGGGTTTTGTAGAATTTTAAAGTTTCAAGTTTTGATCTTGGATTCTAGCTATTTCTATTGTAAGTATTCCTTAATTTTCTCTTTTATTGCACTACTTGTTCTACACTTTTATATATTTTAATTTTCTTTGTCAATATATACATAGTTTTGCAATTTTGAGTTTGAGTTAATGAATTTGATGTTTGATGGCTTTTACATGTTTATTGAGTTGCCTTTGTTGATTTTAATCATTTGGTTGTTCATAGTTTTAATCATTTTTCCAATTTTGCCATATTTTACGATTATGCTCACCATGTATTTGATGAAATGTCAATTTTGATTATGGGGTGAATTTTCACTCCTTGTCTTGGGAAAAATGAGTATATGTGTTACTAGAGTCATAATGTCTGATATTTAGTGACAATTCTTGGGTTGTTAATTGTTATTGTTTTCACTAACGCTAGCTTTTTACTAAGGTAATTAGTAAGTCAGCTAGGATTTGTGAATTAATAACAATTATGCTCACTTGACTTACTCTTTGATGTTAAGGGTTGACTACGTGAGATTAATCCATTATAATTATTATAGTTGTGGTTATGGCAAGGAAGGGAGTCCATGACTCATCCCAAGTCAAGATTCCATTTATGTTTTGAACCACATTTCTATCATTTTAAAGCATTACTTGTCTATATTACATACATCGTTCTTTTATTTCTTTATTAGTTTATTAATTGTAATTTTGATCGTTCTTTTATTTCTTTAATTGTTTGCTTCATTATTCAAAAATCCTCTTGCTTTCAACAACCAAAATTGTGCGCTTATTGTTACTAGTTCCTAGGGAGAATGACCCGAGGTTTAAGTACTCTCGGTTATTTGTATTTAAAAATTAAACTTTGATTGGGAGGGTTACTTGTCGGTTTGGACTATGCTATCAACGAAGAAATTGTTTTACTAAATTTCCGACCCGTCATAATTCTCTCACATCAGCCTGATTCTCTCCCATTTTTCAAGAGACTTTATATATGTTTTGGTGCTTGCAAATAAGGATTCGGACAAGGTTGTAGATCATTTATTGGACTGGATAGGACATTTCAAAAGGGATATCATAGTGGACAGTTGCTTACAGAAATGGGCAAGATGCTAACAATCAGATCTTTCTCATTGTGTATGCAATTGTTGACTTAAAGACAAGAGACAATTAGAGATGATTTCTTGAACTCCTGCACTGTGGTTTGGGAAACTATAGGGTGCATGGTTGGAACTTCATGAGTCACTAACAAAAGGTAATTACTTAACTTTCTTTGATTATGCATTGTCTTCATGATTAATGTTGGTACAAATTCTCTTGTTGATTGTTGTTGATTGTGACTTTATAGGGTCTCATTCCGACCATGAAGGAGGTAATGTCCAAAGTCCATCATCGATATTGTGCAATGCATATTTGGGGTAAGGCTGACGAATTTTTTCTACTACTTCTCCATTACAAGAAACCTATTGGCAGATCAACAAAAAAAGAAGAAGGGACAGAAATGAAACAAGACCTAACCCCAACCTACACAAGCTTAAAAGGACATATGGAACAATAATTTGCAAGTACTGTGGTGAGGTATGAATGTGTTTTTCTGTGTGTTCATTTTAAAAATACTTGTACTATTTATATATTTATACCAAGACATATTAACATGTTGTAGAGTGGCCACAACAGTAGAAGTTGTCAAAGAGAGCTTGATGATATGGCTGATGAGGCAGCAACTATAGAAGCAGAAGAAGATACTACTACTGCTGCAACTGGAGGGTAGATCCCAGCCCAACTTGCACGAGCATCACCACCACAAAAAAATCCTCTTATTAATGCATTCCAACAATAAAACCCTACTCATGCAGCTATAAATCCAAGACCCAAATATAACCCTATGGTCTCAACAGAAACAATAAATGTTGCAAGCCCAGCTATGAGAAGGAAGTTTCTATAGTTCATGCTAACCCCAAGTCTGAGACAAAAACATGCACTTGGTCCAAGACCCTCAAAACTGGTCCTAAGAGGAGTTCCTGGGAGAAGCGCTAGCCCAACTACACCAAGTGGCCCAGGTGGCCTAAGTGGAGGTGGGACAATACAAGAAGCTGTAAGTGGAGGTGGGACAATGCAATTAGCTGCAACTCAAAAATAGGATCCAGGATGAAGGCTATTTGCATTTTTTTGTTATTTCATGTTTGCACAACTTTTAGATTTGCTATTTTGGTTATGATGATACACTTTTCTTAGTTTGGTTTCTGGTAATATCTCGTGCAGTATGAAAGTGATTTTTATCTTAATTAGGTGTTTCTACATTGTTTGGTATGTTTTTTGGGAAGTCAGTGACTACTATCACTGTTATGACTTGTTTGTTTTTGTGATGGAGCGGTGACTTCTAAATAATTTTATGGGTATTTTTGGTTGTTCCAATGAAAATGAATTGCTTGGTTATGATTGACAATTACTACTATTAAGGTTGAAAATTGTTTGTTTTGTCATTAATTTACATTACACAGGTTGAAACTTGTTTGTTTTATCATTGATTTGTATTACACAGGTTGTAATATGGAATTTACAATGACACATAACTATTTTCTTCATTTATTTATTGAATGTAAATAACAAAGTCATTACACATAATTCTCACTTTTGAACATATACCATAAAGATCCATAATGCACAAGATCTCATCTTAATACACTTCATTTCTTCACTAATCTGATTAACTGTCTTCTGTAATTTCTGCACATCTTATTTCACCTTTTTTGCACCCTCTGTAAACTTAATCATCTTTGGATATGATTGTTTCCATGGGCTTCCTTTAAATTTATCCTCTGTCCCTACATTTCTAAACTTTTCTTCAACTTCGTCAACCCATACAAAATACTCACATCTATGTTCAGCACTTTGTGCATTTGACACAATTATCATATCACATACAAAAGAAAAAAATGGATGAAACCCTAAAGCCAATTTTAGAAAGCAAGGCAACATGAAAAATACCTCCTACAGAGGACATCGCAGAAATAATCTTCTTGGATAATAGTCCGTTCCAGACTTCAGTACTACTGCTTCAATCCTGTACAAACACTTGCCATTGTTGTAGTCGAATTTCTTCTTCTTCTTATTTTTCAATAACGAAGATCTGCCACCAATAGCGCTGTCACAACCTAGGGATAACGAGCTCAATGTTTTCTAGAGTGAACCTCTGTTCTTAGTTCTCCGTTAGGATTTCGAGACTTTTTGTAATTTTTGGGGATAAAAGAGACGGAGGATTTTAAATTTAATTTTCCTTAATAATTTAAATATAAAATTAAATTATTTAATTTGAGTTGGCAGTAAAAGAGACACATCATTCACAGTGACAATGCCATCATGGACTATAGCCCCATGTATGCACTGAAACTAACGATGACACACGCTGATGGCTGAAAAGGTGAATGTATGTGTCGGAGTAAACAAATAGTGTACACGCATGACTCATTAAATAGTTTAGGTGTAATTATAACTAATGTATAAATTTTTTTAGGTGTATTTTTGTTTATTCTTCCTTAAATTATACAATAATGCTCCACATCCATGCAAAATCAATTTTTCATTAATGCGCGTCACCCCACCTCCCAAGTCGTTTGTCATACGTGCACTCTCCGATATTAATGTAAACCTTCTCTGCTCAACGTAAAGCTCTCGAGGTTCTTCTCTGCTCTCGTCGTCCTTCTTCATTTTCTTTATCGATCTGCATTGCATTTATCTTTAACGTAATAAGCTTCGCCGTTCTTCCCTGCTCGTATCCTTCTTCTTTGTTTTCTTCTTCGATCTGCAGTTGCATTTATCTTCTTCCTATTCTTCTTCGTTTTCTTCTTCGATCTACACTTAGCATTTATCTTCTGAATCAAAACAAATAAATGATTCAACTTCAAATAAGTTGAATGAGAGCAATTTGGATTATTCTTCTGAAACGAATCAAGCAGACAAGATTTGGATTATTCAATTTTGAATTGAATTGAATAGAATGCAATTGCTAAATTCTAGACGTAGCTGTTCTGATTTGGATTGAATTGAATTAAATTAAATGGAATGCAATCTCTAAATTCTAGATGTAGGTCTTTCGAATTTGATTTCATATATATACAATGTTTGGTTCATTCAGCATTTCATTGAAAGAGTATTACTCGGTTATTCTAGATGCAGGTTTTCTGAATTTTAATTTATGTAATGGACAACATTCGGTTCATTTGGTATTGTACATTGGTTTCTTTTTTATTATATGTTCGGTTCATTCTGTATGTAGGTGTTCTAAATTTGAATTTATATACTGGACAGTGTTCGGTTCATTTGGTATTATACAATGGTTTTACTTTAATAATATGTTCGGTTCATTCTACCGTCCAGGTGTGTTGTGGATGAACAATTTGTCCTAAAAGTTGGGATGATTTTCAAGACACTAGAAGAAGTTGGAAAGTTCTACAAAAATTATTCCAAACTTGCCGGTTTTTCTACCAAAATAAGGAACATGACTCGGAAGGGAGATGAGATTCAGAATCAACTAATCGTATGCAGTAGAGAGGGGAAGTGCAAATCCAAGATATTTCCAACTCTGAAGACAAACCCCTCAGTCGGCATAAATTGTCCAGCTAGGATTTACGTATATATATTGAAGGACGTCGGTCATTGGACAATTTCCAAAGTTGTTCTGAATCATTCACACCCTTGTTGTCCAGACCGGGCGGAGATGCCGAAACAACACAGGGAGCTAAGCATGTTTGTGCATCGCTGATAAATCACTATTTTACGGTTTATCTTGTATTGAATTGAGTAGATTCTATCAACTTTACTCACACTTATCCATATAATTTTCATGTTTTTAAGTTTTCTTCCGAATTTTGTGCTATGATTAAAAACATGCTTCTTAAGCCTTAAAATCACTAATTTTTAATCCTCTCTTATTACTATTCGATGCCGTGATATGTGTGTTAAGTGTTTTCAGAGTTTATAGGGCAGGAATGGCTTAGAGGATCGAAAAGAAGCATGCAAAAGTGGAAGGAACACAAGAAACTGAAGATTTGAGAAGCTAGTGCCGACGCGCACGCATGGATGACGCGTACGCGTGAATGGTGCAGCAGACAAACGACGCGCACACGTGGCTGACGCGTACGCGTGACAAGCGTCACGTGCCTCAGTTACGAGAAAACGCTGGGGGCGATTTCTGGGTTGCTTTTGACCCAGTTTCAGGCCCGAAAATGAAGACAAGAGGCTGGGGAGTGGAGCTGGATCATTCATTCATCATTTATTTTTTATTTAGACACACTTTAGGTTTTAAATGTAGAATTCTAGAGAGAGAAGCTCTCTCCTCTCTCTAGGTTTAGGGTTTCTTCTTTCAATTTCTCCTTAGGTTTAAGTTTCAGTCTTATTTTAATTTAGTTTTCTCTTACTTTTATTTGTTCTAGAACTTTAGTTATCTACTTCTCTCATTGATTCCTTTATTTTGCCCATTTATTTATGAACGCTTATGTTACTTTTAATTTTCTTTTTTAATACAATTTTAGTTTCCATATCTTTTTTATATTTGCCTTGGTTTCTCTTATTTCTTTCTTGCTTGTGTTAGTTATAGCTTTTATTAATTCTTGCATTTTATGATGTTTCTCTTTATTGCATTCTATGTGTTTGATGAAATGTCTCTTTTAGCTATAGAGTAGATTTTTCTATTCTTGGCTTGGGTTGGTAACTTGGGTGATCTTGAGTTACTAATGTCCAAGTGATTGACGGTTGATGTCCATTGACACTAGCTTTCACTAATTCGATTAGTGAGTGGCTAGGACTTATGGATTGGGATTGATGAAGCTCATTTGACCTTCCTTCAATTGTTAGAGGATGACTAAACGAGATTGATCCCCACAACTATCATATTGTGGTTAGTGACAATGATAGAGATCCTTAACCATTAACCCTTGCCAAGACCTTTTTACCATTTGAGTTTTCCTTACTTTCTTGCTATTTACATTTCTTGTTCCTTATTTCAAAATCCCAAAATATACTTTTCCATAACCAATAATAAATACACTTCCTTACAATTCCTTGAGAGATGACCCGAGGTTTAAATACTTCAGTTATTTTTATTGGATTTGCTTAAGTGACAAACAATTTAAATGTTGACCGAGGATTGCTTGTCGGTTTAGAACTATACTTGCAATGCGATACTTTTGTGAAAATATTTACCGACAAATTTCCTCCGTCAATCGCACCATCGAAAATAATGAGGAAGCTAGAATCAGACTGATCAAAACATACCAATGATTCATAGTAGCAGCGGGCAGTCATCGAGAACTAAGTTTTATAGAAAAAGCCGTGAGAAATTATATCACAAGGGAAGAATGGAATATTTCCGAATAGGATGATGCCAAAGAATTCGGGAAGTACTTATTAAGAATGAAAGAGAAGAACCAAAATTTCTCTTTCGAGCTCAAACTCGAAGGCGATCACTCCATCAAAAATACATTCTAGGCCGATGCAAGAAGCAGGGCTGCATGCGAGTATTTTGGAGATGTCGTTTCATTCGACACCACTTACAACACAAACAGGTATTTGATTCACCAAAATTAAGTCTTAGGTTCACACAAGCAACACATTTCAGTTCATAACTGTTGCCAGTGTCCATTTTGCAGGTACAATCTGGTTTTTGGTTCTTTTGTGGGCATGAATCACCACGGTCAGTTGACACTTCTTGGATGCGCTCTGATGAAAAATGAGAACATCCAATAATTCAAATGGCTATTCGAGTGTTGGCTCCTTTGCATGAGAGGGAAGGCACCAAAAGGCATTCTCACTGATCAATGCACATCGATGCAAAGGGCCATCGAGATGTGCATGCCAACAACAATTCATCGGTGGTGCATCTGGCACATCATGAAGAAGATCCCAAGCAAACTAAACGGCTACAAGAGACATGAAGAAATCGAACAAGTGATGAGCCACATCATTTGGAACTCGTTCACAAAAGACACATTCAACAGAAATTGGAACGATTTTGTCACAAAGTACAACATCGGAGGCAATAAGTGGCTCTCAGGTAACCGAGGTTTTAATTTGAATTATTTGATGCGGTTACTTTTTGGTTAAAACATGCATAACTTTCAGTTTATCTGAGCTCATGTTTTTAGTTCATTCTGCAGAGCTATACGAAGATCGACATTTATGGATTCCAGTTTATCTGGATCACCACTTTTGGGCCAGGATGAGAAGCACACAAAGGAGTGAGAGCATGCATATATTTTTCAATAAGTTCATCACACAGAACAACTCCTTGATTCAATTTGTGAAGCAATACGATAATTGCCTAGCAAGCAGAGAGTAAAGAGAGAAAGAATTTGATGCTGCAGATTTTTACACCGTAATACCTGCGCAACAAAATCAGTAATAGAGGCTCAATTTCAGCACGTGTATACTCACAAAAAGTTCAGGAAAGTTCAAGCACAATCAGAGGAAAGGTAAACTGCATCACAAGATCAATGCACTCCACCTTAGGTTTTACGACATACGAAGTCGTAGACCAAGTTTCTAACTCCACAATCAACAAGTTTTTTGTCACCTACGACGTAGTATCACGAGAAGTAAAGTGCCATGCCTGCTGTTCGAGTCAATGGGCATATTGTGCTGCCATTCCCTGAGCGTCTTAAGCTTTGAGCAAGTAGATAAAGTGGCACCGAAATATATACTGGAACCCTGGAGCAAGAACATAAAGAGGAGGCACACACACATCAAGAGCAGCCAAGACGAGCTTCTATTAGAGTCGAGAAGCAAGAGATTCGACGATTTGGTGTTTCAGTCGCACAACATTTGCGAATTTGCGTTAAGAGTCCAAGGAGCTGACCGGAATTTTGCATCGGGCTTTTGACAATGTCATGGCCGAGATGCAAGAATATCAATCGAAAAGCAAAGGAAAAAGTTCGTTATCTCACGAAGAAGCGACGTTGAGCGATGTGAACGACCTCCAAAGCCCGCCACGTGTTAGAACAAGAGGCCGTCCCAAGAACAGGCTGGGATCAAACATGGAAAAAAAGATCGCAAATGCAACAAAGAAAAAGAAAAAGATAGCTCTAAGCGAGGTAACATTGATTTACCTTCGCTTAGGGGAAAATTCGTTTATGCATTTTGCTAATATATGATTTATTTTTGTCTTTTGCAGCTGAACCGTTTAGACGGTGGATCAATGATTCAGTCAAGTTCTAGCTTTTACGCTGCACAGGATATGAATGATCCTAGAGAGGATTACAGGAGTTTTAGTTTTTATTAACATAATTTTTCATTCATGTATGAGTAAAATTCGGTTCATTGAAGTTGTAGGATGGTTAATTTTTGATTGATGTTATTCTTTACTGAACAGTCACCTTTTTGTTATATCAAAGAGTTTAGGTGTTTCTGAAATTGAACTACTTTCGGTTCATCTAGTGAATTATTTTCGGTTCATTTGTATTTTTTGGGTCTCTTAATGTTTGATAAATACCCTCAATCCATTCACTTTGATCCTAGAAAAAAACAGTAGCCTAGACAGTTCCAATAGATATATACATTAACATTAGATTTCCATTAACATTACATATATACATTAACATTAGATTTCCATTAACATTTACATTAATATTCACATATATACATTAAAGAAGAAGTGTTTGCTTTTTCAAACAAGTTAAACAAAATAGTGTTAATTACAACGAGTCAAAGAAACTATAACCCATTTACTGTCTATATCCCCAGATGTGAGTTTACAAAAAAGGGATTGAGAGGGCAGCAGATGGCTTCGGGAGTCTTATGGCTTTAGATGCCTGAATCACTTGGTCTCTTATTTTGTTAATTTTGTAAAACAGAATGTTTGGCCCATATTCGCACCTGAAGGCATCAATTTCTTCCTACAATTCAATTGAAAGGAATTAGTTAATCTGAACCCAACTTACATAGGAAATGAACCGAATTTTATTAATTTAGAAATTACTTACTTGGGTCCAGTTTTTATCTTGATACCGCTTCCCTGTTTTGATCTTTTGAGGATCAATTGTTTCTAGCCATTTCATCACATATATCCCGCAATCATAACTAAGCAAGAAATAAGTAAAATATGATTAATAGGATACATAATAAAACACATTAAAAATAGCACTATAGCAAAGAAAGATTTTTACTTTGTTCGTTGACCGTTGAGCCTGATATACTCTGTTTCAACTCCCTCTCTGTCCTCTATCAAGGGTTCTGCCCCAACATAAACCCTCATCTGGGATACTATTAATCCCTGAAAAGGATACAAAAAGTAAAATCAGGCACCCTTAACAAGAAAGAACTCAACTAAACACTTAACAATCAAGTGAATCTAAATCACCAACTCCAATTAACCAAATTCTAATATGTTTGAATAATTTAAAACAAAAATATGTATGATGTAAATAACTTACAACAAATTTGCTCAGTTTAATTCTTGTCTTAGGTATTTCATCTTTCTTTTTGTTGACAGGGTCAAGCACATAAAAGGCCTTCTTCTTGACATCGGTAATCCACAACCACCAATGGCCTCCATTGCAAACCAGTGCAAACAGCTGAAGTTTGGAAAAATGATATAATATTTCAGTATAAATAATAGCAAACGACAGAATTATTAAACAAGTTTTTAGAAATCACAACTTACAAATGGATGCGATGCCAGTTTTTTTTTTGTCAAAAAAACGGAGGTAGTTCGTATATTGATTGATCCGGTAAGCCTTGTTGGTATTTGGATCAATGTAATCCACGCCAAGGTTTTCCAACATAAAATTCTGCAAAATTTGGCAGATGAACCGAATTATTTATTAGAACCAGTAAATTACTTAAGGAATAAAAAATTTGGCTTACCACAATATCTGTCGGCACACAGTAGATTTTTTCCTCAAGCCGGCAGCATTTTTTGTCGTTGAGAATCATATACACTACACTGAACACCTATAGAAAGAAAATTTATTAGATATATGGTATAAAAATTTTTAGAAAAATCATTAATATTAATATAATAGGCAAAGAATTTATCGTGTTTTCTACATCTTGTTCGGGCATTAGAGACAAGAAGTGATGTCTAAGCCCCTCCAAATGTGCTTCATGGTTCATGGTGAATATGGTGTCATATTCATTGGTAGTATCTTTGGTTTTCTTTAAATGTGTCATCCAATGATAACACTTCTCCTTCAACTCCTCCATGATTTCTTTTTCTTTCTCCAGAGTTTTGTACCCTGTCAAGCTCGGCTCGGCACTTGTTTCCTGAGCAAATTTCAATGCTGCCGTCACTCCAGCAACCATCACCACATCCGCCAGCACTTTAAGTTGCATTATTGTTAGTTGAGAGGCCGGGGGAGTTAGTTGAGATGTTGGAGGACTTATCCCAAGGTTGAAGGAAGGTGCATCATCTTTCCAGTTCCAAGGAGGAGCTCCACTGCAAGACGACAAACGAAAGTTTTAAGTAATAATGAAAAAGCATTATGATATAACATGAAAGCTAATAAAAAGGATATTAATTAAAACTTACACATTTAGCCGAGGTTCTGGCTCCGTCTGCCTTGGGAAAGATTCTTCGCTAGCCTAGTTTTCGGGTTCCGGAGGGCAGTTGTAACAAATAGAAGAGAGTCTAATAAAGAACACATCGAATTTATTTCTAGATTCAAATAAACGATGTAATGAATTGAAATTACCCATATTTGAACAAGCGGTAAAACTTACACATCAAGGTGTGATTTTTCTTCCAATTGCTTTGCCGTCGGAGCTCCTTCGCACGGTTGTTGTCGTTCTTCCAGAGGGCTACTGCATTAAACAGAAAAAAGTTAAATAAGGACCCGAAATTATTATTCTATATCATTAAAACTAATAAAAAGAATTTTAAGTGGTACTTAATCATTAACAGAAGCTTCTTCTGTTTGACTCTCCGAAGGGATATAGTTGAAGATGTTTTGCTCTTTTATTATCTCTTCCACAAGAGAACTCGGAAGAGACACCGCAATAGGAGCTCTAAGGAAGATAAACAAGGAAGAAGTTAATATTGAATTACGAAAATAGGTATTGAGAACCTGAAATATGCACATTTAAAAACTCACATATCGAAAGGTTGAGAAAGAGTTTCTCCTTCAACAACAATGATTTGTAGTTGAGGATCAGGTGTAGTGCTGTTGACAATTAAACACAAATTTTGTGTGATTAACTAGAAAAAAATTATTACCTAAATCTAAAAGACCAACATAAATATTTCAACTTAAATAGTTGCAGATTTTAAACTCTGTTTTTCCTTTTTTTGGTGCAGTTTCTTTCTTCGAAAAACTTTTACCGGGGTATTTTTCCTAATAAAAAAAATACTAAATTAACATCATCAGCCAAGATTAAAAGCAGAGGATTAAAAACACATGAAATTCATTTTTGGAATCCAATGAACCGAATTTAAACCAAGAAAAGAACCGAATTTACCTGGTATTGGCCGGTGGATTTACAGATGGTGTCGAGCTCGTTTGAGTTTCTAACAGAGGTTCGCTGCCCAAATTTACAGTCGGCAGTCTAAGCAAAAAAAATACAAATATTATTCAGTAAATCCAGAGAAATTATATGAGGTTTTAGGAAAAGTTAGCAAACAAAGAAAAAGAACTCGATATAAGAAGCTCGATATTCAATAAATCTAACATTTGTTTTCTTTTTGCAGCAGCCCTGTCCTCTATTTGTTCACTTTTGAAAATTCATACAATAAGTATCAATGAACCTAAAATAAATGTAGAAATCAACCGAAATAATCATTTAAGAAACTTACTCCGTTCAGATTCAGTTTTTCTTTTTGAATCCGTCAGAACAAGCTTCCTTATTTTGGTTTATTTTTTTGCCACCCTATGTGGTTGTTTTCTCTTCTGTGGCAGCGTTTTCACGATTTCTTTTTCTTATATACAACACATACAAAAAACACATCAAATGTATACCGGAAACAAATATCAGAGCTGTAATTAACTTTACAATCATACATGAACAATTTTCAGCAAATACAAGCAAAACTAAACTAAATGAACATCATACAAATACAACAATGAATAAAAAAATAATCATTTCCTAAACTTACTGGTTTTTAGATTCACTTGTGCTTTCTGAATCCGTCGAAACAAGCTTCCTTATTTTACTTTGTTTTTTCACTACCCTCTGTGGTTGTTTTCTTTCCCTTGGCAGCGTTTGCTCACTTTCTTCTCCTTCTCCGTGACACATACAAAATGTTTCATTAAAATAACAAGATAAAAATTTAAATAAACAGATATTTTTCAACAAGGGATGGTGAGAAGTATACTCAGATTCAAAAAAATTGTCTTCTTCCAAAGACGAATGCAGCACAACAATTTTCTTTTTTTTCTTTCTTCTCCTTTTTCTTCTTTTCCCCCTTCATAAAAACTGTTTTCGACATTTCCGCTATCTTTCTCCCCTTTGATTCTGCTCTGTACACAACTCACTAAAACACAAACTTATTTAGTTAGCAGTATATTTTAGAAGCAATTGAACTAAATTTTCAAGGGAAATTTTTGTTTAGTTTACAATTGTATCAGTTGCTTCTTCAACGATCCGCTCGAGCATCTTCTTCCGTGTCCAATAGGCCACCCACAGTGGTCCAGGAGTGTCAGGTGCATATAGTCGAGGGAGCTTGGATTCATGAAAATATATTATCATCAAGATAAAGTTGCAGCCGTCAACGGACTGTTTCTTTCCCTTTTTCCGAGCTTCGATCCCCTTCCTCAAGAAGCTCAGCACATGAGTTGCCCAATCCCATTGTCGGATGTTGTCATACAAAGGCAGGCGGCTTATGGACCGGGGAGGCCATGCTTACCATCATGGGCAGCAAGAAGCACTTCTCGACAAAGACGACAAAAGTCCTTGAATTTCTTCCGGTTCTCCTCCCTTTCAACACTCATATTAAGGACATATTTTGTCAAAGATGCCAATGTAGCACCTTTGAAGCTGTCAATTATCTGCTTGTTTTCCTCACTGAGTTTGCTGTACTCAATTTTTTCAGGAAAACGATCCCCTACAATATTTTAATAGCAACAAATTAGTAAAAAAGGCCCAATTTCATTTTCTGTATTCAAATGAACCGAAATTAAAGCAACTATAGAACTGAATTAAGCACAAGGTGGAAAGTATATTACCGTCGTGATTTATGGCCAGCGCATGTGCTAACTTGGCAAGTGTTATGTGTATTCTACCATAAAGAGTGTCTAAGTATCCATAATAGTCATCATAGGAACCGATCAATTCTCTCAAAAGTTTGTGAGAGACATTCATTTTCGGGACATGTACCAGCGCACCGAATCCCATTTCTTCAACAATATATTTCTTTTGCTGACTCATTCTCTTGAACACCCTTGCTATTGCTTTTGTCTGGCATCTAACATCATGAGTTTTCTACAAGGTTTTCAAACAGTATTTTATGATATATCTATAATAAAATAATAGAGTTTATTTAATATGTATATGCTTACATTATAGGTCATCTTCTCCTTTTTTGTCACCATCGTCTTTTTCATTTTTGCTGTAAGGACAAAGAAAGTTGGTCAATACACCGACAAGCACGATCATGCATATTTCAATCAAGTAAACCTAACTCAAATCCCAATGAACCGAATTTTCTTCATATTTGAATAAAAAGTGATAAACATTCAATAAGCAAGAAAATCAATTTTCAAATTATTTCTGCATGCAAATTAACTCAAGTGAGCACTTAACAATCAAGTGCACCTAACTCAGATCCCAATGAACCGAATTTTATTCAAGTTTGAATAAAATGTGATAAACATTAAATCAGTAAGAAAATCACATTTCAAATCATTTCTATATGTAAATGAACTCAAATGAGTACTTAACAATAAAGTGAATGTAAATCACCAATCCAATGAACCGATTTCTATTCATTTTTGAATAAAATGTGATAAACATTAAATCATCAAGAAAAATATTTCTGCATACAAATGAAGTCTAGTAAAGTAAGTGATGAACCGAATCATATATCAGAGAAAAAAATAACAACACATTTCTATTCGTATGCCCTAGTTACGAAAAAAAATCGAATCAGAATAAGTCAATCTACTAAACGAACTAACTCAATCCATTAAACCTAAAATTGAACTAGGAAAAACGCGAGATTTGCGAAAAATTAAATGAACATAATAAGAATAGGTTTTCTCATACCTTGCGGAATTTTTGTTGTTGTTTTTGTGTGTTTTTTCTTCTTTCTTTCGAAAGCTTTACTCAATTCTTTAGTAGCAGCCGTTACGAACGAGGTTTGAGAGATTTTGAGAGAGATTTAAATTTCTCCAATAGCGATTTTGAGGGAGAAAAAGAAACGTTATTTCATATTCAAAGCGCGAATGAATATTAACGTTTTTGGGAGTTTCAGCGCGTGTAATACACATTTCATTTACACTATGTTTGGTTTAGGGAAAAAATTGGAGGAAAGAAAAATGATGGAAGGAAAATGAGTGAAAAATGTCATTTTCCTTTGTTTGATGCCAAAGAAAACAGAAAGGAAAGAAAATTTTGGTGTGGGTCCCACCAAAAAAATTTTCCATCCATTACAAGCAAAAAAACAAGAAGGAAATGTTATCTTTAATGTATTTACAATATTATCCCTAATTCTATTAATAATTTATAAAATTATAATATTTTATAATATTCATAAAATGAAATAAAACATAAATAAATAAAAATATTTATACTTTATTTTATTATAAGGGTATTAATGTAATTTTTTATCATTATGATTTTCTTTTTTCTCACTTTTCTTTTCATCCAAACAAAAGAAATTTTTTTCTCTATTTTCTTTCCATCCATTTTCCCTTCATCCAAACAACACATAAATAACTTTACTTTTTCTTCTATGAAAAAACTACCAAAAGTACCCATGAAGTTTACGAATGCTGACAAAAGTACCCATAAACTAAGGAAATTAACGCTGTACCCATGAAAGATGGGTTCTGTAAGACAAAAGTATCAAAATCCTATTTTTTTAATAAAATTCCTAAACTATCCCACCCTAACCCCATTCTACCGTCACTCCCTCTCTTCTCTTCTTCCTCTCTCCTCACTTATTCCTAAAAAATCCTCATAGAGTCACAGAAACTCTCCTCCTACCTCCTCATTGCCGTCCGCCACTCACCTACTCCATTACCGCCAATCTCTTCCCCTCTCATTGCTTCTCCCTCTCACTATTAAGGTGACTACAACACCTTCATCACACACCTGTGACCCAATCTGAGGAGAAAGCTGCCGTGGCGCGCCTGTTGCAGCCGAAGAGAACGTCGTCGTGACATGTCTGACCCAACTGAGGAGAACACCGTCGTCGCACATCTGAGAAGAGAGAGGGGTCGTGGTACTCTTGCATGCAGAAAGGGGGTTCGATAAAGAGAAATCAAAGAAAAAAGGGAGGCGGCACTGTGGATGGAGGTTCTGCCATTGACGATGTTACAGTTGGCCGGCGAAGAAAAAAGTATTTCTTTTTTTTTAAACATTTTTATTTTATTTTTCTTCTTTTTAGAAATTAGTTACTACTAAAATGATACTGTTTTATTTTTTTTAAATCTGCTTCTATTTTTTATGCAGGTTGAGATTGATTTACAAAAAATTCAGTTGATGGCTACTTCTACTTCTGATTTTTGCAGAAATAAATTTCAAATTTGATGAATGGATTTGTTGATTTTTTATGGTTGATGGCTTTTTTTATTTCTAGTTTTGCTAAAGTGAATTGAAATTGGATGAATGGATTTAAAAATTTTTATGTTTTGAGTATTTTTTTGTGTTTGATTAATTTGGTTTGGGTATGGATTATAAACTTATGAGTGAATTGGTCGAGGTCCGATCTTCTACCACCACCAATATCATTGATTTTGGTCTGATTTGTTGTAGGAATAGTTTTGGACTCCATGGCAAGAGTTGGTGCAAATTGAGTTATGAAAGGTTGAAAAAGTGAGTTGAGGTTGAATGTAAAGTAATTTAGGAATTTTATTAAAAAATTAACAAAAAAATTATGATTTAAATACTTTTGTCATACGGAACCCATCTTTCATGGGTATAACGTTAATTTCCTTAATTTATGGGTACTTTTGTCAACATTCGTAAATTTTACGGGTACTTTTGGTAGTTTTTCCTTCTATTTTCTCTTCTCTCATTTTCTTTCCTCTTATTTTCTTTCTTATATCAAAACAAAGCCTAATGAAATTAGATATTTTTAGTATTGAATCTACTTAGATTAAAATTATATGAATGTCTAGCCCATCTTTAAATTAAAAAGGGTGTCGATGGTGGCTGACAACTGTACGTGTAGCTTTAAAAGCATATATGCTTTGAAGCCGGGAATATGTGGACCTGTGGGGTGTGGCAGATCCCTGATCCCTCTTAAAGGGGGAGGAATTACACCATACGACGTCGCTCAACTAATCCAAACACCAAAACAACGTTCCTTTGGAAAGACGATACCAGAGGCCTAGATCTAAGTCATCTAACAATACAACTAATCTAAATCCAACCCTCTTACTCTCCCTCTCCATTTCTCAGGTAACTACTCTCTCCCTCTATTTTCACCCCTTTCTCATTCCGTTCCTCTTTTCATTTCCTTTTTATTTTAATTCTGGTATACGCAATTATAAATTCTATGTAAATCTCAAACCACAAACATAGCCAGTTGCACGATCTCTTATCTCGAATGCGCTTTTCATTCTGTTCCTGAATAGACACATGAATTCTCCGGCCTTATCGTTCTTCTTTTGTCTTTCCTGTTCATAAACAATTGATATGATTTCTTCTATTCAGATTTAATCAGCATACTTTGGATAAAGGAGGAGGAGGGTTGTTTTAGGTCTTTGACAACAGTCATAAAAACATAGTCGAACCCCATGACTTTGGATGTCAGTTTTATGTTTTGCAAGTCACGTTTAAATTAAATAAAACACTCCTTCGAGTAAATTTGCATGGCTAGATTCTCAGAGGCTTGTGTGGTTCGGTTTTCTTTCTGCTCTCTGAAAATTCGGGGAGTTAACCGTGAATATTGCTTTCCGTGATTGTCATCATGCTTCATTTGTCAGGAAGGGATTCGACGTTATTTTGTTTAGTTTATAAAATTTGTTGATTTATGAGAATAAGTACTAATTTGTGGAATTTGCTCGTATGGATTGTCACGAAAGCAGATTTTGGCAGTATGTTATGCAGGTGTACAGTATTGACTTTTGAGATGTTTACTGTTGTCGGAAACAACAGAAATAATTTTTTCATTTTAGCTGTAGATGTATTATGCATCGATGCACTGAATCCGATTGACTTTAAACTGATTCATGTCCTTCCCTCTTTTACCCTCTTTCTTTTGGCAATTTCCGAAGATACTGAGAAGGAAGGCAGCAGGGGTTGTATAGGGTGCAATGGATTTCGAGAGGGAAAATTTTGATCTCTCAGGACCCTTGCATTTGACTTGTGTCCAATGGTAAGATAAATTTTCCCGTGTTTTTCCTATAAGTTTTTGTAGTTAGATGATACGTTTCTATTTACTTCACTACTTCTGTACTTGGATTATTAGTTCTTTTAACCACCTCTAAATAGCAGACATGGATATCATATGCCTTAACTGTGCATAACAGTCTAAGTTCAAGAAAATATAATATGTTGCAAGTTGGCAACTAGTGAGTCTTGTGAGACATAAAATCGGATAATTCCTTTTGCCTATAAGGCTATAACTTTAATACAGAGGGAAACTGACGCTTCAATTTAAATTCTTTTGAGGATACCAGTTGATTGCTAAACGTTGTAGCCGAGAATTTTCATTTATTTCTCTTTTTGGAACTGGTTCGCTAATACACAATATCTACTCTTTGATTCAGGGATAACGCGCATCATCGAATGTCAGTTGCTGCTAGTTTGGTCCAAGCTGTTTACATTCTAGAAAGGGACCGGCAAGAAAAACGCAAAGATCAAAATGCTCTTGCACTGCCTTGGTGGGCATTCTTCCACTTTCAGTTGCTTCGTCCACTTGTAGATGATGTTGATTCTTCCATCTTTGGTGCAATCTTTGAGTTCAAACCTCCATTGTCTCCACGTAATGACACTTTATACCGAAGTCCACGTTATGTGATTGCCTTTCGTGGTACTCTAACCAAACAGCACTCGGTTTCACGTGACATTGAGCTGGATATCCACTTTATCCAACAAGGTCTTCATCAAACTTCTCGCTCTACCATAGCTCTGAATGCTGTTCGAAATATGGTAGCAACTGTAGGTGATTCGAATGTTTGGTTAGCTGGACACTCCTTAGGATCAGCAATGGCATTGCTTACTGGCAAAACCTTGGCTCAGACGGGCACGTTTGTTGAATCTTTTCTTTTCAACCCACCATTTGTATCTGCTCCAATAGAGAGAATTAAGGATGAGAGAGTGAAACATGGGATTCGATTTGCTGGCAGTGTGATAACAGCTGGACTCACCCTAGCCATGAAAGCCAAGCAGCAGCAGCAGGGCAAGCAGCCGCTGCAACAGGGCAAGCAGCCGCAGCAGCAGAAGGATCTGTGTGTTGCATCATTTGATGCTTTGGCTGCTTGGGTCCCAGGTTTATTTGTGAATCCATCGGACCATATATGCTCAGAGTATATTGGATACTTCGAGCACAGAAGAAAGATGGAGGAAATTGGAGCAGGATTCATTGAAAGGTTAGCCACTCAAAACTCGCTTGGTGGATTAGTGATGAGTGCGTTTGGGAAGGAATCTGAAGCCCTGCACCTCATTCCTTCGGCTTCTATGACAGTTAATGTTATTCCTGCACGTGATTTCCGAGAAGCCCATGGGATTCACCAATGGTGGCAACCCGATTTGCGCGTCGAACGCAAGCTCTACAAATACAAGTAGTTCCACGCTGTTTCTTCTGCATTTACATGCAAGGACAGATGAAATTCTTTTCGCATATGCGCAATGTTTAACTGTTCATTTGAACTTCTGTTTCGTAAATACATGTAGAGTGCTTGTGAACGAATTAGCAAATTATATAATTCAATTTAGTTACACTGTCTGGAATGTACATGAAATTAATTCAGTGGTTTTTTTAAAACTATTTTATCTTGAGTGCAAATCCATTCAATGGACAAAGGTACTTCCTTAGTTCCTTTTACATAGGCTCCTTAAATTTGTGGGAAGAAGAAACAAAACTGCTGAATAAACTGCTGAATCAAACAATTATCTCTAATTTATAAATATAATTATATTGTTGTGTATTTTCATATTTGGGTCAAATAGACTAACAATATATTATTTTAAGAGAAAATGAAACTATAATTTTTTTTCAAGACATTAAAATGACATCCCCCTTCTATTTAGAAATAGGACTCCCCTTCTTTACAAAGATTAAAATAATATATTTTTTAGTCTATTTAAATAAAAAGTTTAATTTTGATACACTTATAGTTTAAAATATTTTATATCATTATCTAATTGTATCCTTTCTTTTGGATACTATTAATGCGGTCAATATAAAATGTAGTTACTTTTGTTTATTTAACGTTACGTAATTGGATGAACGTGTAAAACTATTTTATACTAACGATACATTAAAATTAAATCCTTAACTAAAATACTCTTTCAATAATATAAATTAGTGAGAACTATTTG